>NW_026136707.1:4822632-5422632 GCF_905237075.1 Dicentrarchus labrax | reverse complement strand
CTTCTGGGGTGAGGGGTAACAGGGTCAATTATGTGGTTTGGCAAATGACTGTTTCCTTGTATACTTAATATAAGTTTGTGTTTTTATTTCTTAGATTTATTTAGATTGTATTGTGTTGCTTCGCTTGTACTTGGCATGTATGTATTGGGAAGGAGATATGCTTCTGGCCACAAACACAGTTTTAAGATATAATAAAATAAAATTATTACAAAAAGACAAAAAAAAAGGGCGCCTGGATAGCTCAGTGGGTAGAGCTGGCGACCCATGTACCGAGGCTGAGTCCTTGCTGCAGCGGCCCAGGATTCGAATCTGGCCTGCAGCCCTTTGCTGCGTGTCATCCCCTCTCTCTGCCCCCCTTTGCTGTCTATCTTCAGCTGTCACTGTAATAAAGGCAAAAAGAGCCCCAAAAAACATACTTAAAAAGACAACTAAAATTCTTTTCAATAATCAGTTTATTAATGAATTTAAGGCCACTCTGGACTGTGCAGAATTCATAAAGAGCAGAAATAAATCACAGTCACACTGCCCTTGTTTGCTTCAGCACTACCCTGTGATGACTGCTTTCTATTGCTGTTGAGCTTATCCACATCATAACAGAATCAAACCAAATCAAATGTAAAGTAACTTAAAAAAAAAAAAGAAAAAACATCCGATCAAGTGTTACACAGTAAATTGATAGAGACTGTACATTGTGACTTTGGAAATTAAAGCTTCCTTTGAACATTTAGCTCAAACAGTGAGGAGCACTCCGCACAGCAGATGGAAACTTGAATTTAAAAATCACAATAAGACCAGTTTCCAGTTCACAACATAGACAGTTCAGCATGCTTCATATTTTCTAGGTGAGCACTGATATGTATCATCTCCATGTTGTGCTCAGTACATTCCCATACCCTTACTAATAGGTTCTTTGCCATGCATATCTAGTCTTGATATAAAGATGCTATTTGTAACCAAGTGTTGAAATACTAGTACTGTGTGTGTTGCTAAGGCCATAGGGAGTTGAATATGAATTCACATCAAAATTATAATGCAATATATAGTCATCTATTTATGAAAATCACAGGCAACCACTCTCAGAGTCCGTCTCACCCATTTCAGCAGACAAATACAATGACAGGAAGATAAATATGTTTTCAGTACAGCATTTGAAGAAAATTAAAAGAAAATCATGAAACAGCGTCATCCATTCACAAAAAAAGAGTTCATCTGCAGTTTTTACTGAATACATGTTGGTTAGAGATTCTTTGAACTGAAATAGGCTACAAATATTGATAAGAAGAAATGATAGGCCTGTTCATTAAGACAGAATAATACAGTGTCACGGAAACCATTCACAACATATGGAGTATACTGTATGCCACACACACACACACACAATTTTCTTATCCATCATCACAGCTTTCCATGCAGTCGTCTTTGGTTTCAGCCATGTTCACCTGCCAGTACAGCCACACTCAAAAACTAAAAAGGTACTGGGCTTTTTCTCTCTCGCGTAAACAATCAAATCTGTCAGAGTGGAAGAGAAGTGAAGAGGAGGGCAGACAGTCGGCATGCAGTATACGGGCACTAGTGGAAAAGATATGGCAGATGTCTCAATGCGATAACTTCTTTAAGGAGTCAAACTGTGAGAGAATTGGGTCACGTTATGGATGGCGATAGTAAACAAGTAAGTGACAAGTTGCTTCAAAGAAAAAAAAAATTGAAGAATAAAAAGGGGGAAAGAAAAGAGAAAGAAACACAGCCTGTTTCCTTATTGGCAAATGTTGCTAAAGATATCTGTAACATACTTTGCATTGGTCATCAGTATGTCCACATTACTTTGAGGGGTTTAGAATGATTAAAATCAGTCCCAAGATGCTTTCTTAAAAACACAAAAGGACAATATAATCCTTTAACTGAACAAAAAAACATGCACAATCAAAATGTTCTCTTGCAACAGCAGCATAACAACTTCCACTGCCCATCAACAGCGATCAGGGATGTGTCATGTGCTTTGGGCTCAAGCCACTGAACTAACTTGTTTGTCTACACGGATACATTTTGGCTACAGTAACTTGAGCTTGAAACAGCACTTACTGATCTCAACTCCTACTCCTGATCTGATGACACAACAGCAGTGACTTTAAAAAGAAGCACATTATAACGATCGACTGTATATAAAGTGTTATGGGAGCAAGCCAGAACATTTATATAAGGAGTTATATAGCAAAACCACTGTACATAATCAGCTTATATATGCTTATATATATATATATATAAGTTAAGCAAGACTCCATTTTGATGTGAATTAAAAGCTCAGCTAAAGGCAGAGGACTGATCACAGCCACCAAGATCTGCTCATGATAAAGGCAAACACACACACACACACACACACACACACAGACAGAAAATTCAATCAGATGATGTAAATATTGGATATGCTGGAATTTGAAAGGCTGAACTGAATTCACTGACTAAGCTAAACGCTACACAGAGGAACTGTACGTTGGCCTTGGTGTACAGAATTAAAAATGTACACTATTCTCACTCACTGGTAATTTCACGGACCATGGCAAGACGCAAAATTATTATGTGTACAGCATCCAAAACGGTCCATGTTTTGATACAAAAACCAGACAGATACAGACCAGCATCTTTGTTTGGGACCACCTTCTAAACAACACCCTAGATATTTGTAGACAGATACAGGATATGTGCGCCGTAATCGTAGTAACGGTCCTGCACTCGGTACTCACTGTAGCAGCCACACACACACACACACACACACACACACACACACACACACACACACACACACACACACACACACACACACACACACACACACACACACACACACACACACACACACACACACACACACACACACACACACACACACACACACACACACACACACACACACACACACACACACAGAGAAACAAAAACCATCATCTTCACTCATGTATTCATTGGTGCTGAGACAAGCAATGAGTCAGACTTGTGGCACAGTGTGACTGCTGGAAATTGCAGCTACTGCTCCACTAAACCCAATATTCAAAATAATGTAAGGTACTAGTGAAAAGACAGAAAAGAACAAGATTCTAAGGCATCACAAGGTTTAACCAGCGACCACAGCGCTGTGGATACATAAACTCATAGAGTCCAACTTTAACCCTTCACTCTTCACTGTGGCTCCCTTGGAAGAATAATTAGTGACGTTGCGGGAATCAAGGTGGAGAGCAGTCACCTAAGGGTTGATCAATTCAGGTTCATTGTTTTGTTTGTTTTTTATAAATCAGGTGTTTCTATCACCCAAATCAGTGCCCCACTGTTCGCATACAAGTATGATGTTGATTCTCCACAAACTAATTCTTCCACACACTGACGAAAACCCAATGAGGTGAAAAACCACCCACTGAAGTTATGGCAGAGTGAAACATGATTAGTAGTCTCTTAGGATAGACTATTTCTCTGAGTGGCCCTCTTTGAGTTTGGCAAGGGGGTTCGGCTGGGACTTCGGCTGGGACTTCTGCTGGGACTTCTGCTGGGACTTCGGCAGGTGCTTTGATATATTTTTATTGGTATCGGCCCAGAATTTCCCAACGGGTGCAGGTTTTCCTTCAGCTTTGGTGGGAGGTGGTGTTCGGGGAGGTGCGTGTAGACCATCCTCAGTGCCGATGTTGACAGTGATGTTGGTGTATAGGGGCAGGTATTGCAGTGAGATTGTCTCATATTCAGCTGTGTTCATTCCATCCATCTTCCAGGTCTGACGTGTCTTGGCCAGCATGTTGAACCTTTGAATCAAGAGCAAAGACAGAGCATTGAATATTGAAGGCTGCATACCATCACATTTTACCTGTAGTATAAAAACACAAACAAATGTTTGGAGTCTGCATGCAAACTAAATTCAGATTTGCTAAAAACTTCCCATGTAAAATTGGATGCATCAACATGTTTACTGTACCTCTTTGGGTTTATATCGTTGCCTTTGTCCAGCTTATGTTTAATCATCTTGTAGCGGCCAACCTTCAGTGACGGACGAGTGATGTACATCCCTGCCAGAGACACTCTGAGAAGATGAGAAAAAAGTGTCAGTATTTCACAGTCCAACTGGGTCTCACACATCTCCTAATGTGGGTCATGAGGATACCAACATTGTGGTCTTGTATCCATAACAGAATTGAAGTGGGGTCCTTTTTGTCTCTCTGACTTTTTTATTCTGACCTACATTCCTTTGTGGTTAACTGAAGGCTGTTTTTGGTTAGTGTAGCCTCAATGTCACACCAGAGGTCAGGGAACATCAATGTCTGACTGGCTACAGATGCATTATTCACCGCAGCATCTGGGGTAAACTATTCTCACCTGACTCCAATATCGTCGTCCTCTCCACCCCAGCCCCAGTAGTTATTGGGAAAGCCGTTCATTTTGAGGTAGTGCAGTGGCGTCAGAGCTGACACTCCTCCAAAGTACATCTTGTACGGAAGCCTGGAGAGGATTAAAGATAAAAAAAAAATTTCAATGTGGAACACAGAATGTGCTATTGGTCTAGCTGTGAAGAGCGAACCCTTCAATGAACATTCACAGATGTAAAAGGACATACTTGTAGCCAAACTTGTCCATGGCGATGGCAGCGTGCTTGGGGTTGGAGTCGCAGATGTATGTGTTGCGATCGTCCTCTGGAATGAGGTCCACATCATGGAAGAAGAGACAGTCCCATTCTTCCTCTTTCATGGCCTCCCGGAAACCCACATTCATTAGCTTGGCCCTGTTAAATGTGTAGTTTCCAGCCTGAGAGCACCGGAGAAAACACAAACATTTAATGTGCACAATAAAAAAAAAACGTATCCCATAATAAATGTTAAATATAGATATACTGCTCATCTCTACCTCAATGTTAATGTTGCATTATAATTTCAGGCCTAATTCAGATGTTAATGTTTTACTCATCCAACGTTTATTCAAACACTCTGGGCTTATTTTGAGGTATCCTCTAAGCCGAGGCAGGATAAATCATAAGGAGCAAGATTCAACAATATGACTGTGCAGAAATCCAGCTCAAGAGGTATAAGAGCTTAAGTGCTGAGGAGTAAACATGAATGAATTGTTAGCAGCTAAGGAGATTAAATCCTCTAAGCCACTTGAGCATTCTCATCCTCTAACATCCAGTGAGAGCCCACTAGAGGGCACTCTTCATCTAGCCTGAACTGTAGGTATCAAACCGAGGACAGTGTGCCTACAGGTCAAATCAACTATATATTAGCTGTAAATATCTGACAGAAAATTTCCTTATGTTTCAGCCAAATATGAAATCTATATTAATCAAAAGTAAAATGTTATTTCAATCCCTTATTCACCCTTTGAGACAATATATGACTTGGTTGTGTGAGTGTTTCACCTGGTGAATGACGTAAATCCCATAATGGAGCTGTTGTCGCTGCAGGAAAGGATGTAGGTAGTACAACAGGAACTTAAGGTGGTGTTCTCTGAGTCTGTGGGGAATGATGATGGCAGTTCGGTGCCTCGCCTCACAGTCGGGCGGCCTGTAGCGTCCACCGCGCACCACCAGTGGATTTTTCCTCTGAACCTCTGCTAGAGTGAGCCCTGATGGAAAGCTGACGTGGATTGGCCCACCTGTGGGCAGAAATGGGTCAGCTGTCATTACCAGTAGGAAACACGATATGTTTGATGGAGTGAAGGCAAATAGTCTGGTTAGACTACGAGAGCCTATGATTTGAACGTGAGGTTGCAGTTTGAACCTTCCTTTGTTGTCGAACATTTTGAACTGAACTTGTGTTAGTTTGAGGTGTTAGTAAATGTACAAATACCAGTTTTAACACTTATTTTTTGTTTAAGTTTGAGCAGCGAAGTACATTTGAGTATGCAAAAATGTTATTACATCTTGGATCACAATCTGAACAATTCTGTTTCAAACCAACACCTTTGCAATACTAATGCTGCCTACACTTATGATCCTGCTGACTTTTAAGATATTGATCATGCTGTCAGTAACTTTCTTATCTGCAGTTGTACTGGGCAACTACGAATGATGTGTTTGGTGCATCACACTAGTCACACTAGATTAATAACTGACATCTTACAAAGCTTTCTACAAAGAGCCTACCCTACAAAGCAATAACTGGGCATGTGAAAACAAGGTCGATACATGTCAACGCCTAGCCTATCTAGCTAACCTAGTGTAATGTGTACAATGAGTCTAATTCTGAAATGATTATAATAAATTAAGCAACTAGTCGATGGACCGAAAATGGGTCAGCAACAATTTCAAGAGTCAAATGATCATTTAAGTCAGAAAAAATTAAGACTTTCTAGTAGTACACAATTTAATATCCCTTTCATGATCATATCAGCCTAAATATTAAAGTATGATAGGAAACCAGTAGGGAAATATGGCCTAGAGTTATGTATTATTATACCACTGGTTTTCAGTGCTTCCCAGCAGGATCTAACAATGGTTTCTAATGATAATTAAATCAACACGATAATTAGACAATACAATAACATTGTATAAAAGGCAAAATTATGAATCGAATGTCTGTTAATTGCAGACATTTGTGTTTTGCCAACACGGGACAATCAACTTGTTGTGATATTCTACAATGAAAAAATTCCAGCATGTACCCCACTAAATCTGGCTGTGATATTCCAACCAAACCTGTTTGGACTGTTCATTCTCTCTTCCTCAAAGCTTTGTCAGTAAACCTCCAGGTGGTTTCTGTTCCTCCGTTCCTGCTGCCTGACCAAATTGTCAAGAAATACCTCAATAACCTTTATCCTTTTTTTTTGCTAGGAAAGCAGTCAATGTCTTGTAGCTCAGTTTTCACAATGAAGTTTAAGATTGCTGGCAGTAACAAAAGGGCTGAGGGCAGAACCCAGGGAACAGGAAACTAAGCCTATTTTGACAGTGCATCTCAGGTATACTGAACAAACATTAAGCTGGCTCACCTTTATCCAGGCAATGTGTAATAAGTGTGGAGGAGGAAGTGGGGAGGGCAAAGACAAATATATAAATAAATGGAATGTACCAAAGGTCACTTACTACCCCCAAGCTTTCAACACTATCTCATTGTCTTCATCAGTGGATGGAGTTTGCTCAGTTTGTCATCACACAAACTGAGATGATGATGCGGTCGAAAGATGTGAAGTTGACAGCTGGGAAGCAGAATTTGACTTTTTGGCAAACTGACATTTACAAAATCGATTTTTTTCCCACACAAAAAAAGGACACACCGTATTAGGTTACCTGGTAAGTAAAATTTAAAGTCTGCAAGTTTTCAGTCATTCATTCATTCTGTGATGACTGAGTTAAGCATGTAAGCTTTCATCCATATTGAAACCATCATGGTTGCTAATTTGTCACTACATCCTTGTTTACATTGATGTATATGGGCAATACAGTATGTTTGCTTGCTGTTTCATTGTACTCAAGTAGGTGTCTGATTTATCGTATTAAACACACTACTGAACTGGAGTAGTCAAGATTACAAACTTGCAAATAAACAATTAGCTTCAAAATCCATTAAAAATCAATTATGACCGTAATAAATGTTGGTTTATAGAGGGGCAGCTTATTTGCAGGTAAACACAGGGCTCGAATCACAGCAATATGTAATTCTGGAAAATGACCAGGTATGTTTTTTTTTATACATCAATGCTGTATTTAAAAATGTGTGTGTGTGAAGGAGAGAGAAATCTACCTTCAGTAACATGGTCTTATCAGGTCCTTTGGAATAACACAGAAGCAGGGGAGACCACTCACCGACATAAGGGGACTTCTTAGGACACAGGGGCATGTCATCTCCATGGCTATGAGCTCTGGATAGGTGGGAGAGGTTGGCATACACATCCCCTCCAGTGATGCCAGTTGTTGTGTGGTTGCGACCAAAAAGGCCAAAGGTGTCAGGCTTGCGGAAGATGCGGATGAAGTAAGAGACCCTCTTCTGGTATCCCTCTCGGGACAGCAGCGCCATGACCACCAGCTGGATGCCCAGAAACATGAAAAGGTAGCGCCATTTGGACTGGATACTGACCATGGCGACGGCTCCTGGTCGTCCAAACAACAGAGGTCGGGAGGAGGCAGTGCAGAAAGTCAGCTGTTCTGGAACAACCTGACTCTCAGTGATTTAATGCTGGTAAACTCTCCCCAAGCAGAATAAAGTTCAGGAAGGAGACGATTGTCAACTGTGAATTTGATGGAGGCTGGTGATGTGGCAGTTAACATCCACAAAGTCAAATATACTATGTACCTTCTCTAAAATATGGCAATGTGACAGTTATGTGTAAAGTGAAATGCAATAATCTGTGGCAATATGGAGTATGAATATAGAACAAGATGTGTGGAAAAAAATAGACAAAAGTAACACAAAAAAGGCACTTTTGGTAGGCTGTAATTAAAAAGAAAACTCCAAGGAGAGGAAAAATAGAAAAATATTCTGAACCAAGAAGAAAAGTCTTGTCAACTTTTCTCTATTTCACTGCATTCCCTGCTGCAGGTCACTATGTGGCAAATATCTCCAAAGTTGACTGTTGGTCCAATTTGTGATTGGCGTGGGGTGGTAATGCCAGTCCCACATCATGTGGTTTCACCCCCAATAAATTCCATCCGTGGCCCCGTGAAGCTCATTCTCCTGCGGTCAAATAAATGCCAATGTCAGTGTCTCTCACTCACTCTCTCGCTCTCTCTTCCTCCCTTTGTGAGCTTTATGCTGCCTTCTGTTCTCCCTCATGTTCTCTCCTGAGGGAGGCCTCTGCAACAATAACAGCCGCCATGACAAAAGGGAGCATATGCAGCCGTATAGGCCCTATACTTTACAGAGGATTACACAGCCTCCATCGACTCACTGCCTGACTGGCTGGGGAGACAGGGGGAGTGGACAATGACCAGCGTGGGAGGAGTGGTCAGAGGGTTGCATGTGTGTGTGTGTGTGTGTGTGGGCGACTGTGTATTTGTTAGGGTGAGGGTTTCAGCAGAGAGTCGAGCTGAGAGAAAAAGCAATGGGAGAGGAGACGGAGGAAGAGAG
Organism: Dicentrarchus labrax; assembly: GCF_905237075.1. Lineage (NCBI taxonomy): Eukaryota > Metazoa > Chordata > Actinopteri > Moronidae > Dicentrarchus > Dicentrarchus labrax. The sequence continues at coordinate 5,413,606 of NW_026136707.1, read as the reverse complement.
GAGGAGGGAGAGTTTTGATTCCCACTGCTATTGTCTCATAATGATGCAATCCACCGCTATTAGACACTTCGCAGCTCACTGGGCTGGTAGCCACTAGATTCACTGGATGGACAGGAACTGAACCAATCACTCCAGCACGGCTCTGAAAGACAAAACACAGAAGAGGAGGAGGGGCCGTTACATTGACTGACACCCTTTGGTTCAAACTGTTGACATCAGCGATTTTGTACTTACAGCAGAATGTCTTTCCCATACAAACAATGACTAATTGTGTGCAGTGCAGGCCAAACAAGTGGATTGTGTTTGTTTACAGGGAGACTCAACAGCACAGTTGGATAGCCTGAACTAATCAGGCACAGCATGGGCTCCAGTGCAGATGCCCCCCCAACCACCCAAGAGAGCCCTGCTGCCCACAGTGGATGGCAGATGGGAAGCCATGCACCACCATGTGTATGAAACTTCCTACATCTAGAGCCAATGAACTCTGTGGCCCTGTAGTTTTCTGCAATGTTGTCTTTGCCAACCTTGTGTAACCCCTACCACTGCTCCGATGCTGTCTGCTGCAGTATCCAACATATCCTTGGTTGCAAATCAATTAGTGCTTGTTAAAGTAGCCAGCCTAAGGTCGCTAATCCTAATCCCACTGAATGCTACAACACTGGTGGTGGAGAGACTGAGAGAGAAATAAGGTAAGAAGAGCAAGAGCAGCTGCCAACCTCTCACCTAAACATAATACCATTACTGGTTTTACAGCTTCTATTTAATTCCAAAAAGTCAATATTTGTTTAAGTCTGTCGCATTAAAGGAAAGGCACATATAGAACTGAAATGCATCCCAGTGAACTTGAACTTAACTAATGGTAATGTTCTACTGTTATGGCCTTCATAAACACATTTTTATATTTTGACTTTCAATTTCTAGAAATTGAAAGTGCAGTCGTTTAAATCCCAGTTAAGTTTATTCCTACTGTATCATCAGTATGGTGTTGACATCTTCAGCCCTTGGTGTATGACTAATTACACAGGGGAAAACAATGCATTATGAGCACTCTTCTTGGCAGAGTACATTAGATATCAGAAGCAGTGTTCTTATGCTATTAACGCAGCTTGTTAAGAGAGAGAGATGGAAAACAGCAAAGATGAAGAAGAAAAAACAACAGAGTGCTCTGCCAAGAGATGGAAAAAAGAAAGAAGACTACTTAGGGTGCTCCGATTGATTGGTCACCGATCGTAATCGGATGATATGCGCTCTAATTAGTTTAGCCGAACAGCTGACGCATTTATTTTATTCCTTGGTAGAGTTATTCATTCTGTGACACAGAGATTTACTTGGTACATAGATCATTGATTGAATATACTCTGTATATTAACGGCCAGGGACTCGTGTTAGTATTTTGCAGAGACAGAGACGTTATCTGGTGGATGTCACAAGCACAGAGTGATGAATACGGAATCCCGGCTGAAAAACGTTCAAAACGTGAGTTGTGTTTCTCCGGCCACTTTATAAAACATACTGCTGATCAAAGTAACGAAGCAGACACACACTTCCTGTATATGGAAAGACGAGCAGAGAGGGGGGGGCAGCCGGTGTGTGAGAAGTGAGGTGTAGGTGTGTGCGTGGAGGGGAAGATGAGGGAAAAGGAAAGTATTTGTGAGTAAACAATAAAACAGGTGGATATAATAATGATAGAATAATTAATACATTTTGATTCTAAATATACAATGCTGTTAAGAATAAATAATATAAGAATAAATCAGCCAATACTGCAATAATTAAAATCACACATAAAATCACACAAGTGATTAATTATAATTATTTGTCTTGATAATTACAAGAAAACTACTTTTCCCCACACCATTACATATTAACATCTAGTTTTTAAAAAGGAGTCAGCTCTGCAATGCAATGTTGTTTTATAACACACAGCCTGCTTGAACTACAACTACACAGAGATATTGATGACATCTGACAAGCTGAACTGTAGTGTTGATGTATTTCTGCATTTTGCTTTGACAGCTGACTCAGAGGATTTTCAGTTCAAGGATAATAAAAGGGTTTTCTCTTAGGGGATATGTGTATCAAAAGGGAGAGGAAAGCCTCTGCCTGCCGCTGCAGATGATTTTCATCCTGCATGTGGAACTGTGAGCAGATGGAACATTGACCCCTCTCACTTTGCCTGGCACCTATAATAACCCCATAGATTATGGATATGACTTATAAAAGATCACGCCATAAAGACTCTGGTTAATCCTGCAGTGAGGAAATTCAACTCCACCACGCAGAAATGTGATCCAGAACACAAAAACAAGTGACCTGGAAAACAGTCGTCTTTTAGTTAGTTACTAACTAGTTCATGATCTTTGAGGCTCACAAGATTAAACCACTTGAGATGGAAGGACAAAACAGCTGATAAACTCAATGCAATGTGCAGGTTTGAACCACTAGATGACTAAGCATCATTCATTAGGAAAACCCCCAGAGACCAAATTTAAGCTATGACACCCTCCTCCTATTCTTCCATAATCCAGCGTCACATTAGTTTGTAATGAGGTATATGAATGTCTTTACAAGGGGGAGAAATGATAAGTCTGGTCTGCTTTAGTGCCTGAGGGCCATATTGTGATTGAGCTGGCTTGTACAGTGAGAGAACTTGGCAACAGGCACCTCCTTCAACAAAGCTCAGGCACTGACTTAACACACGTATAAAAGAGACCCAGTGACTAGATTTAGACGAATCTTTCTGTGTAGCTAAAAGGCTGAGGATGAGGAGTGAACCAAAGAGAGAGGAGGACAAAGCAAACTAAAAGGAGCCGGAGGGGGAGAGGGACAGCAGCCAACAGTCTGGTTACACTATGTTCTTTTGACTTCATTGTTTCTCCTGCACGATATCCTTCCTTTCTGCATTTAGAATTTTAAAAAGAGGCAGGTTTGGCATGGCATATCATACATCCAGCATGCCAAAGCAAGCCTTTTCTGGTCTCTCTTCTTATGGTTTTTTTAAATCTCACTGTGCAAAGTGTGGATTAAACAGCGATGGCACTTAATAGCCAACAAATGGGACATTTTTCTTTCCGCCCCTTGGGGCATTAATATTACATATATGCGGTATGTCCACATGCATGCTTGCACACACATGAATGAATGCAAGAGGAGCCAAGAGGCCTGGCATGGGGGTTAGATAAAGAGCAGACAAGAAAATACAACGAGATGGGGTTAGAGTATGGGAGTTATATATTTAGATCATCTTCTAGGGACAATAGTTTATGGTCAGCACTGCAATTCCTAAAAGGGACAGCAAAGAACTCATGCACAGTCTTTTCACAGTCATAGCAGCCCCTGAAGGAGGTAAACAAGCAGCCAGACCAAGTCACAGTGGGGGTCACCACAGAAGAAGTTTACCTAACCAGACATTCCTACTGAGTCTCTAACAGTCCTAACACCTGAATCGCCTTTCTTCTTTCTTCCCTTTTCTCCCCTCTCCAACAGTAAAGGCACTGATCAGTAGCATTTATGCACAAAAACCTCACATTTCCAACACCCAAGGTTGCTACCTGTCAAGGGTTATTTAACAGTTGGTGGTTATCTGAGCCAGAAATTCCAGGCACAGCTGGTTCACATCAAATGAGCAGAGTACAGAGCAGAGATGTGACCCATTCCCACTTGAGTAAAATGCTGTTTTACTAAATTGTCTGCAACTGTCTTCAAAGCAGTGAAAAAAAGTCAAGAAAAAAAGCTATTAGGTATTGGCAAATACGAAAAAAAGAGAAAATCTGGCCACACAACCTAGACTAGATAGAAAGGTCCTTAAAACCTCTTAACCCCACTGAAGCTCATAGTAAGGCTCTGCATTAGGGGTTGAAGCTTTCACATCTACCCGAGTATGTCATCATTCCTATATGTGCCAGCCTATTGAGGACGAGCGAGTGCTCTCCAGTCTTAAACGCATGACCTTCCTGTTCAATCTGCTAAGCCTCTACTACTGTTAGAGGGGGGGAAAAGTCAAATCCCACTCACTTTTACAAAAACATTCACTTTATGCTTTTATTCATGGTTACAGCATAAGACTCCTGCATGCTATGAGAACTTGCTATCCATCGCGCCTAAATTATTTATCTAACTATGGACAGCAGGTCAAGGTAGCAGGACACAGTGACACATTTATACACATCGAACATCTAAGATGGCCATCAATAGGAGAGGCAACGGCAACTGATGTCATTAAAAAGGCATCTTCTACCAGAGAAGAACTTACCAGTAAAATAAGATTAATGAATGAAACAGAACTCTGTATTCTGTGATTAGATGGAAGGTCAGATCTGTGGCTGCTTAAAGAGTGCAGAAAGAGCATTGATGGAAATGGGTTGAAACACAAAAGGTCTGGTAGGAACAGAACTTAAGATAGGAAGCGAGAACCAGTTCCAAACTGTTATCACTTGTTTTAATGCTGTGCATTTTTTTTTTGACAGTTGGGCGTTGCAAACTCATGTGTCTACATTGCTGGAAATTTGCAACAAGACTGAGTCATGGCCTGAGAGGAAGAAACGGTCAAAAGCACAGTGCTTGTTGTAATATCTGTAAAAGGTTCATTTCGAGTAAGGGTGGAAACATCCGCAATATGCTGAAAAGATCATTCTATGCAACGTGGACTTACATTCAACGAATGACATGTATTTGATACTCTCAGACCAGTGCCAATGATTCCCAACGAAGCAGCTCACCCATTAAAAACATCCAATTTACAAAGTTGAAAATCCAAATTAATAGCAGTGGAGCTTTGACACACCTGAGTCACACGGGAGTAGTTTTTTCCATTGTTTCTACACTGTGTTCAGGCTCAGAGTTCATAAAACAGTGGTGTTGAAACTGAAAACCTCTGTAGGCCTACTTGTTTCCTACACAGAATATTTATCAGAAATCAATAAAGAAACGGACCAATAAGCCCCGTCAGTAAATGCCTTGTGTTCAGAATCAGATAGGTGGGAAGAGATCATAAAACATAGTTAACATAAGGTGTAGTTAGCTTTCTTTTATTACCTCTAGGACCTGGTGTTATTTGTCTGGTAGAAAAGCCCCGCAGGGCAATGAGGAGCACTGAGATGAAGCACTTGTTAGCAGAGGGTTGACTACGCAGTGTCGTTAGCTGTGTAGTATTACACGTGGCGGGTAATAGAACAACACCCACCAGCAACATTCGGTTTCCGATCTGCTCCCATAAATGGGCTTTCCTGTCTGGTTTTCAGTTCTGATATATCAAAGTTCAGGATATACAACAACTTTCTCTTCCGTTTCCTTGGTTAGAGTTTTCATATAGCTTGTAAGTTTTCAAACAGTTCATTGGAGCTGCTCTCTCTTTCTCTGGACAAGTTTATACGTAATATAGTTAGTTTAAGCTTATGTAGTTTGTTTGATCTTCTCCCTCCCTTTGTGGATTTAAAAAATGTCCCTGTAGAGGAAATATACTTTCCCAGTCCCTGAGTACACTTCAAGTGACGTACATTTCATCATCAGAGGGTGTAGGTATAGGCTCTCTGGTCACTACCAATGTCCAAGCGGCTAAAAAGAGAAAACAATATAAACAGAACTACAAGGCTGCCCATGTACGTGTCTGTTTGGGAGTAAAGTCACGCTTTGAAGATCTCAATGAATCATCAACACCTGTAATGATTCACAGACAAGGCTAAAATCTGACCTCATTCTAATCCAATTAGCAAATGCACAGTGCCATGGCTGAACAGGCAAAGTGATGTTTTACGTCAGGCAAGTTGAACAATTTACCTTTTTTTAAACAATTTTTCCTCTCTCATTTAGTCAGGAGATGATTCAATATCAGTTGAGTATTTCTTTCTGGGCTATATTAGTTTGTGGTTATGTTGTATTAGCATCCATTATATTTATATCTTGCATTAAAGTTACTTCTAACTATTTGCCATTTGCTGAAACAAAATCTATTCAAGGCAGCACCAGAGTGCTGTTTGGTTCATTGTGGTCTCACATGATTTGAACACACCAGGTTTCTTTACAATCACGCTGGGCAACCCATTAGCATCAGGGCAGTGCATTGGGATATAAAGTCTGGAATGAAAGCATTATCCCCTGGAGTTATTCAACCATTACTCAGCCATTCAGCATTAACAGGAATTATTGTATTGAGTTATCATTTCCTCATTCTTAAAAGACGGATACCAGGCTTAGGAAACCAGGCCTTACCTATAGACTACAAAGTCAAATTCCTCACAATGGATTTTAAAGAAGCACTTATTGGGCTCTTGTTTGGGGGGCTTTGGGACGTTGGCTGTATTCCACAGCTGAACAACTGGTATATGCCACTCCTGAACACTCATGCAGCGAGGACCTGTGAGTGTAAGCTAATTAACAGGAGTATTTCTACTGGTTTAGGAACTGGTGTTTAATACTGCACATAAGAGTGAAACTGATTTGGACAGATGTGGCCAGCAGACCGCAAACAGCTCTTACACAACAGCATGGCTTCTTCACTAGGCTGCCAGGACATTAGGGAAATATTCTGTACACAAACCACCATCCGCCTTAAACAGACTTAAGGTAAAAATGTTATTCAAATTCTGTATACGCAAGCAGGCTCTCTCTCTCTCTCTCTCTCTCTCTCGCTCGCTCGCTAACCAAGCAAGACCAGGCAATGAAATAATGTGCAAACATGCCCTGAGAAAAGAGGTGTCTGCATAACAACGCGTACCAGCGTCCTTGTCATGGCAACCCATCCTGAGCTCTGGCCATTCATCGTGGGTGCAGCTGGTACATGTCTCTATGGCTGTTCCCTCGAGTACGACTCTGCTGGGACAGACTGCTGAGGAGAGGGGAAAAAAACACATCATCCTCCTCCTTCCTCCCACTTTTCCTTCTCATCTTTCTTCCTCTGGTGTCTCATGCTGTTTCCATAGTGTTCACCTCCAGCTATAACCAACCCACCAGGGACAATGGTTTGCATACTTAGCAATGACAACCATGGAGATCAGGAAACCCCCGTGGGGCTGGAAAACCCACAACAAAACGGGCAACAGGTTACACAAGAAAGAAGACAGTTGATACCGCTGTTTGTGCCATTTAGCTTATTTAAACAAAAATGAAACTGCAAAGAAATGAAACACACAAAACACACTGGGCCTTAAGGGACTGCCAACGGTTGTTTCATGTGAATATCTAATGCGCAAAGATACAAGAAACAAAAGTATGTCAGATAGTGAGATCCAATCTGACAGTCTGAGAGCTGATACCAACAACTTACACTTATTAGTAGGGCTGCAACGAGTACCTCGATAACTCGATTACAAAGAATGATCGAGGAATGTCGTCTGCCTCGAAGCCTCGTAAAGCTCACGTTTTGCACGGATTCTTTTTAGTGTCACACAACGTGCTTACGTCACAGGCTATGCGTCCCCAACAACGCGGAAGAAGACGCAAGCGGGCTCTGTAACGTGTGTGTACAGTTTTGCTGTACAGAACGGCAGACGCCGGGACTGAAAACTGAAAACAGTCATCTGTCTTGTTATCTATTGTATATTTATAAATCGGGCTTTAATTAAGCAAAAGTATGTTTTATCCGAATACTCGATGAATCGATGGAATATTCTATAGAATACTCGATTACCAAAATATTCGATAGCTGCAGCCCTGCTTATTAGTCAGTTTACAAAAAAAAGTTATTATCTATGGGAGCTGCGTTTTAACCTTGAGATCATTACAACAAAATATCTTTGTTATTTTAACCCAGGGTCTCAATATCAATAAAGTGACAATATTTTGGATCAAACAATCTTAACTGGGATAAGTACTATGCTCTGGTAGGAAGTATGACAACAACATCTCCCAGTGACGTATATACATATCTCAAATGGAATTATTTAGCCATTTTTAGGCGCAATTTTAGTCTTTATAAAGTAAATAGATTATTGTTCAAAAGGATAAAGAACATCTGTTGCAGCAATGTGCAAGATGATAATTGGAAAACCTGTATTATTTTTTAGAAAAAAAGTGTCACAGGATTGTATTGTCACAATCAACCTTAATCGCAATAACTGCCAGTGGTCATGTGCAGAGGGGGAAGCTTTTATTCTCTGCCACCACTTAACCGAGACAGGAAAAAGAGATCTCAGAAAGGAAGCTTGTATGTTGTTTTTACATCTTGGTGCTGAGCTGTGTAACCATGTTACTATGACTAGTTATTGTACATTTATCTTTTATGGGAAACGTTTTTAAAAAAGCACTTATGTCACAGAGACAGAGGCTGTCATAACTAGTTGGAGGTCTCTTCTTAATATAAGAGAGATCAGTTGCGTAGTAAGTGTTGAAAAACTGTGTGCACAGAGTGAAAGCTTCCTGGAACGCATTAGTGCGTCTGATGAATTTACACAAATAAAATAAAAACTGGGTGTGATGAGTACATAATACTGAACACACAGTGCGTAACATAAAACAAAGAGAACATATCAGATAACAGGTTAAAATACTGGTCCTTCTTCCTGGGGTGGAAAAAATAATTATACTGTCTGTTTCCTGCATTCCAGGTTGCCAGGTCTGTGGTTTTCCTGCATAATTTGACTTCTTTTGAAGTACTGCCGTGGGTTCAATTTTTTTTGTCAGCTGGTTGGGTAGACACAATTTGAATGCAAATTACATGAATAACTCTGTAGCAGACAGACTCATTCACAGAGCTATATTTTCTTTCTGATTATATACTGTAACTACTGACACAAGGCCATGCTAGGACCTATGTGAAAGAACTGTTTAGGACAAACTGATGTAATGCTGGCACAACAAACATATATGGTGTTGCTTTGTAGCTATTACAATACGTATGGCAATGATAGCAACGCTGTTCAACTTCTGAGCCGACACCGATGTTTAAAATACATTTTGGCTGATGACTGATTTAGTTTTTTGCGGGTTGGTACAGAGCATCTGCATGGTGTCGGCTTAAGTGGCTGCGCAAATTTGTTGTGTTATTGCCGTATTTTAGTACCGCCTGGCACAGCTTACTCACTACCTTACTTTGGTCTATTTTCTGTGTCCCGTGTTTACACTGGAATCCAAAATGACTCCAAACGTCTGCTTTTAAAGTTGAAGGCGGAGGTTTAACACTGCTTCGGTTGCCATGTTGTCGTTGTGTGGTCGAGTCCGTACAACGCAAATCACACAAAAGGTGCTCACCGCGCCCCCCACTGGCCAGGGGCTTGAATCGATTCAGAGGATGTAATGAATCGATATTGAATTGGGAAAAAATATATTGCAATGCACTGCTGAATCGATATTTTTACCCACCCCTATTATTTATTCACTCTTTTTGTGGCAGGGAAACAAATAAAGCTACAAAAAGATAAGCATTTCTGCCTTGTTGAACCTCAGAACATTTCTCATCCAACATGTGTCCCTGTTGCTGCATGGAGCACATTTGCATGTGATTTGTGCCAGTGCTACAAAACAGAGATAATTATTTCTCAAATAACCAACAGAACATAAAGCCGGAGCCAAACTGATGTGACACAACAGATAAAAGTCATTCGATAAGGCAAACATACAAACTTCCCATACCGATGTTCGACCGGTATATCGGTGCATTACTACTTTAAAAGCAGTGTGTATGGTTTGGATTTTTTTGAGTTTTGGTACAGGGTTCCCACTCTTTTTAAGAAATCATTTCCCAGAAGTTTTCTTGACAATACAGGACAACACGTCGTATAATTTACAGGTTGTTTACACAGTTTTATTCCTCCTTCTTTTGTGATGCAGGCTTCATGGTGAAGCGATGCAAGGTCATTACAGGTAGGTGGGTCAGCGTTTGACGGGACACTGTTTTTCCACTCATTTTCCGCTTTCTGTCTCCAGTTATTTGACAGTTTAATGCCGTTTTCATCAAAACTAGGTTAATGTAGATGAGTGAGAGAATAAAACACAATTCCATTTTTCGAACATAGATTATTTACAGGATGTTTGGTCATTTCAATCAATTTCTAAGTGCCCCCATGACTGGAAAACTAGTTTCTAAATATCAATGTTTTCCAGGACATGTGGTAACCACTGACAATATGGAAACCCCTGTTGGATCAGGGCTGATTTTGTCACACAGCGCTGACAACCCCTGCCTTCATCGGTCCTTTCATTTCTCAAGTACTTAATCAATCCGATGGGGGAGGGGCCGCCATGTAGAGCCTTTTGTTCAGCTGAGGAGGGTACACATGAAACTACTGGAAAAGAATAGAGGCTATGAAACTTGTTTCAGCTGTAAGTCAAGGAGCCCAAGCCAGAGAGTAGCACGAAATGTCGCAATCAAAAGAGTATTTCTTCCAACACTCACACACGTTTCGGGCTAACTCAACCCCTCTCATGAGTCCACAGCTATTAATATCCCGAGTTGTTGCCCACTCCAGTTGTGACTAAACTTATTTACAAACTTTTTTTTTTTGGTGTTGCCTGTGTCGCCCTCTGGGCTTTGAGCAGAAACACAGACGTGTGGCAACTTGTAGGTCAAGCTAACTTTCAAGTTTTGTTAACTAACTTAAACTAAAAGTAACGCAAGCTGACTTTTTCTTGGGGGGGTAACGTACAGTCATTGACCTAATATTGACTAACATTATCGTACACAATGTTGGCTATGTTAGCTAATGCTGAGTTAGTATAATAAAGACCTTTAAAACCTAGAAAAAACCCTCTACTTTCTGTCAGCGTTGGAGCAAAATGGTCGTTTAACCGTTTATTGACGTTATTCGTCGGATTATTTAATGACGTTACCGTTACTTCACCGTCGTTTACTAACCCGAGTTCAACTGTTGTGTGACTGATTGCTCAAAACCAAGAGATAATCGACCACACTTCAACGTTAAACCACACAATCCTGGTTAACTCTGTAAAGGGGGGGGAAACTATTCCCTCCCAACCCCAGCCGACACTCACCCAGCTGTGTCGGGGGAAACCAAAAACACGAAGCTAGCCGCCGTTGGGTTAAAACAGACGTTAGTTAGCTGGCTAGCTACGTTAGCTAGCACACGCTTTCTGTTTTTTTTTTTGTTTTTTTAAGGTGTCGGTTAGCAATATGTTTAATGGTTTCATCCTTACCAGATGGTGTTGCAGGAAACCTTAGGCTGGTAACGTAGCTGTTAGCCGCCGATATCCCCCCCCACAAAAAAAAATAAATAAATAAAACAACAACACCCTCCCTCCTCCGGATTTCCGATATGTTTTGAAGTTGATGGTGAGCCGTCCGCTGCGATGTGCCACAGTGCCACAGTGCCGAAGAGCGAATGAGCAGAGTCAATGTCGCACAGCAGCTTTCCCCCTCCCCTTCACTCCGAACACCAAATTACACTGGAGCGAAACTAATTCAACGTGAGGTGACACACTGAGTCACTCTTGGCTGAGCTGGAAGAAATAATTAATCTATTGGTTGAAAATGTCTGTGTTTATTATTATTATTATTATTATTATTATTATTTTTTTTTTTAAAATTAACACGTGAAAAATCGCGCTACACTGGACGTCTTATGAAGTCAAAAAGCTGTTACATAGTTAGGTGTAAAACATATACAGCTGTTTAACACTCAAAAGATGTGGATTTAGTTGGATTTTGTTGGGAAGACCTGATGTGGCTTCAGACTGAAAAAAAGAAGAACCATGATCAGGTTTAACCTGTTAAAAATAAAGCACACGGTAACCACGTTTGGTTTGGAGATTTAACGTCATTGACCCAGTTGGCTGTCACTTTTGAGTTTGGTTTCGATTTCCGCAAATCTAATCAAAGGTGAATCAAGTTTTTTTTTTTTAAACGTTTAATAAAGTGTGGTTGAGTTTGCTTTTCTTGGACATTCAATTATATTAAAGTTTCCAAAAGTTTGCAAAAACACATGACAGTACTGACTGAATCTGTGATTTACATATTCCATGTTTTTAATGCATGTATACAACTTGTAACAGCTGGGGCATACCTCGAAGAAATAACTTCATACAGGCCATGTCCCTTATATTAAAACAACAGTTAACTAAGCCTACAGGTTTAACTTGTTCTAGAGCTTATATTTGTCCATTTATGAATTCATCACGATCAGCTTGATGTGATTTTCCTGATCTTTCACTATTTAAATAAAGCTACATGTTCTAGAACAGCACACAAAATAAAAGAAAACAACACATTTCACATTTCATACTGAAGGTTAAGTTGCATTTCAAAGTTAAGGTAAGTAACAATCATTTATTTTTTTATGAATTCATCTGACAAATCTTAAAATGTCAGTTCTGATTAATACAAATCAATCAGAAATACGGTATGTGATTACATGAAAATATCAATAAACACATTATTATTATTCTTGTCTATGTTTTCGATGGGACAGATTTAGCAAAATGGCTGAGTTATTTAATGACAGGCACTCAGCAGCACAAACCAGCATGGATGCTTTGGTGTCAGCTTTGTGGTGTAGACTCTTCCCCGGACAGGACTTTGGACAAAACCACATCCTGGATCAAATCTTTGCCAGGATGTCTCACCGGCCAGAACTGGCAACCCTGCAGCTCTGTCACTACTATTTTGACCAGGTCACTTACAGCCTTCCTAGCAGAGACCAAGTGAAACACAGGTGGGTCCCACTACCGTTCCTAAACTTTTAATGGATGTAAGAGCAAGTTACATCTCAGAATAACCATTTTTAGATTCTCTCATTATTTTTAATTCAAATAGAGTCTGAGCTTTTCTTCAAGGGGCTCTGGTCCTCATCCTGTCCATGTAAATTCACACAACTGGTGTACAAAGGTGGTATTTTGCTGTATAGCTTGGTGTGCATTTGTTTTACTGTTACTGCCGTTTGGAAGCTGTAATGAATGATCTTCTCCCCACTTGTGGCCTGAAGGGAGAGCTGCAACCTCGGGCTGCACTGGTTCAACGGATGGGCAGACTTAAAACAGGAGAGGCAGAGGGCCACTGAGCAGCACGGAAGACTGCATTTAAGGACTAAACAAGAAGCTGGGCCCGCACCTGGCATCCATTTGAGTCAACTCTGTCAACTCCAAGATTCAAACACTGGCAGGAGTTTATCCACAAAACAGTATATTTATCTGATGTATGGCTACCACTGCTAGCTGCCAACACCCTCAAGTTTCTGTCTCATAGCTGTTACTAAATCTTTTTACAGATATGAATGTTGAGCATGTGTGTGATGGTATGTGATAGCAGCATAGATAACACTTATGTGCGTGTGGGAGATTATTTTTGTAACATTTAGAAAAAATGTACAAACCAAACTCTGGCTCTAGGTAGGACTTTTCGAGGCCACCGTAGTGACTTGAAAGCTAGAAGACACTACATCTTACACACTGGTCCCTTAATACACATTTTATTCACAGTGAGTTTGTCCAAGTTATCATTTCCACCTTTAAGGGTAACATTTCCCATCTCCATTGCCTCAAAATGTTGGGAAACTGTGTCCAAGTAGGTGCTTTGGCAACGTCTCTCAAAAGAACATTTGGCAAGAAACATGGCACCAGTACTGGACAGTGAAAAACTAGTGTTGCTAAAAGGTCAGCCAATACAAGACTGTAGTGGGGGTTAATGCAGCAACTTAATAACTGTAATGACGACCAGGGCTGCTATTGACAATTATTTTCATTATTGATTAACGTCAATTACTTTCTCAATGAATTGTTTGGTCCATAAAATGTCATAAGATAGTAAAATATGTCCATTTCAATTTCCAAAACCCTAAGTTGACATTTTATTATATATTCCAACAAACAGTCAAAAAAACCTTTATTTAATATCAAAGAAAAGCCAATATTCCCATCTGAGAAGCTGGAACCAGTTTATTTCTTCTACTTTTAAAAATTACTTGAACGATTAATCATATCAAACAAAATGTTCTTTTCAATTATTAATTATTCTGTTGATCAACTAATTCATAACTTGCAGTTCTACACAAAAATGCTAGTTTTTATAATTAAGTCTCTTCAATTAAAAGCCATATATTTAAAAGGCAGAAAAACAACAACAATCATTTTCTTTTTTTATGGAAAACATCTTTAATGGATTTTTTTAAAGTATTGTCTTGTTAAGTGAGTACATATTGATACAAATGTTCTATCCTAGCTACAGACAGGGTCATATTTTTAGGAACAGTAGAATGCCTGTACAAAAAAACACCCCATCACATGGTAGTCTGTCTTCTCAAGGCTGGAGACACAGGGCTAATCTGACATTGCAGTGAGTAAATTTAGTCCAAAAATCTATACAAGTCAGGGACTGCAAATCCACAAAACACACTGTAGATGCAGACAAACAGATGTAAATCAATAACAGACTTGTGTGTCTGGACACCTTTTTTTTCTTCAGGATGTATTTTTTTCTCTCTCTACTTGTAGAACTCGTGCTCCTGCTCGTCCTTTTTGATGACGGTCTTGTAAGCTTTTTCAAAGTCCTTAGCCAGGACGATATACCTGTTTTCACGCACTGCCAACATGCCAGCCTGAGACGGCAGAGGTAGACATAAAAAGGAGGAGAGAAATAAAAAAAAAAAAAAAAAGAAAACATGAACAAATGAATGTGTATGTAGTTAGCTGGTCAATACACAAAGTAAAACATTGTTTATGTGGTTCCATTAGTTTTCATTTCGCACTGCTCCAAGAGAAAGAAAGAGAAAGCATAAATAAACAGATAGTTAAAGCTCAAGCTCACCTCCTGGCAGATGGAGTTGATATCAGCTCCAGAGATTTTGTCTGGTCTGGCCACATCTGTACATCAGTTAAGGACGACTAAGCAACAGCAATGCCAAAATACAAGCAAAACATCTGAGTATCTGAGCTGTGTTTAAACAAAAAAGAATATTCGAATGACGCACCGTAAACAAATTGCAGACTCTCAACCATAACAGTGTTTAAATTGCAAATGCACCAGCTGCTATGTGTTTTGATTAGAGTTTTCATTTAGTCTTTAGTTTGTTTTTTTGCCTATTTGTCACTTTGTAGGCAGCATATAAAGTCCAGAACAACTGTCATCCATAGAGAGCTGTAACCTGCAGGGCTGCACAATAAGTACTGACATCCCAATATGGCTGTGTGCAATATCCAGATTGCAGAAGCCGCAATTTTTTGATAAAGGTAAAATGTGTGACAAAACAGCTTTATAATGTAGTACTGTATGTATGATGAGTTCCTGCTGTCTGCCTCTGTGTTTTGAGTAAAAGAACGAGTCAAGTCCACAATTTATTTTATGCATTTTGCAATCAAAATATAAAAAATTTTGCAAGCCATAACTCTATTCCCTGGTAACACCTGAGGCTTTGATCAATACCCGGAAGGATCATTACTATCCCTTAAAGTTCTAATGCAATGTAATGATTGTTCACGACTCCAGTAAAAAGGACGAGCCTTAGATATGACTTGGCTATGGGAGATATTTATAGCTCCCTCCGCTCATACAGCCCTTTGGCTCAGCTACCAGCCAGAGTGCGAGTCAATAACACTGTGTACGGTTGACAAACAGTGAATATAGTTTGACAGTGTGTTTAACAGCATGACTAACTAGCGATCCAGCCACGTCATTATCCCCAATACGATGTTTTTCAAGAACGATGATATGGTATGTAAGTTCAGAGGGGCAGTGTAGAGGCTTGTGTGTTACATTCGCCACCCTCTGGTGTTCAGAGGACTGAAGGACTACACTCATTGTTGGAAGTAATATTTAGAAGATATTCAGATTTTGTTATCATTTAATTTTGGAATGGTGAACAGACTGGAGCTACCTAGTAGGTGTCCTACATTAAGAATTAATTGACACCCTGCAGCCAATCAGAATTGAGTATTCACCCAGAACATTAATTAAACGAGAGTACCCAGCAGTGCAAGAATCTGCTAACCTTACGCATGCATCTGCTTCTGTATTTAAAGTGTATTATTCTACAATATGGCAAATCTATCAGGGGGAACAAGGTGCCCTCTAAAAAAAGAAAAGTTAATTTCTCACTCACTGTAATATAAACACACACACAAACATCACTTAAACACGCTGTTATTGAACCAAAGGATACAGTCTTCCAGGTCGACCTCCTCAGAGAGGTTCATTTTACTGGTGATGGTGGAGAAAATGAGACGTTTCTGCCTGCGGTCGGGCAGGGGGAACTCAATCTTTCTGTCCAAACGACCAGGACGTAGCAGGGCAGGGTCCAGCGTGTCTGCTCTGTTGGTGGCCATGATCACCTAAGGGAGGTTCAAATGTCAGAAGACGTCATGTAAACAGGATGGTGGATTGTAAACATATTGTGACACGCGGCGCATTTGGTTCCATATAAAATGTTTCCTTCTGGCTCACTGAAGGGAGGACAAATGAGCTAAACTTGGACCAAATGCACCAATGGTATCTAGGGCAATGGACTTGCCAATACTTTGAAACGTGCAAGACGGAACCTCACAGGAGAACACTTCCCTAAACGGTTGTATCAAGCTATGATTTAACATAGAATGCCTGTCATTATATATTCAAAGGGCTGGTAAAGTAAAAAAAAAAGTGTCTGCCACAGATAACTTGCAGTGGTAAAAATAATACTAACAGTAAATTATTTTGTAAGTGAAATGTTACACTTTGCACCGTTACTGCTATTTTGCAAATAGAAACCGAATATGTCTTGCCAATAAAAAAAAAAAGAAAAGAGAACTGCTCTTGCTTTGTTTATAGTCTTACATAAAGCATGATACAAAGCTACAGCTGTACAATTAACAGGATTTGGAATGAAATTTGCAAAGTTAATGCCAAAAATAAAAAACTTTGGAAAATTGACAGAAAAAACAGACACCCTCTTTAAATACTTTCTTTGTGCAAGTCTGAATTGCATTTACAAATAGTTTATGGGCAAAATGTGCACTTAAGGTTTTGAAGATTGACAACATAAACCTTTTGGGTACTGGCTCAGCTAAATGAATGGACACAAGGCATACTGACAATGGCACAGTAAATGCAGTGCTCAAGCTCCATCAGTGGCACCGCGAGTCAGCACATACGGACTTGGTGCAGTCACAGGGGGAAAGTAAAGAGCTTCCTCGGACAGGTGGATTGGACTCACCTTGACATTGACATTCTGGTCAAAGCCGTCCATTTGATTAAGCAGCTCAAGTAAGATTCTCTGCACCTCCCTATCAGCTGCAGAAGAAAGAAGACAAGGTCACAGGCTTGATTTGTACCATGATGTTACGTCATTTACAAGGATGTAATCAGGAAAACATAAACGTATCTAAAAATGAGAATCTTGACTACAACAAGGATACCTAAGAATAATATTTGTCCCTAAAAATCTGAAATCTACAATAAAACTTGATTGATAACAGTAAGTTTACATGGGAGCCAAATATATTCATACCTCCAGTCTGTGCATCAAAACGCTTAGTGGCGATGGCATCAATCTCATCAATGAAGATGATAGCCGGGGCATTTTCCTTTGCCAGCCGGAAGACGTCACGCACCATACGAGGGCCTTCACCCAAATACTTCTGAACAAACTCGGAGCCCACCACACGGATGAACGCCGCTGAAGACAGAGAGATTGGAGATTTACTGTACATACTCCTTACCAACAATCTATAACTAAAACACAATATCTGCTGTGAATTGCACTTGCAGTTTGTAGTATTCTATATTGTTAGTATAAGTATTAACAAAATGTATGTGAGTAGCATACTGAGGGTGAAGTTTCTGTTCAGTGTCTCTGATGGAGGACTTACCTGTAGTGTGGTGTGCCACAGCCTTGGCCAACATGGTCTTACCACAACCTGGAGGTCCATACATAAGGACACCCCTGGGTGGGTCAATACCAATCTGAGAAAGGAAATAGACTTAGACTTAGAATAGAGTTATTAAAGATCTAGCACAAGTTTTTTCTCATTATTGAGAGAGAAAATTAATGTTATTTTCTCACTTTGACTAAGTGTAAAATACCTTTAAAAAATTATTCCATATAAAACTGGCACATTTGTCTTGAATATCTGACCTGTTTGTAGAGCTCAAAGTGTGTGAGTGGCAGCTCTACAGCTTCTCTGACTTCCTGCTTCTGGATGTCCATACCACCAATGTCAGCATACATCACATCTGGCTTTTGGTCTGGGAGCAGAGTGAAAAAGGAAAGTTATATCAGCTTTGCTGTTCAAACAGTAAACACTATATAGGATCTTCGACCTTCTCAACAGCTTAAAAAAAAATAAAATGCATCTATGTATTTTTAATGGCTAACATTAATGCTTGCAATCTTCTGTGATGCACGTAGATAACAAGTAATCTCTACATATAACCACAGTTGTCTATGTTGAGGAGCTATTAAAACAGGTCCAGAAATCCTCTGGGAGAGAGTGGCACAGAGTGTTTTACCTGAGGTAAGCATCATGATGCTGCTGTCAGCTTCGGGAGGGAGCACATCCACCAGGGCATTGCTGTGCTTGTGCAAGGCCACTGAGGCGTTAGGCTTCAGCAGCTCTCTGTCAATGGTGCTCAGTATGCGCACATAGTAGTTGGACCCTGGGGGGAGACAGTGATGAATAAAAAGTAAAAAGACACAGGAATAGAACTCATTACACATTTACTTCACACTGAATAATTAAAAGTTGACAGCATACAGTACATCTCCTCTTTTCTCAAAAGAGAATGAAAAGCCTGAACATCATAAAGCATTCAAATACACAGCTTGTATGTACCATCTACCATTTCATGAAATTTTTAATTCTCAGCTTTACCTTTTCAATTTTGATATGTTTTAATTTATTTTAATATTTGAGTTTTTAAATTGTAGCAAGAAATTAATTGTTCCTTCTTGCAGATATTACCTTAATATAAAAGTTGACATTAAGTTGCGACACACACCAACAAAACTTTCAACTAAACTAAGAACTGGTTCTATTTCAGTGTTATTCAGTGCAAACTAGAGGGCAAGTATAAAGCCTAATTTAGAATTCTGTGTCAAATGGACGTCGTGGGCCTCGTAGCCTACGCTGTAGTGCAGTT
This sequence comes from Dicentrarchus labrax, assembly GCF_905237075.1. Taxonomy (NCBI): domain Eukaryota; kingdom Metazoa; phylum Chordata; class Actinopteri; family Moronidae; genus Dicentrarchus; species Dicentrarchus labrax. Next base: position 5,394,615 of record NW_026136707.1, on the reverse strand, counting down.
GCCCAAATATGTAACTATACATTGCAGCAACGCAGGCTGCAACAACAGTGATTGGTCCACTTGGTGTGCGTTTATTGTCTGAGAATTAGAGGCAACTCATGCAGAACCAAGACAGTTTAATTATGCCGTTTGAGAATCCCTCCTCAAACAAACATACATGCACACATTCTCCGGTGTGTCCTCTCTCTGTCACACACATACAGACAAACAGTCCTTTGTCCTTTCGTTTCACAGGCAGAATGGGGGAAAAGGGAAACTAGGACGATACAGCTTCCTCTCCATTATGTATTACTTAAAATTTATATTGGCAGCACATATTTCATTTCAGTCGGTGTAGGTCTTTTACATTTAGGCCGTTTTTTTCCCCCTTTTTTAATGGTACCTGTGGTGGAGCCAACAATGGCTGTGTTCTGGTCAACAGCTTCCAGGAACTGGCCAATGACAAGTGGGATGCTCTGTATCCTCTTAACCTCCTCCTGGGCATGGAGAAACTCTTTCTTCAGGTTCTTCTGTTCATCTTTGATGTACTCCTCCTGCACTTCCAGGAACTCCAGCTCCTGCTGCAGCTTCTGCAAACACACAACAAAAGGAGGGTGAGAGCCTGCTGAAGATGAAAGTACCATAAATCAATCTATCTCTCATATAAATAGAGGAGCGATATCTGCTCCGTCCGCTTTCTCTCATCCACCTCCTCTATGTTTTACACAAGCACAGCACGCTAGCTTGGCTAATAGCAAATTGTTACCAATCAAAAGCTGTCTGTATGTAATTTTCCTCATATCGTGCAGGTCTACTACGGGAGCCTATCTAGACTCAGTGTTAGGTTTGTCCGTTCTGGGCAACTGTAGAAACATGGCGGTGCAAGGGCTTATTCTAAAACATCAAAAACACGATTCTTCTTTTCAGGTGATTACTAATAAAAACATATTTATGAATATTGTATTACATATCTGCCATATTATACCAATAAAGCCTCCTAAATCTTACACACTGGTCCTTTAAAGGAGCTATACTACTTTTATAACGGAGAATATCATATATATGTCATAATATAAACCTTAAGAAAACATGATCTGTGCAAAATGTACTGCTCTTCTTGTGTAATTTTACCCTAATAATCATACTGAATTGAGATTTTGTTTCCCTTTATAACACTTGAATCTCTGACAAATCAGAGATGACAGAAGACAGAGAATAAAACTCATAGTATTCACCTCAAGCCTAGAGTTTGTCATATTCAAGAGATTTTTAGTTAGGTTACATCTTTTAACACAAACGTATGAGAAAGTATCAGACCTTGTATCTGCTGTAAAGGTCCTCAAGATCTTCTGGTTCTGGTGCCAGGAAGGACAGACCAGTCTGAGGTCTGGAGGTCAGTACTGCCGGCATGTCTTCCTGTGGAGGGTGACAATAACACAACAACATTTAAAATGCAAACAGGTTAAAGTTACTATTGTATTTAACACAACACATAAAGGAACTGTACTGTATTACAACCAAACTAACAGAAAAAAATATATATAAAGTTATATATTTATGGTACAGACTGACTGGCTTTTAGCTCAGGAACAGAAAACATATCCAACTCTACAGAAACATAATAACAACAGCTGTATGCTCGGTTGTTGCACTGCACCCATTTACAGACAAACACTAGCTTAGCCAACCTTAGCTCGTTAACCGCTAGCTACCTTCAAAGGCTCACAAAAGCAAATAAAAACAACAATTTAAAGCCGCTGGTGAGTAATAAAAACATCTGCCGAATGATTAACATCTTAACATCAACCTTTGGTGGATGTAGTGGCGTAAAAACCCTCGTCTGCCATAAAACAAACCAATGCTAATGCTAAAAAAAAAAAAGCTAACTTGCATGACATAGCAACTGCACAGAGCGGAGAATGAATTGGCAGGTTTTACGTTCAACGTCAACGAGCCTTAAAACAGCGCGTAAAATATGGTGACAAACAACTACACACAGCAACAGTCAAAAGACGTATAGTTACAAAACCCTACCACAGAAACGCGGTCAATTTTAAGTGCGGAAAAAAAACAAAAAAACACAGGAAACAATCTCACTGATTCATACCGGGCTCTTTTCTACAGCTACGATATCCTCCATGTTGAAATATGCCTGCCGACTGACGTTATGACGTAAAGCGTTAGCAGAAGGTTGTATGGGTAATGGAGTTCTTTTTCTTCTTCTGCTTGTGTTTTACGGCGGTTTTGCCTCCAGTTTATCGGCGCATTGCCGCCCCGGTCCGTGTATGTTTTGGTCATTGGATTTTCCTTTCAGAAACGGGTATTAAAAAACAGAAAACGAGTGGTTATTTGATTTTCGTTTTAAAATACAAAAATTAAAATTGAAATACAAGGCGATTTTCTTTTCATGGTCAAAAAGGGGATGAGCGAAATTTAAAAAATGATTCGATTTTCATTTTCTATTTCATATAACAAAAATAAAATCACTAGAAAACAGAAACAGAAAAAGCCTGTTTTTTCATATTCTGAGACCGGATGTTGTCATTTACAGGACGGTGCTGTGGAGAAGAAACAGTAGGCTAGTAGACTGCCGTCAATCCAGCCGTGAGTCCGATCTCCGTGGTCAAATCAGCCGCACCTAAATGTCCAGTGTACAAGTATTCTCAGCATTATGGTAAATGCGGAGAAACAGCGTATTTACTTCCGGTTTTCAAAATAAAGGTATTTAGAGCCGTAAGCTATAATTAAAATATGTTACATTAAAGTGTTGTGCCCCTGATGAATAAAAAACACTTTATATCAAGTATCTTTACTGCACCAGTGTGGAGAAATGCCAAAATAAAGTCTAATATTTATGCCTCCAGAGATTGCATATTTGACAATATTTGAGGTACTGTAAAACATATTGCTCAGTGTTTCCTGGCTACCGATGGTATATTTGACCTTTACACATATGAGACTACAAACATACTTAATATCAAGCATTTTTACTGTACCAATTTGGAGAAATTCAACAATAAAAGTCCATATATGTACCTCCAAGTGGTATTTTCATATATTTGAGCTACTGTAAAAACACTTTGCTCAATAATTCCTGGCTATGGATGATATATTTGACCTCTACACATCTAAGACTACAAGTATACTTAATATCAAGCATTTTTACTGTACCAATGTGGAGAAATTAAAGAATAAAAGTCCCATATTTATACTTCCAGATTCCATATTTTCTTATATTTCTGTTTTCTAGTGATTTTATTTTTTGTTATATGAAATAGAAAATGAAAATCGAATAATTTTTTAATTTGCTCATCCTTTTGACCATGAAAAGAAAACGCCTTGTATTTCAATTTGAATTTTGTATTTTAAAACGAAAATCAAATAACCACTCGTTTTCTGTTTTTTAATATCCGTTTCTGAAAGGAAAATCCAATGACCAAAACATACACGGACCCGCCACCTTCTGCTCCGGAGTGTGAACCAGACAGTCCTACTATAAAATCCCTAAAATGACATATTTACATATTTCACATAATTTAATTAAACTTTTTAATAGGAAGGAAATATATTAAACAAAGAACAGACTGAACTACATTAGCAGTGGGTGTTTATGTGTTGTTTTTTTTGGACTGAAGTCAATCTCAGCTAAGACACATTCCCATACCCTTTAAAGTATTAAAGTAAATGAATGCCAAACATTATAGAACGGCAACAGATTTCTATGATTTACCAAAAAATAGAGAAAACCATTTCCCCGAGGCAAGTGGGTGTTTGCAGAACGTTATCCTGTTGCAGAGCTGAGGGTCTTCACACCTCTGTATGTTGGTGTCAAAACCCACAATGGTTTGTAGTCAGCGTTCAACTGAACATTTCTCCCCCCACATGGAAAGTGGAAAATGCCTCACGACAGGAAGCAAATTGTACGTGAAACAGCAGCAGAGACACTAATCTCCAGTTATTAAGGTCCGCTTATTAATTCTGCAGCTTTCTTGCCTCGTTAGCAGATAAGACGTTCACGTTGGCCTACGAGCTGTTGATCTTGGAAACAGTAGTGGGCAAAACACTCTCACAAAGTATAAGCCAACATGAATGAGAGGTCCTAAAAGTGCCCAGAATAAAGGAGAGTTTGAACATTTACAGTTTCATGACAATTGAACAAACTTGTTCTGCTGATGGGGGCTATGTGTTACAGCTGAAATCTCCAGAGCAAGTAAAGAACTGGACTTTGAATGGAGATTTGTTTTGTCAAATGTGCTACTCTATAATTTAAAATAACAAATGTAAAAAAAAAAATCCTACATTCTCCTTTTTTCTAACCAAAAGAACCACTTCCTCCTCTTCTTACTGACAGTTAGCTAGAGGAAGTGTAGGCTGTAATATATGCCTGTATGTGTCTGCATTCACTGGGTAGCCCCCATTATCTTTGTGCCGTGCCATTTGGTGAGAGACATGTTAGAGATAATTTTGTCAATTGTGACAGAATGGGCATTGTCACAATGGATCTTTCTCCACGTTATGGTCTCAGGTAAAATTCATGAAGTTTCTGATGTAGATGAAAGATGTATGTGTTTATGACAGGGATCCTAAGCTTGTAAAAAAATACAGGAGGAGTTATTAATTTTGCCTTTCAGTACAGCGTGTTTTATCATTAATGTTCTGCAGGTTAATTTACAAGCAAATCCAAATTATTTATCAAATCAAATCTAAAACAGGCTGTTGGTGCAGTTTCCTGCAAGTGTTTATTACTATATAATTATTATTTATCAACCTTTCTTTAGTGGTTTATTTGCTGTAGTTTTGGCACAGGAAGAACACTCTGGTTTATTTCACATCTGTAAAAAACAACAAGCTTCAGGCTAGATGAAGAGTTGCCTCTGGCTCACACAGTGGCGTTTTCTCCCAGAGGCGAGATGGTGAGCGAAAGAGCAGCCCCTCTAAATGTTATGTGGCGAATGTGTGCTGAAACATTATATTATACTCCTACTGTAGAGTAATCGGTCATGCCACTGCTATACTGTGATTAGTCAAGACCATGCCAAAGGGATGCCAGCCACATTATAGACTAATGAAAACATAGTTATGTATGTAAATAAGAAATTAAGATTCCAGTGCCTCTGTGCACTAATGTAAAGGTAAGTCTGACGGTTCTCTTTCTTTGGATTTATCATGGACTAAATGTAGAAGGACGCCTCAGATCATTTTATTGTTATTACTGCATGTGAAACTGATTGAACATTTGGACATCACATCCTCTTTGCATCATTCTTTTATCCTCATAAAGTAATTAAAATAATCACAGGCATTGTAAACAATCCCCTGTGCCAAAAGGTGGTGAGCACTTCCATGAGCTTTGCTTTAGTGTTGGGGGAGGCAGATGGTTGGACAGTTGGGAGTTCTCAAGTGGGCACCCTCCATCCATGCTCAACAGACAGAATTATTTTCCAGTAATCTGAAATATGAAGGGAACTTCAGCTATCACATGATCATTAATTCAATATTGTTTTCTCTGTTAATATGATTGGTCAAATGTCCCAATTAAAAATCTAAACTTGCATGTTCACACACTGTGGTCTTGTACAGCCATGTATTCACACAGTTTTACCAGAACAACACAGGTGGAGGTTGAGCATTTCAGTGAAATATACAGTTTATTCAGTTACTTTTGACAGATAGTTAATATGCTCCTGTCAGTAATTTGTTTATCTTTATCTTTATGTTGTTTCAGGTACTTGCTCTCTGGTCACAATCCACCAGCCTCCTGTGCTTACCACTGCTCTGGGTCATGATGTTGTAATGCCGTGCCATCTTACCCATGATGAGAAAATGCTGACCCCATCAGTTTTGTATTGGACAGACACCAACAATGTCAGAGTGTGGAGGCCCTCTGAGAATTATGAGGGACGTGTTGACCTTTTGGACCATGATGTGCTCTCTTTAAACAAGTCATTACTCCTCAGGAAGGTCAAGTGGACCGACGGTAGGAAGTACCTGTGCAAAGTCTCCATCACTCTCCAGGATAAACGTTTCAGGATGAGTGGAAATGGAACTTTACTGATGGTTTATGGTAAATAAAAGGCAAATTAAGGGTTGTGCCACACTGTGCAGTTTAGAGGCTAAGGAAGAATTTCATGAAAATAGACAAAACCTGCAATACCTGATTGTGTATATTTAACATATTGTGTATCTGTCCCTTTTCAGACACCGTGAACTTTAAACCCACCAGTCACAATCAGTCTCTGCTCTGCTGTGAAGTAAACGTGACCCAGGGTCCTGGATTTGTTTTGTCCATTTTTCACATTGGATACAACCTCCAAACTGTTGACACTGCTCCAGGAAATGTGTCAGCTCTGCCCTACGTCACACTTTCTCAAACAATTTATCTGAGGAATAAAGGAAAATATGAGTGTCAGCTGCACCTGAACGAAGAGCTGGTGGCGAAAAACATCTACTACCATCTGCCTGGTAATAATCTTCTGATCTAGTTTCCATGCATGCACATACACACTTGCTGCTCTGCTGTGTTAAACACTCCTCAGATTTTGCTAATTAAAAAAAGATTAATCTTAAAATTGTAAAGGCTCATATTAAACTGGTCGTAATAAGAAAGAAAAGGGAATGTAAACAGTACATTCATTCTAAAAAACATTGCCTGAAATGGGCAGGTACACACGGGTACTTCAGATTTTTGTCACATCCCTAAACATTTGCATAAAACCCAAAGTATCCCAGATATAGCCCCTGCCATCTGGCACTGGTGGCATTATTTGAAGCCAGAGTCTGTACAGTAGTGATCAGGGTCGGCACCGCAGTCAATATCAGCATATCAATATCCTGTCCATTTGCTTGGCGGACATTGAGGTGTACTGGGGTGGATTGAGATGTTTTGGCTTCACTATTGGGGAGCTGTCATATCGTCCATCCTTATATATGTCGATAAGTAAGATGGTTGGGGTTAGAAAAAGACAATTGTCATGGTCAGAGTCAATCAGAGGCAGCGTATGGTACACTGGTGGTAACACTGAAAATAACAGCTCTGAAAATGTCCTTGTAAAAAAATGGATTAAAAAAAACGTGTTATGTTGTGGTTAGGGTTGGGCTGAAGTAGGATACTAGTATTTTTTTTGGTACAATTCAGATACTGCTAAAAACTGTAACTTTGGAGGATACCAACTTAATTTACTAACTTGGACAACTGAAGCTCCATATTCACTTCAGATAAAGTTTGCAATGTATTTTTGCATGAAACAAGCACTGTGGATTTTGTCCCCCATCATCACATGCATTAGGAAGGGAATGATTACAGAGAGCAAAAACCTCCTCAGCGTTTATGTGGGCATGTGAGTGTTGTTTTAAACCTGACTTAGGGAAAAAAAAGTTAACCTACCCTTTAATACTAAAGCCCAGTTCAGACCGAAGATTCACAAAGATACGAAACCGTTTTAGAACTTTTCTCAGCTCAACTCCTGATGGCGTTGAGTGCAACTCGGCTTGTCAAATCTCTGCTGGCTGGTTTTAGAATGTAAGGCATGTCAGGATACTTTTTCACTCATTTTGGTGGTTTTTTTTTTTTTTTTTTTTGGAGAAAATATGTAGCTGATGGTAGCTACCGTTAGCCGTGCAGCTGCACTGCTCGGAACAGGGGCAGTGTTGGTGTTTACCCCCCAGCAGCTGCAGTTAGCAGCTAATTTAGCAACAAGTAAAGCTATCTCACCATTAGGAAACTCCATAAATTGCTGAGAGTTGAGGCAGAGCAACCAGAGGAAAAACTGAGAATATTTTATTCTTAAAAATAGAGCAGAGTCCTGGTTGCAGCCGCTGTAAATTACCTCGATAAGACAGTGGCGTTAAAGTTCTTACATAATGTGGCTTTAAAGTGAAGACTTGTTTGGTCAAATGTTTTCTCCTTAGTGCCTGGAGATGGTGGAGATGCTGAAAAAAATGTTTCGGTAACATGTTCAACAACTGTGTCTGGTGAGTCTCTCCTAGCAGCAAATGTCATGTTTTTGTTCAACCCACTCATTTGACAAAGATCTTGTGATTGGTTTTCATTTAATTTTGCTGCTGCGGTGGCAGAATTTCTAGTGCCTTTTTTTCCTGTTTCCATCTTTTTATTTTCTTTGTGATTTGGGTGAACCAAATTTCAATTTGGTTTGACAGGAGAAATAATTACAATAAATCCAACACTGTATTAATGTGTGATTTAATGTTAGGATTACACTTCATATCAGTAATTTTGTGTTTGTCAGAGCCAGATGTGGAGGTGTTTCCAGAGCCGTGGTTTCTGTATGTGGCTCTCCTCCTGGTGCCCGTCACCATCCTTCTGAGCCTCGTAACTGCGATGCTGATGTACAGATGCTGTGTTTGTCTGCCTTGAATGGAGGCTTAACAATGGAGATCCAGGCTGCTCGGGAGTAAAAAGACCCCTTACTCATCTTCAATATCAAAGACATTCATAACCAGTCATCTACTTTGAGGATCGATCTTCCCTGTCAGTTAGGGTCATCGTCATTAACTGGAGTAGAACTGTTTGAAAACAGATGTTTTCCTTTTCTCTAAATTATTATATGGCAGGGTTTGATACATCATCACTTTATAGTGGAGGGTGCCTGTGACTAACAGTGTGATTTTTATTCCCACTGGAACAAGAAACTCACTTCCTTTTGCAATTTCACTGCAAAATAAAGCCTAAAAACATCACAACATGCATTGCAATTTTTTGGGGGGTCATTTTATGCCACAAAAAAAAAAAACCTGCCTGCGAAATCCTGGAGGGACTGATTTAAGGAAGACATCATTACAAATCATTTCTTATTCCAAATGTTTAGTGGGATTAGTTAGGGAATTAGATAGGGAACATGTAATGAGTTACAACTTTTATGAAGATTCCTCCGCTCATTCACAATGTTTACTGTATTTGTATAGTATTGCACAGAAAGGTGACAGAATATTACAGTGCTTACAGTATATATAGGAAGTCAGATATGAATACTCACTGCTTTTTGCTCTTGTTCATTCATTCTTACTGCTCTTTGGTTGAATATGTATAGACTCATGTTGATACTTGTTATGTGTTTTGAATTTCAAGGAAGGATTTGCTTTACATATTTATATGTATATCTGTATATTTATATATAGAAATCTAAATAAACCTTTGTCCGCAAGTTCCGCCTTTATCAGAAATGTACTTTTCTTTCCTTTGTCAACAGGTTATCAGTTCCTTCACAATCCTTTCTGTTCCCTTATTGGAGTAAGTAATTGTTTTGATACTTCCTCTCCTTCTAAAGGCGACTGAAGGCAGTTGCACAAAGGGGCAACCACTGAGAGAGGCCCCTCTTTTCTCTTTACTTATTAAAACATGTATGTAATGACTAAATATACAATAATATGACATTGGTTTAACTTATGTATGTATGAGCATAAACAAGAAATTACAGAAAGTAAATTCTGTAGCTGAAACTGAGAGACAAAACTCAAATCACCTCTTAATTAATACATAATCACCTATCAATGCATGAAACCAGCTTTTTTGTACAAGAATCACTAGATAAAGATAGGTTTGTATTTGTGGATGATAAAATAACTTTATCCCCAATGGCTCTTACTGGGTGAGTAATATTCATCCTCACTTGTGTTGTTGCTGTGAGTGTAGTTAATCCACATATTTTAAAAGATGAAAAGGGATGTTGATGGAATTAGGGACAGGGAGGTCACACTCACTCACACTCACACACACACACACACACACACACACACACACACACACACACACACACACACACACACACACAGAGGAATGGGCATTTGTCAGGCCGAGGACAGGGACGCAATCAGCTCAGTAATCCTCACTACTGGCAAATGAAATGGCCAAAAGATCAGCACTCACTCAGTAGACTGATTCCCCCTCTGAGCTGAGTCAGTGCACCTGTAGTCATGTTACATGTGTGGGTGTGTGTGAATGTCAGTACATGTGGGTTGATTGAGACAGAAAGCAATAGTCAGTTTGAAATCTTGTGGTTCATTTGATTACACAGTAACGTAATGGCACTTCACATTATTTCATATTTCTCGTCTGTGTCTTGTTTTTTTTTAACACCTTGTGGGGACTTTTTTACATGTTATTATATCAGCGAAATAACCTTGTGTGAAACAGGACACAGCTGAGGCAAGTAAATAAGTCAATTTCCATATAGTTATGAGTCATTCAGTGTCAGTGTCTTTAAACTTTTTTAAACTGTTTTATTAAAGAGACAGAAGCAGGCTAAACTGGGGCATTTGTGAAATTAGTAAAAACTTGTTGAGACTCAAATAATTCAATGATCCAGTGTGTAACATTTAAGATAAGATAAGATTAGACTTTATTGATCCAACGCTATGGACATTCACTTGCTACAGCAGCTCCAGGTACAACACAACAGATAAGAAAATAAAAATTAAATAAAAATAGAATGGAAGAATACAAGATATAGTGGAAATAGAATAAGAGAATAAGAGTTGTATGTACACTATATACAGCTTTTTATGCAGATGTGATTTAGGTGGATCTATTGATAGAAATGGAATATAATATACAGAATCAGAATCAGATTTATTGCCAAGTAAGTTTTTACACATACAAGGAATTTGCCTTTGTGCATTGGTGCATAAACAAACAAAAATAAAGTACTTTTAAAAATATAAATAAATAAAGATAAGGATAAAGATGGAAAGATCTAAACTGTACAAACATAGCAATGTTTTCATTAGTGTACAATCACCTAAAAAAATAAGGAATAGAAAGAAAGGAAGTTGTAATCTGTAACTTATGTTAAAAACTTTTTACATAATTTCCTCTAAATGTCAGTAACGCTTCTTCTTTCTGAGCAAACTACGTAAATCCTAGCTTTTTAATGATCAAATCCATCATCACCTTCAACATAACAGCCTGGTTTGGTGCTTTGAGCAACATCCACCCCAATCCTCTTTATAAGATCATCAGGATGAGCAGTAAAATCATTGGTCCGGACCTGGAACCACCTAGCAGCACCTACAGCAGATGGGCTCAAACTAAAGGACTACACATACACACACACCAACCCACTCTCATACAAACACACACACACACACACACACACACACACACACACACACACACACACACACTTTCAGGCGCAGATATAAGTCACTCCCAGTTAAGACCAAGCGAGCCATGTCAAGCTTTGTACCTTCTTCCATCAGACTCATTAATGCCTGAGCTAGTTTGTGGGTTTGACCCTATTTATTATTTATTTGTGGACATTGTTAGGCACGCTTAACTGTACTGGTGGACATTTTTAAACCGCACTTGTGTGTTGTCTACTCCACTGTTGCATTGAAAATGCTGCAAAGTGCCCTGTTGGATGCCATGGTAGATAAACATGATAAAGTGCCCTCTTGGATGGTTGTTCATAACCTGGGGGTCTGGATCCCCACAAGAGGACGCCAAAGCTTCACAATGTCTTCTTGATTTTAAGTGGTGTAAGAAATCTTTAAAGAGCACTTCATTCATTTCTGTGAAGAAAAGTAAAGTAAAGTTTAGATTATTATTTCACTCTTCATACCTCAAACATCGAATCTGTCAAAAAAGAAGCAAATCATTATCATAAATCTCTGATCAGGGACGTGCAGAGGATGTTAGAGGGACAGGGACCCAAATACATTAAATAATTAAATATGCCTGGAATTTTGACTGCTGTAAAAAGGATATAACAATGTATGCATAAGGCACACCCATAACTGAAGTTCATTCAAACACTGCTACATGATTCCCCTCACATGTTAACAAGCCCACCTCTCACCTAGACTGACATCCTCACTGACAGAAGCTCAGCCTAATACTGCTGACAGAAGTTCACTTCCTCTGACTGCAAGGCCCCAAGAGGTGCTGATGTTATTTAACTACAAACTATGTACTTCCTCATAAGTTTATACTATTATCATTACAATATTTATATAAACCCCCCCACAGTTCTTCACACACTGGCAAGAACTGTCCTGAACCGCATTAGAATTAATTTATGTATCAAATATAACTAAATATTGTTTCTTGAACAGCAACATTAATGTTTACAGCAGCAAAGTTAGCATATAGACTCAATAATATCTCACTGGAAACAAATCCAAAATGTCAGTTAAATAAATAATATTTCTGACATCAAACACAAATACATCAGTCAGTGTCAGTCCTTCCTCTTGTCCCCTCAGAAACTAAACACTAATAATTGAATTACTGTTGAAAGGATTTCATTAAAATAATAATAAAAGCAATCAAAATATCAGCTTACAACTGATGGCCACTGATGGTAAGTTGGGTTGTACTCAGGCAAGTATCATAAGCAGTGACGCCTTCACACAAATTAAGAAACTAACGGATAAATAAAGCTATTTTGATTTGGATTTAAGTTATTTTCCTGGATTCAGCGTGTTTTGTAGATCCACATGATCCAAACTTCATGTCAAATGCAATGTATAACAGTGCTCCCTCGACATCATCGCCATCAGTCTCTAATACAGGCATACTTTACAGTGATCTCTTTGCCAACACGTGGGGCTTTCTAGAAGGGACGAAAACATCACATAAAATCACTGTTGCCATAACAACGGCTCTATACTTCTCCCTCCACCTCCTCTTCTTTTTCCATCCCTCTACTGCAATGCATCACACCCTCCCTCCTCCTCCTCCTCCTCCTCCTGCATGCACCTCCCTCCCTCAGCCTTCACCCATCCCAAAGACTGATTAGCGTGGCATCCTTCCACTGACACAGCATGTCATAACTGGAGGTTACTGATTTTTCTTTTTTGTGTGTGTGTGTGTGTGTGTGTGTGTGTGTGTGTGTGTCCCTCCGCTTTTCTTAATCTGGACGCCTCGGTCAGCATCTCCTGGAGGAGTATGCGGGTCTCGAAAAGACATCTCCCACCGTACATCTCATCCTGAAGGCAATAAGAAGAAGAAAAAGAAGAATAAGAAGGGCTTCTTTTTCCCCCTGTGTTGTGCTCTGATCGTGAAATCTTTCCGATGGTCCCCGGTGACAAAGCAGTTGGGGGAATCCAGCATCTGGCTGCCTGACGCGGGATGCAAGGCGTCCACCTCTGACCCATCAATAGGACGAGGCGTTTCAAGGATTTAAGTGAGGAAATATTTAATTTCTAAAGAGCTGATTTTGATAAAGAGGTGACAGGTAAAAGGACACCGAGGCGCTGTGCTCTGCTCTGTTGCGTTTTTTTTTAAAAGAGGACATACAGGATTAGATGCATTTTAGCCACTGATTCAAGATTGTAGTTTCTTGTATGAGCACCCAATTCAAGCACACCCTATTCTTAATTAATAACCACACTGCTGGAATGCACAGAATAATAATAGCGCACTTTTTTTAAGCCTCCAAAGACGCACAGAAGGCGGACATTGGTGTAAACAAACCCCCTTTTAGCTGTTCAATGCATGCCTTTTCAGACTGGTGTCATGTGTTGGTGACCCCATCTGAGCACCAGAGCCACCTGTGCGGTTGCAGTCAAGCCTGAGGGCAGCATGGGCAGTCAGCAGCTAAACAAACCATATGGTGCATAACTGGTGTGCACAAACAGCAGAGGATTTCTCGTGAGTAAGTCAGAAGCAACCAGACTCTGCCCTGGATCACTGGCCCGAGCTTTACCTGAAGAGATATGTCGCTGTGAAACTGCAACTCTGACTGCAGACAGAAAGCAATAACGCTGATATGAGGCAATAACAATAAAAAGTTGACAATTGTAATTTCTTCCAAGAGCCAAAGAGAGGTGGAAACGAGCGAGAGGAGACACACTGCTTCCATTTGCCATTTCACTCACACTGTGGCTCGATCAGGCACTGACCCTCTTCTTTTGCCCAGGTGACGTCTGCAGTGGTACATGAGGGAAAAGTCAGGGGCAGTCACGCATGCAACATTTTGACATTTTTAACTGACTTTTCTGCACAATCACTTGCTCCTGCTCCGTTGCACGACTCTCTCACACGCTGCGTCTTCCATTTTCAGCACAAATTCCACCAGACATCAGCTTCGTCCCCTATTAGATCAGCCTAAGATATCAGTCTTCCAGTAGCTTTTCTTGTTGATCACTGACAGTGCCATTTATTGTCTGGTCTGTGTGTCAGGGAACTGGCATTATTTGGCGAACAACTCATTGTGGAGGTAAACAACCCTAAGGGTGTGCCACAGAGTATAAATAGTTGAACAAAGGCCCTTTTGGAGCAACAAGGGGCTGAAACCTGAAACTCGGAGTGATTCCTCCCTCTGGTAACTCTATATGCTTACACACTGAGAGGCTGGACAGACTCTCCAGCAACATAGAGTGATTTAGATCCAGAGAGGCTGAAGAGACGAAGCAGCAGGGCACATGCCTTCCCCACTACTGCTGTCAGATTTTTCAGGTGCTTAAGAAAGACCAGATCAGCAAGAAGACCCACCCACACCTCCTTCCAGCCCTTGTATCAGCTGTACAAAAAGGAGGAGAAGAAGACACCCGGACGGACCACACCCAGAGTCCAAACAGCTTCAGGAACGAGTCTCCTCTTCTCACCTCCCAGCCTTTTAATCACAGTCGGGACATCTTTGGCATCTCAGTGCTCATCAACAAGCCGGAATAGTTGCTGTAGATCTGTCTTGTGTTTCTCACTCTGAAGTGTGTGTGTCTCAGTGTGTGTGTGTGTGTGTGTGTGTGTGTTTTGACGCCGTTGAGAGCCGCCACCAGTCTCCTTTCTCCTGTCAGCATGTCTGCAGTGCAAGAGCTGCTGCTGCTACCTCTGGCCCTCCTGGCGCTTCAAGGTGAGTGGGCAGTGGTCGTGTTGCCATAGTGATGCCACGATGGCAACACCTTGGCATGCATATGAGCCACCATCCAATCCCCCATTCACTGACTGTGCTGTTTGTCATTGTTGTTGAGGTGTTTCCTGTTGTCTGATGTTGCACTTTCTACCACTGTCTGCTCTGTTTGTAGGCAATGTTTCGTGGATTTTCTCCAGTGTGCGTGTTTATGGATGGAAGTGTGTGTGTGTGTGTGTTGGTGTGTGTTTTTAAATGCAGATGTGTGAGTGAGTATTTGGTTTCATCGTTGTGCTGGATTGTTTGCTAAAAGCCCAGCTGTTCAGTTTTTTTTCAGAGAAATTAGATGAGGCCATTTGGCAGTGTTAAAATGGAAGGCACACACGCACACGCACACACACATGCATGCACACACACACACACACACACACACACACACACACACACACACACACACACACACACACACACACACACACACACACACACACACACACACAGCAGTCTTTGTGTATTCAAAGGTCTAGAACAATCTGTGATCTGTGGCATAGCATATTTGTGTGTTCACATTTTGCAGCTAATGATTATTCTCATTTATTATTATTCTCATTTATCTGTCTTTAATTGGTTTATAAAATAGCAGAAAATAATGAGAAATGCCTGTCACAACTTCCTTTTGCTCAAACATTTTAATTGATTATCAAAATAGTTGTTGATTAATTTTCTGTCGCATGACTAATTGTTTAAGATCAGTTGAATGGATGTTCTCAGTGAGTTAATGCTGAGATTTCAGCACTCAAGTCAGGTCTCATACTGTATGTAACCAACTTATACACAACTCCTGCCCAGGAAACTATCATGAAAGTCTTTTAAAGGAGAACATGTTCCCTTAAATTTGTATCTATCAATCTAAGTTGCCATCAATCTTCCCGCTCCTCCTGCTGTTATCTGTATAATTTGGGATATCCCGACTCAATTTCCCACCTTCACAAGAAGCTATTTAGTGCCATTTATGCTTTCAAAGCTGCTTTTTATAGCATGAGCTACATAATCCATCACCGTTACGTTTCTGTCAGTCTCCTGACACCCACGGGAGGAGAAGCAACTCTAAAAGGAGATAATCCTTCACTGATCCGTGTTAAGAAATTTACGATCACAGCCACGTCTCTTTATTTATGGCCTCTTGGTTGATTTGAAAATGATCAGTTGGTATTAAAAACGACTCGAGGCAAATTTAAACAAGATGTAGATGTTAGTACATTATTTTGTACTTTTTTAATTTTGCTTTTTGTACTAATCCAACCAAAAACGAATAAAACGAAAACGCAAAAAAGTTTTTTTAGGTGGCATTTTGCGGTCACAGATAATCTCATTTTAAGCACTGGGATTTAAAATTGAGCACGAAAAGGAAGCAGTGCATTAAAAGAGAGATCACTGTCAGCCAGATGCTCTTTGTTTCCCATTCAACACAACCTTATAATCTCAAAAAATATTTTGTTTATGTTGTTATTCCTTTACATGAATGGGCAGTTTATCCAGGATATAAGGCTGAAATAAGCAGACAGAGCTGCAGAAAGTCGAGCCAGGCAGCGGAGAAGTGAAGCTTGGCCAAAAGTAAGAAGGTTACACAACCTAGATTGACAGAAATAGACAGTTTTGTTGACGAGCTGGCGGGTTAGTTAAGGACTGAAGTGAGTGAGCCCATCTGGAGTTGGACGCAGTGAGGATGAGGATATAAGACGAGACGGGAAATTGGATGGAATCCCCTAAAATAAGAGGAAAGGAACAGATTGAGGCTGATAAAAAAAAAAAAAACACTGTGCACTTTGTTTTTTGAAATTCAAATGTACATTTATTTAAAAAGAAAAGTTTCTGAATGACAGAATATATTACAACAGTTAAATTAATCCTTTATGACTCATAGAACCTAATGCATTTGATAGCATCCTTAACTAATGGATGCAGGAGAGACACACTCTGCTTTCACAATGGCAGCATGGAGCCATTTAGTCTGCAAATGGCTTGAACATTAAATCACGCCCCAAGGAAATTGCTGTTGAACAACCACAGCATCTTCTCATCCCCAAGCCATTTGGTTCACTCCATCACTCCACTCCAACCAATGCATCTGTACAAATTGGGAATTACATTACATATAAGCTCATCATTTTAAGTAGAAATGGTGGAACATAAACTAATTATAAGTACCCGAGTGATGCACTGCTGCAACTTTTTAAAAGTCTGATTTATGGTTAACACTTTAGCTTTAGGAATTGTGTTCTTACTCTGAGGTTTGATACTGTTTGCAGTTTTTCCAAACTTCAAACTTTCTTAAATTAAAAAAATGACACATTCAAGTAAAGGAATGTATGTAAAATATTAGCTTTTTTTCTCCAGAACAAGTTTGATTTCTGGCCAATCTGACCCATAAAAGTTAATTAATTTAGCAGAATCTACTCTCCATGCTTTTATATGACAACAAAAGTCAACTCTTTTTGCAGTTGAACCCCTGATAAAATATTATGTCATCATTGTCTTCAAAGGTTGTACAAGCCTGCTCTACAAAACTTGCAATGGCTGCTACATACAGCATATAGGATGTCTAGATCTATATTTATTGCCTTCTACAAACAGCAGGCCTTGTAAACAAAGAGCTCTCGATTGATGCTCTCCATCTGAGTGGCTCTCTGCCATCTGAACAAAAACGTGCACGTGATTTCTAGAAACTATAACAGTCTCTCCCTTGTGCCCCATCTGCAGCTGCTGTCAGACTCTGAAGCCTCAAAGCTACCTGAATCTCATTCTGAAGAGTTTAATTTTGATCCTATTTCAGCCTTTTCGATTGCAACATTCATTTTAACCCACAAATCTGGAGCAAGATACTGCACCATCGTGCCCTAATTGCAGGCTGTGTGGCCTGCTAGCACGCACGTGCACACACACACACACACACACACACACACACACACACACACACACACACACGCACACACACACACACACACGCACACAAGCACGCACACAAGCACACACACACACACACACACACACACACACACACACACAAGCTCCTGTTCATCCAGCTGTGTGACAGAGGTCTGTAAAACTGAGGTGCCCTGTAGTTGCTGGAGGTGAGTGAGGGAGGCTTTGAAGGACGAGATGACCTTCCACACAGCTCGATTGGTATTTGAAGGGCAGGGAACTCATCAGTTTGGCAATAATTATTGTTAACATCATCAAAATAGTTGATTAAATGTTATGCTCTGCACATGCTACTGACACATTGTCTTGAAGCTTAATATACAGCTGTGAATAGATTCCTTAGTTTTTCTCATTTATCGAAAACAATTAAAAAACACGTTATGGGCACAGACCCTCCAGGAAGTTACGATCACAACAAATAACACAAATTTAACCAATCTCTGTGAAAACTGTGAACACATCGCTGTGCATCTTGCTTATTTGTAATGCGTATTGGACGTACATAATAACACTGCAGAGAGTTGGAAGAAACCCTGAAGATATCAGCTCTGACAATCACTCAGGTAGGAAAGAAAAAAGCAGAGGGAGTTTATATCCTGGAGACAGACAGACCAATAAGAAGAGAGACATGAAGCTGGCATTGCAACGATATCAGCAGCAGTAAGGTACTGCTTCATACCACTCGTACACTTGCGTGAAATAGTGCTTCTGGAAATTACCTGTGTGTGTGTGTGTGTGTGTGTGCGTGTGTGTATGTGTGTGCCAGAGGGCAGACAAGGACAAACGCACATTATGACTCAGGACATGCAGATCATTTTCTTTGTGTGGAGAGAGATGTTTGAACAATGTGTCATCTGTCTTGACAAAAAAGGACTACATTTGACTTCATTTTCTGACTACATATTGAAGTCAGAAAATGTTGAAAGCTTAATAGTAACATTTCAGATCAGTATATATCATACATATTTTTAGAATAAAAGCTCAGCTCAGTCTTTTGGTTTTGCAGCAAACCGCCTGTATTTAACGACCTGGGAGCACAAACGCTACCTGTTGTGTAGTTCACTCCAAGCCGCTTTATTTGTTTCCCATTTACTATAATCCAAAGTATCTGTATTTGATGACCTGGGAATAAGACTCAACAATTAACTATCTTTCTCCAGAATGACTGACCCCCACTTAACTAATAACATTAATCGGACAACCATTTAGGTGTCAGTGAACCGGCATGCACAACACCATGTCTCTAGAGATTCAATGAAAACATCATTCATAGTTGCACATATGCCTATCCTTCTTTCACTGGTCAAAATGTCTGCCCATGTAAAGCTTTGTAGAGACTACATGTAATATTGTGGGAAAGAAAGGCTCAGTGTCACGAACATGCTGAAAAGGAATTCATGAGGACAGAATGAATGCGAGCCTTGTGTTTCATTCTTCAAAACAGATTTGTATCTGTTTTGCAGAACAAAATGTCAATGAAAAATAAGGGGCCTTTGTGCATAAATTACAGAGCTCAAAACAGAAAGGAATGACGTGAGATCGACATGAAACTAGACAGCAGATAGAGGGATCTCTATCTGCATCAAAACATGCACAAAGTAGTAATAGAGAATTAAAGAATTAGAATTTGGGTGGTATTATGTTACTCTCAAAATGTATTTGTGGTTGCAAATGAAATAAACGTCACATCTAGGAGACCAGGCTGTATCTGATTGTAGTAGCAGATACTTGCTCATTTGTAATTTTTGTGTGTGTCTTTTTTGTTTGTAAAGTATTATGAGACATATGTTATATGTCTCTTGTTTTGGTTTTGGGACAGAATCTTCTTGATCCAAAGGAGCAGCTGTTTTAATAAAAGATATAAAGACAGAAAAGCAGGCAGGGATTTATCTGGCCTGTTCTATCCTGACAGAGAGTCAATATACACTGACGGCTTTGTGGAGTAAAATGAAAGAGATACTTGCAGAGCAGTGTATGTTAATGGTCTTCTTGTTCCAGTGGAAAGTCTCTTGCTTGCTTGGTGTCAAGGGAAATGTCATGGATGCTTGGCATTTCCCCAGGTTATGTATGCCAACAGTATGTGTGTGTTTATGTCGGTGGTAACCCAGTCATGGAAACAGATGTTGTCCTCCCTCATCTCTGTTTGCTGTTGCTTATCCAGCTTTCTTTCCTACCTCTCTCTTATGGCTAGTTCAGCAAATTTCCTTGAGCCATGTTGTATTTCCTTTAGCTCCTGGTGACATGCGAGTTAACCCCAGAGGGTGGATGGTCTTTTGTAAAGTTAAAGCTATAAGTCAGTTTTTTGCTTTGTAGGCCTCAGGGGTATACAGCAATTGATATGAGGGATTAACGATCCAGGCCTCCTGTCAGGAAAAAAAAAAAAGAAAAAACTCCTAATCTGCAATTTCTGAAATATCCATTGCATAATCCTGAACCTCAGTCCACAGATTACGCAATGGATTTGCATTTTTGATGCTTGTGTGTGTGTGTGTGTGTGTGTGTGTGTGTGTGTGTGTGTGTGTGTGTGTGTGTGTGTGTCCTGCTGCTGAATCGTTGCTGAGGCAGTTTGGTTTCTCTGACTCTGTGTAGTCTGCACTTTGTATGTGCAGTTCCTTTTGTGTCTGCTTGCATGTTTGTCTCTTTCGCTGTCTACCTAACTTGCTGTCTCAGCTTCGGGCAGTCAGCAGTATCTCTCCTCTCCCTACGTCACCAACCTCCTTCTGGATTATTGCCTCACACCATCTGTGTGCTGCTGTTCCTCCTAGATTATCATCTGTCTCTTTTATTTTTTGTTCTTTCTGTCAATGCAATTGCAATTAAAGGAATCTCTTCTGTCTTCACACATCCTCTTAATTTATTTCCTGCTGTCCGTCAAACCTGTGCTTTGTTGTCATTGTAATGTGTCTCATTTGTCTGTGTTTCAGGTTTCCCCTCCTTTTCTCTGTCTTTTTATTAACTGGCAATATGTCAGCCATCTGAAACCCTTCTGTGTTATTCTGCATGAGATGTGTTGCTGTTGTGTCTGTCTGGTGTCTCTTTGGCTTTCTGTCTCTTTCTGCCTCTCTGTCTTTTCTACACAGCAGAAGCTGATATGATGGAGTCTCTCACAGACATGAGTCAAAATATCATTGCATAATATGTTTTAAAATTAAACATTTGGTGGTGCCTATTTGCAAAAATGTCTATTAGTTGATTCCCTGTGAGACTTTACACGGGCATTAAGTGACAAATGACTTTCATCAACCTCTATTGGCAGGATTAGCTGCAGCACTGACAGCTGGAGTCGTTTACAGCAGCCTGTAATTAACACAAACAATCAAGTAACGTGTAACAGATGCTAATTAGAGCAGAGATTAAAATAAATACAATTATATAAAATAACACCAAAAAAAATAATTTCCCTTCACTGCATTGCTCTCTGTGAATAAGTGCACCTGTTCTCTAAGCAGTTCAGAAGAAGTATTAGCAAATGTTTTTTCTCAGGTCTGTTTGTTATAATTTAGAGCGCCTCAGCAAACCCACCTCCCAGAAAACCCGAAAACCTAAGACCCCTTAACCGAACCCTGTTATGTAGGTTCAAACATTTAAGTTTTTTAAGAGTCTGTGTAAGTGCTACTTTAAAGGACAATTCAGGTTTATTACAACTTGGGTCATATTTTTATGTTACTTTTTATCCAGTTTTAAACGTAAACGTTAAACATTTTTACAATACACGTTTAAAATCTTGGTTGTTTAAACATATATTTCAACCAGACGAAGGTTTTTAGTCATCGTACGTCTGGATCTTAAGTTATCAGAGAAACAAGCTGAGGTAACGTTAGCAGCAGCTCGACTGGCAGGCCCTTCAGGACGTCCTTTGTCCACTGAACAGAACTGAACACAGATTTTTAAGGTGAAACTTCTTTATTCAGTGTTTGTACCGGTTTTAATCACTGCATCCATTTGTTTCGTAGAGGAGGAGACCTTTGCGGATCATCAGCTCCTGGTAAAAAAAAAACAACAACTCCTGAACGGTGAACATGAAGGACTCCTAACTGACGTGCGACGGCAATGGTGGTGAAGACAATGACTCCCATGATCCCACTCTACATCACAGCGTCATCAAACTTTGCCTTTTGTTACTGTTGTGATGTCAGAGACCTCCTAGTGGCGGGAATCACATATTGTACATTTTAGACTCTATTTTGTTCCATTTAGGTAAAACAGAGTCAGGGTGCTGCTTTTGTGCATGTCGGCTCACTGGAAGACTCTACTACATTAAATGGAACAGAGCCTTATTTAATATCACCCTACTATTTCTGGTCAAAGTAGCTGCTGTGCAAAAGGTCTATTATGAAAATCAGGAGGTCAAACACGAACGAGTAAGTTGTCTGTGATGAACGTTCACAACAGAAAGTTTGGGTAGTTTTACAACTCACCTTCGTTTTCTCTTCCAAATACGTTTGGGTGCTTGTTTACAACCCGTGTGATCATCTGACTGCTCACGTTTCAGATGTCTGGTTACGTTCCCACGTCTCAGCAAATAACCTGGTGAGAGTTACGGTATTTACTGATGAGGAACAAAGTCCAAAACTATAAAAATATAAGACCCAAGTTGTATGAAACTGTCATTATCATTACGTTTTAAGCAGACCCAATAGGCCCTGATAAAAGGAGATACTTCATCAATAATGTACGCTGTGTTTTTATACATTTTAACAAAATGCAGCCAATTACTTTCTCGAATATGGCTTTGGTAAAGCACTCAGCATATTTGAGACCTTAGATCAGCAAAAATCAACTGTGTAACCTCTGTTCAGGTCCACTAAAACCACTGAAACTGGAATGAAATCAGCTCCAATCATTCATTTGGGTTTAGTCGTTCTCAGGTCCAGCTGGGTTTGGGTTCTGTGTTTGGTTTTAAATGCATGGGTCCATCTCTTGTTTAAATGCAATGGCAAGGCGTCCATTTAAGTTTGAGTTTGATATTTTTGGGCCTGTGAAGTCTTGCATTATGTTCTTAACTTTTCTTCTCCTCCTTCTCCTTTTTTCTCTCCCTCTTCTCTCTCTGCAGTGCATCAGCCAGCATTAGGCCTCTTCCCTCCTGCTTCCCCATCTCCCCATGCTTTTGCAGAAATGGCTGTTACTACTGAAGCCTGTGCTAACTTTCTCTTTCTTTCCTCCTCCCTCATTCCTCCCCTTCATGTTTATCCGCAGTGTGGTGGCATTACTAATTCTGATACGTCTCACTTTGGTGCTGCAATATTTGCATCCCAGGGAGTAAAAGAAATAGACCTTTGTTTTTATATATTTATGTACATGAGGCCATGGACGATGTGCAGCCTTCGTGAATCTCAACCAAACTTTTAATGATTTCACTTCATCTTGAGTTCATCTGATCAGCGTTGTGTTTCCTGTCCTCTCCCTCATTCTCCCTCCCTGCCATCATGCGATTCGAAACAAAAGCATCCCCAGAGGTCAAAGTTGAGAATAGCACAAGATCATTGGTTGAGAGCCATGCTGAGGCCTCAGTGGAAACTGCAAGGTGCAGTGTGAGAAAGAAACATGTGGAGTTACAGGTGTGTAACTCCTGGCCGATGAGAAGTATGTGTCATGGTGATGATGGCATATATAGACTCACGCTTCTATATATGAATTTAGCTCAGTTGCCAATTGACAGAATGCAAGAAACTAGTATCGCTCACTGCAACCTCTTTATTTCCCCTCAGTTTCACGGATTAAAAACACCTAAAATGTACATTACTACATAAAGAAAAAACAAATGAATCAAATTCACAATAACCTATGAACTGAAATGATGGGTGGAAATAAAAAAAATGCAAGAAATAAGCATATGCCCGTTACAAAAGAACAAAAAATACGCATGCACTGACCATTGGGAGAAAGCACGCAAAAATACAAAAGTTACTCTAGCATTGTTTTGTAAAGTATTGTTTAGAAAGTTTGCCTGCAACTACTGAGATAATGGAAAACACTTGAGCTCTCCCGTATATCAACCTTTCCCTCGAGTCACGGGTACATAAAAAAGAGGATGACGGCCACCCACGGCTCTTACCTCTGAACCCTGTGACCTGCAAATAGACAGAGAGCCATACAAGTGATACAGGCGGTTTCTAACTGTGTGTCCTTCATCCTTTCCACTCTGTAGCATCTCTGTGCCGTGGAGCCTGCGTGGAAGTGGACTCAGACACAGAGGCCGTGGTCAATGAAGGCTTCAAATTGGGCTGCATCTCATGTAAGATGAGGGGCGAGGTGCACGCAATGGCATCCGTCAACTGGTACTTCAGAGGTTTAGATGAGACCGACTTCTCCCACGTGAGTAGCAAGAACACTGCAAGCTTTGAAATTGTAGTACTCTGTGATGATTTAAAGGCACAGTTTGATCATTTGAGAAATGCACTTAGTTCTTCTTGCAGAGAGTTAGATGAGAAGATTGATATCACTCTTAAGTTTGTTTGGTAAATAGGAAGCTTGTTGGTTAGCTTAGCTTAGGGGAAACAGCTAGCCTGGGTCTGTCCAAATGTAACAAAATCGATCTACCGTGAACTCTGGGCACAGTGACTTCCTGGACGAATTGCTGTGCCGCCAGGGCAAGAAATAGTCTCGCACACAACCCTCTATAAAACCACAGTTTGTTTTTAACTTAATTTATAAATGACTATCAAAACTAAAATTACAGACAAAAGTGAACACTAAATGTCCTGCAAAAGGCCCAATGAAGGAAACCAAACTCTCCAGATTTCACAGAATATCTAATGAGTGCAAAACCTGCTGCTGGCCCAGAAGTCTGATTGTGTCTGTAAATGTGGGTTTCTATAACGGAATCGGCATAGTCAAGAACAAAAAAAAAAGTTGACAGTTCCACCATTTAATTCATCCATCACGTTAAATGCAGACAGTTTTCTCCCTGATGAAATTATTTATCACATGCCCAAATAAAGCATTAGATCAAATCAGCACAAAGCCACAAACATCCATCACAACGAGCAACAAGGTTCTTTCTCTCCTCTTCTGGGAAACGGCTGCAATGCATTTATCATGAGAGAGAGCAGAGTCTTGCATTTTTCATGACAAGCTCCCCCCCCACACAAACTTTCTGTGTGCTGGAAGAATTTGCTAACTGAAGGAGTACTCACCATACAAAGCTAAGAGGCCATTACAGTATATACTTATAGCAGGAGAGATCCCATTAGTCCTTTTGGAAGCTGTATCCACAAATTCACCAGGAAGTGCTGAGGTGAGGCTGTAACTACAGTTCTGTCGATAAAGAAAAACAGCGGCAGCGGTGAACTGAGGATACGCTGTGTTGTTTTCCTCAAGCATGACAGGAAAACTGGACAATCAGTTTGTTTTACACCTACCAGCATCCAGGAGCAACAGCAGCATTTAGATTTAGTTTTATTTATTTACCTGTGTAAACAAATGGGACTACAAGCCACACAAAGGCTATACTTATATATATATGTATCATTTTCACACAGTCTCTAACAATCTCTTCTTCTTCTGTGCTTTAGAGCTCCGTTGTATATTCTCTCACTCTTTATATTTATATTTGTATACAGTAGCTCCTTTTTATTGTCTCTTTTATCATATCTTTGTATCTTATATATATTTTTCTATGCTTGATCATGAGTCTTACGCACCAATGTACCAAGGCAAATTCCTTGTATTTGAAAACTTATTGGCAATAAACCTGATTCTGAGTCTGTAGTCCAAAGACTATTGAAAACTATTGTGTTTTTCATACACTCTAGTTAATTTTGAGTCAAACTCACATTAATAATATAATATAGCATGAAATCCACGGCTGAAAATAGTCCCGAACAAATGCACTATTTGTTCCTGTTTGAGTAATGTTTGCAAAAAACTACCGTGCCTGGCTCTAAAGTTTAAAGATTTACATCCTCTGTAGGAACCAATGGGGTTGGGGCTACATGCTACAGACAGGTTAGGGAAGTAAGAAAGAATTGTGAGACTTTTTTTCATGAGATTTGTTGACAGTAACAAAAATAACCCTCCCTTATGGGAGTATAAACAGGTTTCAAGTAGCCTATCTTCATTTTCACAGCATACTGAAATGTACTGTGGCTGCATGTAAGTAGGAAAAATCACATTCATCAGCTCAAAAACTCACAATAATGCAAAAACAATTTGGATTATAACTTGTAGAAACACCAGTATGGTATTTCAAAATGCCTGAAACCATGTTATCACTTTGGTAAGAATGTTCACTGTCTCCATTTTGCTTTGCCTCTGTCATTTGCCTCCTTCAGTTATACAGCTATGAAGATAAAATACCTGAGATCATTGACCCACGTTTCTACGAGCGTCTGGACTGGAATGGCAGCAAGAAGACCAATGACCTACAGGACGGCTCCATCTACATCCTCAATGTGACCTCAAATGACACGGGAACCTACAAGTGTATATTCCAACGCACCCTTGTGTATTCAAACTACGAGTTTCAAACCAACATCTCCAAGACTATCATCATGAACGTGGTTCCAAAACGTAAGGACAGAAAGGAGGGATATTGTACTATATAATGATAATATTCCAAATGTTATACGTACAGTGTCTTGTAGCCTGCTGCCTGAAAATGGTAGGAAAAAATTTATTAATGCAGGTTTAAAGAGTAACTTGAGGTAATTAAAGTTCAGAGCCTTTCAGCTCTTTGTTTTGGTTTTCTGGCCCACAACTTTAATATTTTGTTTCACAGTCGGCTGTTGTTTATAGCGAAAAAAAGCGTAAAAAAATCCACTGTACACTACCTGCACTACACTACTAAAGCAGACAGACAAAGTTAACAACTAGCAGGTGAACATCTAACCGATAAAGAGCCACAGAGACCAAAAACAGAGCTAAAAAGAGAATGCGCACTGGACTTGCATTCACCAGGTGGCCACAAGCTTTAACGCATTAACGTAAAGGTTGATAATATTATGTGTTTATTGCTTTATAGGAACAGTATGTAATACAGTATGTATTTTTATTTTATTTTATTTTTATTAATTTTTTGGCTGTGATGAGCAATAACCTTTAACTTATGGATGTCAGATGTCAGGTTACCTGTGTCTTTAGGAAATCATTAATTATCACACACTGTAATTCAGGACAGGAGGTTATAAATGATGACTTGTAGCTTTTAAAAAAAAAAAACACACATGGCCTGGGCATCCCACGTCCTTTTCATAGTATAAATTCAAACCAGTCTCCATTCCATACGCATACAATATATCTTACCATATCTCCCTCTCTGTCTCTCTAGTCACCCGGGGACTGGCATCCATTTTGTCTGAGGTGATGATGTATGTCTCCATCATCGGGCTGCAGCTCTGGCTGGTTGTTGAGATGCTTTACTGCTACAGAAAGATTTCAGCAGCAGGAGAGGAAGCTCTGAGAGAAAGCACGTGAGTAACATTTAAGACACACAAACACCCTCACACACAGGGCCAGCCTCTCTCCAGTGCCAGACCTTCATGTCAAGATCCTGCTGGGCCGTCCAAATGTCCTGATGTCCTGATGCCCCCACCAACCACTTTCACAATCTGTTTCAATCTGTTCTTTTCAAGATAACAAACATTTCCCTTTTCCATCACTGAACTCATATCTTGTTCTGATTCTGATTCACCGACCTTGACTGCCTGTTTTCCCCTTTTCCCCTTTTTTACCGCTCTCTTTCCTCCAGGGCGGAGTATTTAGCTATAGCATCAGAAAGTAAAGATAATTGTGCAGGTGTACAAGTGGCAGAATAGCACCGGTAGGTCTGGATTCTCACTAAACCTGATCTCAGTTTCTTTGTGTGCTTTATTTTGTTTATGTGCTTATGCCGTTGTCATTGTTGTATTGTAACCACCACTAGAATACAACTGATACATTTGTTTCCACATCCCCCCTATATGTTTTCTTTGAATATATGATATCTGTACTAAAACAACAACAAACCAGGACAAAAAATTTAATGTTTTGGTCCCCGAGCTCAGTGTTCCCCTTTTCTCCCTGGTTCTTTTTTGCTTGTTACCCCTTAATATGAAGCAATGTCTACATCCTGTCACATGTCTCTGAGATATGAGTAGCTCAAACAAGGTTTTCTCTTCTCAGATTGTTTAATTTGAAACAATTTGGACACCTCAGCATGCTACGATCACCTTTTGGATCTTCAAAATGACTGATCAACCAAATATCAAATTAATTTTACTAAAGTTGAAGGCATCCAACAGGTAGAGAGGTAGTTTTCCCAACCCATCCCATATTTAGGCCTGGTTCAGGACCACATATTCAATAAAAACAGAAGTGAATGAGTATACATGGGTTTTAGCCCCCAAATGACCAATTGGTGTTCAGTGTACCTTTGTTCCTTTCCTTAATTAAATAATTTCTACCCTCAAATTATTACAATTAATTGTGCCCTCAAATTGCTTCATTTATTCTCCCAATTAAATTGTCCTTCTCTCGTCTTTTATTTTATTTAGATTCAAGATACGTAGAAATTAGAGCATTGTGTTCTCTACAAGTTCTCTTAGTTTTTTGAGAGAGTTGATTCATTCATTTTCTTGACAGTTTGAAATTTTATATTTCAGGTCAAGGAAGAACTCAAGGCTTCCTTGAGGAATCTCACATCCACTCTCATGCCCCCTTCTCTCGCCGTCACCCACCTCCCGCCATCCTCTCCACATGGAACCACAGAGAGGACAAAGATCTTCACGGAAAGATTTTTTAAGTGACTTTCTGACTGTATCCAGTTCTGAGGGACAGGAGAGATGCATCCGGTCGTGGTCCAACAGGACAGAGGGGGAGAGACCGAGAGGGAGAGTTGTAGTGTATATAGGTGTATAAGTAAGCACAGATTATCTTTAAACACATGTAGAGTATATTATAGGCCTGCATTGTATATCTGCATGCTTACAAGCTTATTAACACTCAACATCATACTTCTGATGAGTTTTTAATCAGTTATGTCATATTTCATTTTACGCCGTGTTGGCATCAGGGTTTGACCGATGCAGGTTTTATAAAGCCAATTTTCAACCCAACAGATGTCAGTGTTTCCTGGTAGGTTCATGAAGCTGTGGTGCAAATAAAATTTATTTTTAATGATAAATCAAAACACTTTAATAACAAAAATCCAACATTTTTAAAAAAAGATTTGTTCTACTTTTAAATAGTGAGACTAAATTAAACTGGTCATTTTCTAAGGAAAACACTGCTACAAAAGCTGTTATTTGGCCTGATATTCATTTTGCCCCCAAAAAATTAAGTATTTGGTATTTTTCTGCAGAATTTTATTAAAACCAGCCTGTAAAAGAAAGAAAATAGCACTTAGAACAAAATACACACAATAAATGGGGAAAAAAACATGATTGCAGGTCCAGCGTATCAGTGGTGGCCACCCAACAGGCTGATAAATAAATTGGCAAACCACTATCAACGGCCCAACCCTGATAGAGAAAACATCCAAACCTCTTACCTATATTTTTAATATTGAAGAGCAGATGATTCATGAACGTCACACATCAGCTGAAAGTCACTGTCTGTAGTGTGATAATGTGATCACCCATCTTTTTTACTTGTTTTACTTCAGGATCACACACTCACACATCTGCTCACCAAGAGAAATGTTATCTGCGTTTAGTGTGAACTTGCTAAATGCTTAGATCGTCACTGGAGAAGTATTCTCTTGAGTTTGAGTTACTAGCTCTCAAATAAAGGGACACAGTTATCAGGCACTGCTTTAAATGATAGAATAAAATAGTCATGTTTTTAATATTTCATATTAAACTGGGGAACCAACGGAGATGAGATCCTGTTTTATCTTTAATTCTCAGACAAAACACATTGATGTTTTTACTGTTTTCCTTTTCCTTGATCCTGAGAGCTCATAAATATGATAAATAGGTCTAATTTATCAATTTAAAGCTAAAGAATACCATTTTAACTAAAGCATAACGACAGCAGGCTCAGTGCTGATTTTAGCTGCGTGCAAGTTTTAGAGCTGAGAGAATGTCTCGCTTCATTTGTTGGTAAAAATGGCACCGAAGTGTGACTTCCTGTGACATTATGAGAGGATGATTCAGTCAGTTTCACCAGAACAGTTTGCATCACACCAAAAACGAAAAACAGTTTATCCAAAGTTATATGATTTTAGCTTAATTTGTGTACAGTGGTTCCCACTGATGTGTAATTTCACACAAATGTCTTACTGTCTTTGTAGAAACTTAAGGGCTTGGCAAATTGCTATTATCTAACTGTCACGGGCAAATGTACCACAAAACCTGTCCAGTGTGCCTCCCAGCATGAAGCCAGTGGAAACCAAAAGGAAAGAGCTGAAGCCTTGTTACAAATCTTTAGTGCAGCATCTGTACTTCTATTTCCAGACAGCCAGTTATTGACTATTGCTGAACACTAGATGGCAACCAAACACTGCCATTCTGCATGTTTACTGTTTTGTACCAAAAGAGTGAGTTTGATACATTTTGAGATACTGAGAAGGGGACCACATGTATTGATGAATTAATACAGAATAACTGCATGCTTACTGGTGGAACCATTAAACAGACAAAACGAGCGAGATCTCCTTTGAAGGCCATTCAAGCAATTTTTAACACAGTTTCCTGGGGCATTTACTTTTTGGGTATCCATCAGTTTACATCATCTAACACCTTTTACTGCACAGATGAACCAACCAGTGAAATGAAAACCACACTGCTCCCCACATTGTTGGTCTGCTTTGTGTCCATGTGTTTTCTTTCAGCAACAGATAAAACTGTAGTTCACGTGTAGGTGTGGAAATGTTGCTTGCCAAAAAGAAAAGTGATACAAAGAAATAAATAAAAATCCATGTGAGAGAATCAGCCATGTATCTGTTGTTATTTACATAAAATGGTAAATGTGTAGGTGGTTGATATGCAGCGGGGTGTGTTAAAACACTTTTGTTCTGAGGCAAAACGGGGATTTTTAAAAGACCAGCAGTGTCAATACAACATGTAAATTTCTTTGTAGACAATAACTTAATATATATTCAGTATTTAGCCAGTGACGGAACATTTAAAAAGGAAAAGTTTACAGCAGGATGCATTAGACTATCTCAAAATGTCAGATAATCAGCAGATCTAATTAATCGGTCCATCTATAGTCGTATCTTAGAGTCTTACCTTTTTCAGACGGATCCTCCGCTGGTGTGCACTGTTAAAAATGAGCAGAGCAAAATGTAATGCAGTTTTGGATATGAAAAACTATTTAAAATGTAGTACACCTGACTCCTGGAATAAAATATAGCCTAAAATCTTTCTTTTTTTAAAAAGCTTAAAATTAATACAGTTTTACCTTTTGGACATCTTAGAAATGTCATCTTAAACTTCCCAACCTCTACTTGTAATTGTTTAACATAGCTGTATTTTATTTAGCATTTTAATTGTTTTAATTAATCTATACAATTCTAACTTTATTTATCTTAATTTATCAAACTAATCAGAAGGTTTTGAAGGCTCTCTATTAGCCACTTGTGGTATTGCTGTTCTATATTTTATTTTGTTGTTGCTGACTGGATGTCATTGTCAATAAAGGGGGCCCTCAATAATCTCTCAAGTATATAAAAAAAACTGGAATTTATGAATGAAATGCCTCTAATAAACCCACTATGTGTACTGTATCACCCATCAGGCCCGGTATTTTCCCAGCACGTTCTACTAAACCTTATCCAAGAATGAAGTCTGCTTGAGTTTAGTGACATTTTCCCCATCAGATTCAGGAGTTCAAACTTCAAACCTCTGGTTAGAAGATAGCCACTGTGACCTTCCTGCTAGACACAAACTACCTCAATTTGTTGAAAGATGATTGAGAAAAACACATCAACAAGACTAGTCCCCGAGTCAGCGCTTTTATCTTGTAACTTGATTAACTTGAACAGAGAATTCCTCTTTAGATAAGATTACAGTTAATTTACAGAAGCAGCTCTCTCATCGCCGTGTGAAGCAATGTCCTTGATTTAATCAAGAATTAAACATTTCTCACATCTGCCCTGCCTTTTATTTATCGTATATGATGGTTGATCTGAATAGCTTCTGGTTTTGGAGTCGGATAAAACACGATATTCTGTCACCCTGGACTCTGGGAAATGATGAACAACATTTCATACACCAAGCAAGTATTATCAATGATGAATATAACAATTAGTAGCATCCCGGGCACCCGGTTAGCTCAGTTGGTAGAGCTGGTGACCCATGTACCGAGGCTGAGTCCTTGCTGCAGCAGCCCAGGGTTTGAGTCCGACCTGCGGCCCTTTGCTGCGTGTCATCCCCTCGCTCTGCCCCCCTTTCCTGTCTACCTTCGGCTGTCTCTATCAATTAAAGGCAATAAAAGCCCCCCAAAAAATATACTTTAAAAAAAATAAAATAATTGTTGCATCCCTCCTTTAGGGCTTCTTTTGTGAAGAAAAACCTCCTCCAGCTTCCCAAATGTTAATCAAATGTTTAATCTCAATGAGTCTTTTACCTGATTATATAAAGGATATATAGACACAATATAAAACTGAATATTTTGGGCTTGATTTATTGTGTGATTGGTGTTTTACCATTTGCGGATCTTTTTTTGGCCCAAATAACAGACAGATAAATCAATAATAATAATAATAATCATATTATTTAGTTCCACCGTTATGCACACCAGATCCTTGTAAAGTGAAAACACACAGACTCAAAGATCAGCGAGGAGTTGTTGCATGTTTTAGAACTTTTCATTTCTCTCCATGGCGTGGTGTACAATCACATCTTTACAGTACATTCTCATGCCCGCTTCTGATCCGTCTCTCTCTCTCCCTCAATCTACTCCCCCCCCCCCCCCTCCCTAAATAAATATTACACCCTTTTGTTATCCGCGGATGGCCATGCACAGCATGGCCCACATGCTTCTGTAGCCGCCATTATCAGAGAAACAGAGAGAGAGAGTGAGCGGGTGAAGAGGGAGAGCACAGAGAGGAAAGAGAGGAAGAGTGGGCTTGAGTGATCAGAAGAATAAGAAGAAGGAGGAAACAAAGGAGGGAGTATAGATGGGTGAGATGCTTTAAATCATCGGAGGACAGAACTGAGTGGACAGAGAGCACTGGCTGAAAATAAACAACAAATAAAGATGACAAAATAATAAAGATAGAAAACGAAAAAAAAGAACTGAATAAAAAGAGAAAAACAAGCGAGTCAAATTATGAAATTAATATTACAAACACAAAAAAAAAAAACAATACTGCAAAACAGATTCCCTTTTTCTTCACCTGGGCCTACAAAATTCTGGTTGGTCCTTTCATCTTGAAACGCCCAGCCCAGTTGGACAACGAAGTAGCTGTTCTGATACTTAGGTTTCTACCTGATCAAGTCTAAATCCTGAACTGGTAAGGTCTGGCTCTGTGATACAAAGAGTGAGCAACCAAACGTGAAATCCAAAAAACGAACTCAAGAAACGCTAATATGAAAAATGTAACATTGAGGACTCCTCATGAACACACACGCACGCATCTGTCAAGTCAAAATCTTCTTTGCTTGGTTTTTTTTTCACTGCCTCTACACACATTCACACACAACTCATTATTATTATTAATATTATATACTACTTTGTTTGAAACATTCAAAAAGTACTAGAATCACTATTGTCATTATTGCTGTGACAGTAATCCTTCTCGTGTAGCTCCTCTTGGTCCGCACGGCAACAGCAAATCAGAGCACAAAATACCCACCAAATGACTTCTTAAGAGCAGGACAGGACTTCAGTTTAAAAGTCATTGGTGATAATAAATACTGTAACAGTCAGACACAGCTTGCTGTCCTAACAAACAACCCAACACACTGATTTTGAAAAAAGATAAAACCCAGACAGGACTGGGAGGAGTGGGAGGGTGTTTGGGAGTTCTTCAGATGTATAAATTACATCTATAATTAAGGGTGAAAATTAAAGTGTCTGATGTTGAAATGTTCCTCATCCCCTTTCACAGAGGACCGACAGCCTTTGAGGGGGCTCAAATCGGACGTGGATCCCTCGCGGAAAGAGCGAGAGAGGCGCAGTGCTCCTGTCAGCGCTCTCCCCTCTCCTTCTGGGTGTTCATCACATCCACACAGCAGGTGGTGTCCCCCCCCCCTTTTTTTTTTTTTTGTATCAGCAGGCGTTCAACTAGAGGCAAAGGTATCTAATTGTTCCCAGGACTAGGAGGAAGAACTCCCACTTTCCAGAAATCATTGATCCCTTCCCATTGCACCTTTGAAATGTTGCATGTCAGGAGAGAAACTGAAGTCTATGATAGTCATAAAATGGGTTTCTTTTTTGAAAATTAAGGAGGTCTGAAATAAAGTTATTCTGAAACACGTTTGGCCATTTTGAAACGTTTCTTGAGGAGTGGATGGTCTGAATCGGCCCACCAGTGGCCTGTTTCCATACAGTACATACAGATGACTTGCAGCTGTAGGTAGATTATTGCTGTGGTCCTGATAGCTTCCAGTCTGAATGAGTTCACTGAAGTTGTAACTGGTTGAGGCTGAAGGCAAACGATGCCATTTCAAGTCAGTCAGGCGAGGAGAGTTGTGGGTAATGTAGTCCCCTGCATGTCCCAATCCTGGTTGTCGATTTTGGAAATTAGGGACAGAGCAAAACCAAGTTGACGAGGCCGCTCTTTTCTACCAGGGTGTGTTCAGAGTTAGGAGACAATCAGGGTAGGGGTGGGGGGGACTCAGGCCTCAGTCCCAGACTCTGTGAGGATATCATCAGGGGGGTCCTGCTGCACCTCTGGGACCACGATGCCCCGGTGGAGCTTTTCTAAAGACTGCTTCATCTGGGAGATAAACATGGAAGGGGTGACAGGGGGAGGGGGTGAGAGAGAGGTAGGGTCAGATATGCTGGATTACATAATGCTCTGACGATCCAGCACATTACGAGCAGTTTACACGCAATTTACTTCACAGAGTAAAACAAACAAACAAACAAACAAACAAACAAACAAACAAACAAACAAACAAACAAACAAACAAACAAACAAAAAAAAAAAAAAAAAAAAAAAAAAAAAAAAAAAAAAACAAACAAAAAAAAAAAAAAAAAAAAAAAAAAAAAAAAAAAAAAAAAAAAAAAAAAAAAAAAAAAAAAAAAAAAAAAAAAAAAAAAAAAAAAAAAAAAAAAAAAAAAAAAAAAAAAAAAAAAAAAAAAAAAAAAAAAAAAAAAAAAAAAAAAAAAAAAAAAAAAAAAAAAAAAAAAAAAAAAAAAAAAAAAACACACACACACACACACACACACACACACACACACACACACACACACACACACACACACACACACACACACACACACACACACACACACACACACACACACACACACACACACACACACACACACACACACACACACCTGGTCGAGAAGCGTGACAGAGGACTGCAGGATCTGCTGCCACTTGCTGAGCTGAGCCTGGTGAAACTGCCTCTGAAGCTGCAAGACCTGAGCCCACTCTCCAGGTGTCTGGGGCAAAGGACTGAGGGGAAGAGAACAAGAGGAGAGGAGTAAAGGGACCATGGGGAGACAATGAGAATAATCATAACTATTTCTATTGCAAGTAGTCAGTTGTATAATCATTGTTATTAGATCTGTTATAACTGTTTTATTCCCGCTAGGGGCAACAAGAAAAGAGTCACTTTTGAAATTCATATAGCACACATGTAAAATTATCTAGTGGTGAAGTTTCAGACTGAAATGACACGGGAATGAAAACTGGCTGCGAAGTGTGTAGGAGAAACTACAGTGGCCGAGAAACTCTCAAAAAAAGGCCTCATCTACAGCCAGTATTTGTTTTGTCCATTCAGAGCTACTGTAGGAAACATGGTGGACTCCATGGAAGTTTGATAAAATCTCGATTAACCAAAACAGTAAACTTGCGGGCCATAAAACCAAAACAATGAGCTGAAAGAGGTCAAAATGCTCATCAGAGTCGGGTGATAATAAGTGACACCTTCCACATACAAGAGATCATGTGATCAATTATTAATACTAATAAATTATTATCTATAATTACTTCACAAAAGGCAACGGTGGAGTTGTTGCTATTAGAGGGACATTTCACACCTTAAATCCTAGAAGAATCACCTGAGACCAAATGCCAATTAACCCCACAACAGAGAATCTATATTTGTATGGAAAACAGTGCTGAGTGTTTACCTGTCAGCAACAGAATAGGAGTGCCATGTCTCCAGTGTATGGGCCGCTCTTTCCAGAGCGTACAGCTTGTAGAACAGCAGCATGTTGAGAGCCACCAGCACCACCAGACTGACAGGGACAGAGAGAGAATTGTGTAATTTACTGACTGGTATGAAAATGCTCAAAAATTATGCAAATCAGTAAGATATCAACAGCAAAATGTCAACACTGGTGGCACAGAATGAGCAGACACGTATATTTCAGTGTTTGTCCATCACAACCCAGCACTTATCCACGACACAATGCAAGTTTATTACAGGAAAAATCCACCCTGACACAAATATCAGTGTTGTAAACAACTGACTTGTATTTTTTGGTAGTTTAAATAAGGAATACTTTTCTGGAGTCAACAATCACACATACTGACAGCGATACCAATTTGAGTAGCTCCCATTGACCAGAATGCACTGCAGCTACAATAAATGTTGCGTGTTGAGTGATTGTTGTGAACTATTAATGACTGGTCTCTCTATCTTCCGGTTGAACCCACAGCTGAGAACTAGACAAATCCTGTTCTTTAAAAGGTTTTTTAAAAGTCATTCTGGGAAATGTGGGAAATGATTGGTAGGAAATGGCTGTTTTGGTATATAAAGTACCACCAGTTCAATTACTAATTCACCACTCTACATCAAGTAGAAAAAAAAGTACAAATACACTGTTAACACCAAAACTAGTTTATATATGCAGGTTGTTTAAATGTGGGTAAACCTACTACAAATAGATGATACACTCCTTTCCCATTGGTTCAGTTCATATAAACTGGTGCTCAGTTGTTGCGTTTTGTTTGGGCTGGTGTTAGAGCTGATCAATAAATTGTATTTTCATTGTCATGGCGATATGAAAATGCACAATAAAAAATGTTTTTATGTACATATGAGTACATATGCTTTGGAGATAAAGACCAGTGTATTATTATGGTGCTGCAGTCTCTCTGTTGCGGTTGCAGGTCCTCCACACACACACACACACACACACACACACACACACACACACACACACACAGACAGACACAGACAGACACACAGACACAGACACAGACAGACACAGACACACACACAGACACAGACACAGACACAGACACACACACACACACACACACACACACACACACACACACAGCAAAAACAGCTGATCAGAGAGTCTGCGTGGAAAAGTGAAAAAATACACTGTATGTTGTCTGTTTAGCTTAGTTTGACACATACCTTGAAATCTGGCAATTTCTTATTTCAAACTGAGCTGCTGGCTGAGACAAATGAAGCAGATCTGAACTAA
Source organism: Dicentrarchus labrax (assembly GCF_905237075.1). NCBI lineage: Eukaryota > Metazoa > Chordata > Actinopteri > Moronidae > Dicentrarchus > Dicentrarchus labrax. Next base: position 5,357,359 of record NW_026136707.1, on the reverse strand, counting down.
AAAAGGCTACAATGTGCAATTTATTTCTCATTCTGAACCAAATGAACCAAAGCACAGTTGTAAAAGTGACTTGAAGGAGCTTTTAGACTGAATATGAAGCAAACATCATCTGTCGAGTCCTTTGGATGCTACAAGAATACAAATAGGGACCTAAAAATCACTCGAGCCCTCCAGCAGACGAACCTTTGCTTCATATTCAGTTTGAGATCACCTCTAGAGTATTGGAGGGTGGATTTTTCCTGTATAATTTATATAGTTCTCATTTATGCAGCCGGTGGTGTAAAAATCAAAGCCTCTCATACGAACCTGATACAGATCCTATTCACAAGAAGTATTGCAGAGAGGAAAGGAAAAGAAGAGAAATAGCAAGAAAGGCATTGTGAGGCTGTTAGTATGCAGAAGATCAATATCCAACATGTCTGAATGAGGGAGCATTCAGACATGGAGAGAACCAAGAAGGCAGAAAGCCAATATTACTCAAAATATTCAATCAAACCAAAGATTTGATCAGGGAGCAACTCCTATACACAATATAGGAAAGCATTTACCGTAATACTAAGGAGGAGGAACACATGCAAGGACAACACATGCTTTTATGTGTACTGTTACTCAATTCCACTCTATTTGTACATTCAGAAAATCCTTTTCTTATAGAACATAATCTAGAGAAGCTCTTCTACATTGTGAGTACCTCACTGTGTGACTAGTGAGTAAGACATTAGACTCATATGATCAGTGTGCAGTAAATTATAAAACATGCTGGAAACGATCTTGAGTTAAAATAGCCAGAAGAGAAGCTCAGAAAGTTCAGAAAGACTGATGTTATTCGAGGACTCAGTGCCACAAAGACTCAGTACAAACAGTTGAACTTACATGAAGCTGACAATGAGGAGGATGGTAGAGATACTGTTCTGTCCTCCACGCGAACGCTCCCCAAGCTTTATATACTGAGCACCTAAAAAAAGAAGAAAGTGATCAGGATTCCCCATTTTCTTTCAAGTATTTTTCTGACTCTTCGAAGTGACTGATGTGATTTAAGGTGCTGACACTGACATGAACTGTGTCTAAATATGTAATGTGACCTTTTATACGTTTGAATGTTTTTTCTATGATGACTTTTCTTATTTTGGTGAGCAAAGACACATTTTCACCCCAGTGGACAATAAATCCAATCCAATCCAATCCAACTTTATTTGTTAAGCACTTTAAAACAACCAAAGTTGACCAAAGTGCTGTACAGGAGAATAAATAAGACATCATAAATAAAAGACGTAACAGCTCACATGAGGCGCAAAATAACATATAATACAACAATAAAATGAAAAGACATAAATAAAAATAATAACCATGCAATAACAAGCAATCAAAAAATAAAAATAACAAATACAAAAAATATATCAAGTAAATAAAGTCGACATCTTACTAGGTGTCAAAGGCCACAGAGAAGAGATGGGTTTTAAGACTGGTTTTAAAAACAGACAGAGAAGAGGCCTGTTTAATGTGCAGAGGCAGATCATTCCATAATTTAGGAGCAGACACAGCAAAGGCACGGTCCCCTCTGAGCTTCCGCTTAGTTTTAGGCACACTCAGGAGCAGCTGATCATCTGACCTGAGGGGGCGGACGGGTATATAGGGGTGTAGAAGCTCAGATAGGTAGGGCGGGGCAAGACCATTTAGGGATTTAAAAGCAAATAAAAGAATTTTAAAATGGATCCTAAATTGAATAGGCAGCCAGTGGAGTGAGGCTAAAATGGGGGAAATGTGCTCATGTTTACATGTGCCAGTTAAAAGACGTGCAGCAGCATTCTGTACCATCTGAAGACGGGCGATGGAGGACCCACTAACCCCCACATATAGTGCATTACAGTAATCCAGCTGAGTGGTAACAAAGGCGTGGATTACCGTCTAAAAGTGCTGCCTTGATAGAATTGGCTTTATTTTGGCCAGCTGCCTCAAATGGAAAAAGCTTGATTTGACAACAGCCTTGATCTGACTGTCAAACTTAAGCTCAGGGTCCACCTTAACCCCTAGGTTTGTGATGCTAGGTTTAATATACTGGGCCAAGGAACCCAGATCTAAATAATAATAATAAAGATATATTCAATTGTCTCTAGTTCTAGTTTGAAAACAAATTAGACCAGTTTCCTCTTAATTCCCCTAGTAATGTAACTCCACACAGAGCCACTAGAGGGTAGTATTGTACAAAAGATGGATTCACCTTCAACGTTGGTGGCAAGGACTGAAATTGTAACACTGAAGAACATTTCAATAACTGCAGCCTGGCTAACTTACTGGCTTCTCTCCTGTCTCTGTCCTCTCCGACTCCTCTGTCCCCTCGGTCTCCGGTGCCCATGCCTCCTCCTTCCCTCTCTCTCTCCTTCTCGCCCTGCCGTCGAGAGCAGGTGCGTTTGCGCCGGCGCAGGGCTGGCGGGGTCTTGGCAGCGTCGGCGCCCACTGCTTCGCCTGTGGTTACCACGGAAACCTCAGACTGCAGTAGCGTCTCCAGCTTGCTCACTTCGCTCTCTGCATGGGCGTAAGGAAGTAGATGGAGGAATTTAAATACGCATAACACAGGAAAGTGAAGTGGAGAGGCAAATGCAACTGTCACAACATCTCCTAAACATAGACAGTAGCCAAACAGAATACACGTTGAGGAAAGAAGTACCAACCAAATTGTGTCCTTAGCACCTCAGTATCAAGTACAAATGCTGGCATAAATGCTTGGTCATATACTTGGTATTTTATTCTTTGACCAGACATTGCCATACTTTATCAATATTTTTGATAATTATATGTAAATGTATGTGTGGGTATTATGTGGGAAAAATTCTTGTATGTCTCTTACATCAATGAAAAGTCCATGTGCACTGGAGGTTTTAAGAGTCCACATCACACTTGAGTAATAATGCATATTGGACCACGATTGGCTTCCAAACTACACACATCTTAGACTCAGATTTAAGTTCAAACTACACATACATAATTCTGCAAAGTGAACCTCAAACATCCGAGTTGTCCGATTGTTGAGTGGAAGGGGAATGTAAATAAAAAGCAAGCCATCAAAAATCGGTATAGATACGTGTATGTATATATATATATATATATATATATATATATATATATATATATATATATATATATATATATATACACACACACACACACATATATACAGGCCGCACCGAAAAACTGGTTGAGAAGACCCTGAGTTGACTTGCACTACATAAACATGATACTTGCAAACATAATCCAACACACACAAATGGACAAAAGGGTGTTGCTCTTATGTTTTGTGGTCTGCAACATGAAACTGTGTATTTGGCTTTCACATCAAGTATGGCCTGCTTATGCAGTTTCACTATTTGGTTCACTTATTTCAAAGGGGAAATAAGCATGAATAGGCCAGTTTTGTTTCCACAGGCAGTATGTATATAGAAGTATGCTGGAAGAGGCAGACCATGTGACTCACCCATGTGTCTATAGTACTCCTCAATGCCGCTCCAGGTGTTCTTTTCAATCAATGCTTTCACCAGACTCCACGGCTGCTTCTTGTAGCAGATGTCTGAGGAAACTCTGGGCAAAGAAAAGTAAACAAAGCCTGTTTGAAATATACACAGACAATCTAATGTGTGGATGTGATCTCTTCTTCTTCTTCTTTTTTACAAAGAAAAACACCTTTCATATTCAACCTGCTCTATATTGTTGTAACATTAATCATATCATTCATTTCCCATGAATTAACTGCAACAGTAATGTTGTCTGATTTCAGGTCAAATTTAAAGCAAGCTTGACCTAAAATCAGCCGACCAAAACAGAAAAGAAATACAGAATATTCTGAACACAATTTATATAGATATGTATGGATTGTGTCTTTAAATTTCTTAAGTTTTCTTTATGCCACACATGTTGCAACAGATTAGGCTAGTTCTTGAAGAATTCCTGCATGTCATAATGACACCAGTGAATATTGTCTTTTCATTATGAAATGCAGAAATTCTTTCTCAGTGTAGGGGCCAGAGTTTGATGGCTTCCTGCCCAGGTTATAATGAAGACGTTCCAAAGCTGTGACAGAAATAATCTAAAATCCTCTAAAACGTCATAGTCGGGATACAAAATTAGCAGCAGCCACATGCTGGTAAAACATGGCTGGTAGATTTACTTCACTCAACAACGGTAATCTATTGAGTGGTTGGTAAAATTTGAACATATACCAGCCATTTTGACTGATGGACAAATAAGTTCAATTTTGCACACTGCGTATACTGATTAAAGTATGTTGAGGAAATAAGGCTTAAATATGCTACATTTCACATTTTACAGGCTGTTGAATGGCATATAAAAACTTAATGATTACACTAGGAACCTCTACACCTGCATGGGTTTACTTGCTGCAGTTGTACAGTAATGGCAATGGATGTATTAAAGGGGAATGGGGCCACTGAAGATTTTTGTGCTATACCACTGGAGCCAGTTTATTCCATTTTGGATCCTTTTCAGGTTATTGTTAGAAAAAAAGCTCCAAATAGAAACAACTAGTGATACAGTTAACGAGAAGAAGACAGCAAGACTGTCAAAGCCCTTACTTAAATGAAACATGTCTTGCGGCCATATTGCATAATAGTCTCTTGTGGCCAATGTCAGTGGAGAAACTTCTGCCTTCTCTTTTTCTTCCACTGTGATTGTTCACAGTGATTGTTCATTGGTGCAAAAGATGATAAGATGACCTTGGTCTTTGTACAAGTCTTTGAGCCTGAGATGTTAACATCAAGACTTGTGTTTACAAAGTATATTTAAAGCCCACTGTTTACTGTAAATATGCTGAAGTCAAATACAAGTTTGTCCAGTAATGTCTGCAGAAGTGACAGAACATGTCAAGCAGAATGGTCCTGGAAATAAAAGCACCATCACTCAGCCATTGTTTTTTTTTTAAGTATCAGGAAAGTAGCAAGGGACACTGGATGAAACAAGGGAGAGAAAGCTCTGATGGGATCATTTCACGTACCAGCGAGAGTTTCTGGTCCCCTAGGCTGAGGGACGTAACCACTCAACTACAGTTTGCATCATCTATTATGCTGTAAACTTAACATGTGTAAACAAGGATTTAATGGATCAAATATCAAGAGGTGATGAAACTTGGCGGTGCTTACTCTGCACTGTTTGGATTTCTGTTTAATTCTGTCATGGTTCTTCTTGCATGGGATGCTGGAAAACCCAAAACTTGAGCTAAGAAGCTGCTCAGGTATATAAGATTTGAATTTAGTGTTCCTTCTGGAAGGCAACACACAACATGAGAGTAATCACTAGTATGATTGTCATTTATGGCTTGCCTGTTTTAAATGTAGTTTTCACAGTCAAATTCCCACCCAGATGGATTAAGACAACACCAGACAACCTACCTGAGCCGGCTCTTGTGCTTGTTGATAGAGGTGAGGCAGTATCTGTGGACAGTGTAGAAGTAGTCCTGGTAGGGGATGCCTGAAGTGATAACCTCCGAGTCTACCACGTAGCACTCACCCCGGGCGCTGCTCTTATGCAATGTCTGAAAGCAGGAAGAAAAGTAGAGGCGGATGGTTATTTGTATGCAAACCTATTGGTTTCCTCTGATACATAACACAAGGATCATCTGACTCTTCTGATAGTTACGGCTTCCCTGGCTGTCTGATAATTTACTGGAGTAAAGGCGCCAGTATGCTTCATCAAAACTACTTGTTGGATGGTCAAAAGGCTTTGGGAGGTCCTTCTCTACACACCTTTCTGGCCCTATGATCGGCCAGCGGTGTGGAGGTGAGAAAGCAAGCAGGGTTTGAAACTTCTCTCTCTCAAACAATCTTTGTTGATTCTTCACACAACAATTTCACTTTTCACATGAACAGCTAAGTACAACACCATGAATGTCTTCCAGGAGAGACTTAAAATTAATGTCCCTACCTCCATATTTAAAGTATATTCCATTTATTTCCGACTTTTCACTCTGACTTCCAGTGTGGCCATTTGGAACAACTATAAATATTTTGATTTACGATGTGGTTGGACCAAATGTCTTACACACATTTTCTTCTTTCCGCCTTCAGTCTCTTATGTGTCTAATGTTTTCTGTTCTGTATTCAGTGTAAATCATTTAGTGTTTCAGGGAAAAGGTAATCAATATTACAATAAATACCCCTAACAAAACATAAATAAGTAAAATTAAAAAAACACTTGCACAATATATACATTGACCTGTCACAACAGTTTACCAGTTTACTGGCAGCACAACAAGAAGTTTTAACATAAGTGTTAATTCAGAATGCACTGAGGGAAAATTAGTACATAAGCTTAATAAACATTTAAAATAAACTTCTTTCTTCTTCTTTCTTTACTTGATAAAATGCAACTGAAATAATTTTACGGCAGCAATGATTTTGTCTGAGCAGATGTAACATTATTTCCAAAATGTAGATATTTTATTTTTGAAATGAATTTTTTCAGAATGTGTAAGAATAGTTATTTTTGTCACAATAGATTCTCACTTTTAGCACTGAAGCCTACACTGGAACACAAACTGGGCCCCAAACTGGATCCAGTATAAAGCAAAAATTAAAGGATCCCCAAGACACAACTACATAAGACTATAGGGAAAGTTCCACTCCAATTAAAACTAAATAAGCTGCGTTGTTTCTGTCCTGTCATTTGTCTTTAACAAAGCCTCTGTACCAAAGGTCCACATCATAAAACAAAAAACGGCTGGCGTTTGTCAAGGACTGACCTGCGTCTCCACCACAGGGGCAGTCTTGGGGCCGAGGGGGTTGTTCAGGGCGATGGTGTAGCTAAGCACACGGCTGGTATTCCCAGTGCTGCTGTCCTGCTGCCATTCACCCACCGACAGGTCTGATAGAGGGACAGAAAAGAGACGGAGAATATGAGAGAGTCAAGACACAACAAGAGACAAAAAGTTCCAAGACATTTTTTCAAAATGAGAGAGGGCAGGAGAGGTTTAGAATTTGTAAATGAAAAGGATAGAAACCACAAGATTCAGGCGAGTGGAAGGAGAGAGAGAGAGAGAGAGAGAGAGAGAGAGAGAGAGAGAGAGAGAGAGAGAGAGAGAGAGAGAGAGAGAGAGAGAGAGAGAGAGAGAGGGTCAATCCACGCTCCTTCATAAAAAAAAGAAAGAAAGAAATGCCCCAATTACAGCTACACAATGTTCCCAAGCGGGCTGGGCCTCCAACTGGGGTAGGCACTGGCCAAATCAACTCGACGGCTTCACCTCTGTTCCCATTTCAACGACTACAGAAAAATGACCAAAATACACAATGCACTTATACCGCATGTATCAGTCTATCAGATAAAAAGTAGTTGTACAGTGACAAAGCAAGGCGTGAAAAAAACTGAAGAAGGCAAAGAAAAGAAGAGCCGGTGATGGAGGGTGGTTAACACAGCGTAAACAGCTAGTGTGGCACCCTCATTAGTGGCACAATACAGTGGGCTAGAGGATGTCTTTGAGGGATCGGGGGTACGTCACTACATTTGTATTAATCAACTGAAGAGTAGCACAGCTGCTTCATAAGAGAAACCAAACTAGATTCAAAAAGGAAAAACACGTTTGCACAGTTTAAACAAAAGATAAGATGAGGCGTTTGTGAGTGTGTTTTTCTTATTCCCACACATGACATTTTAACAACAGCCCAGAAAAGATATTTGCAGTGAACCTATAATTGTGCTTAATGGCAGAAAAATGTCATAGTATCAACATCAACAGCAAACATCAGGTACTAGTGACAGATGCAAAGAATGAAAGAGTAAACATTTTTTCCACTGACAGCAGCCTAAACTAAGCAGCAGAGCAACAACAAACACTGGGCCGTAACTGTCACTGTCTCAACAGGAAAAACTTGCTCTCTTGCGCTTAATGTTAATCAACAAGTTGATGCAAGTTCTGTGATGGTTACTACAGGTTTAACAGCAAGAAAAAGAACTCACAGAGACCTCTCAAACATCAGTGAACCAATAAAAAAACTAAAAGTGCCCTAATACATAATCATTACATATTAAAGGGAGTCATATAACCCTAGAGAAAATATGTATTTTCACATATCCACTGTGTACAAACATATTCCATTAGATTTGTGTGTGTAGATGGGTGTTGTAGCTACCAGTAAAGTGTCGCTGGGAAAAGAGGTGCTGGATGAAGTGTGTATCGGCAGAGAAGAGCAGGTCATGCAGCTTGTCTACACTCATGCGGACCACGGCGTTGATGTGAAGCCGCCCGCTCAGGTCAGCGCAGAACGACTCCACTTCACCTGAAGGTCAGATAGAAAACAAGAAAGATTGAATTTCTGTTTCTGGTTATTTTAGTACACTCAATATTCTTTTGAGTCAATAATCTGGTTTTAATATCTATCCCCGTATAGTAGTTCATAAATCTAAATACATCAAATCATTACATACAACACTTTTTAAAATTTAGTAACAAAGTGTTTTATATGGCCTGATAATCACACTCGACTCTGGCTGTGACAGTGATTTTATTGCAAAATGAATTCAGGGGAAACACAGATTGCTGCTCTATGTCTGTGCTTATTCCTGAATTAGTGATGGCCTACTGAGCAGTTTCTGGTTCAAAGATGAAAATATTAAACCTTCGGGCAATCATATAATAAGGTCAGCTTGGAGGCAATTTTAGGTAAATCATCCGACTGTACCAAAACTACATGCATTCCAAATTAGTATCATTTTAATTCAGGACTGATTCACCCACAGGCAATAAATTATTCCATGTTAGTGTTTGAAGAACCTTCCCTGTACTTATTGTTGATGTGGAAAGAAGAAGTGGTGGAAGCAACGAAGCAGAAATACACTTATCATTCTCAGACATGAGGAGGAAGGGCAAATAATAGACTTACTATAATAAACTTTCACTAGCAAGTTAGTTCACAGTCAGACTAAGGCTAACAACCTCAAATAAGTACAAAGAAACCACAAATAAAAAAAATAAAATAAAAAGTGCACAGGATGAAAGACTCACATGAGAGTTCATCAAAATAAGTTTTAAGATGCACTTCATGCTGAATCTGCAACCCTCAGTCCTTATGGTAGATTTATAAAAGAAAGTTCACAACAACTAAGTGTTGCCTTTTTTTTATTTTACTTGATTCACAACAAGTACAACAATAAAATTATCTTTAAAAAAAAAAGTAATCTAATGTAATCTCCATATAATTTACACTTTCTAATCTCCACTGGGTTGTTATGGTGGTCTGTTCACCCAAACAATACTCACTCTCTTCTTGCGTGTCAGAGGAGTTGCTGGGGTCTGTGGGCAATTCCTCATCGTTGGTGATATCCAATGAGGAAAGGTTTCCCAGACTGGTGGTTGGCGGGGGCAGCATGTGATTGGCTGACTCAGACAGGCTGTCCCCACCCTCTTCCAGATTCTGATGCAGTGAGGGGGAAAAAAAGCACAGCAGAGGACAGTTAGCAAGAGGTTTGTAGGGAAATCACCCCATTGTCATATGACTTGAGAGGAAAGAGGCCTCAGCTGAGCTGACCTCGTGTTGACGCGGCCTGAGCAGACATACCACTGTAGCCGTGCAATTAATCTGAAACCGACACACAGTCAACACAGCATTTATTCGCTTTAGCTTGGCTTGGGCTTGATCTGTCAGTATCAAGATCTAGACAGCAGGGCAAACAACCACAGCAGCTGCTTTTGAGCAGAACTGGTTGGACATATAACAACTACACCCGTACTTATATAAATCCTGTAATTCTTGTCTATTATTTTTTGTTGTTTTGAATTATATTTCACTTCATTTTGATGTTTTATTGGATTTTATTTGTGTTTTTAAATGTTGATCTAATGCCTTATCTTTCAGATCTGGAACAATGATTACACTGCACAAACATTTGTCACAGGTTTAGACTTTGTTTTTGCAGTTAAAATATCTACATTGGGAAAATCAAGTTATTATAATATGCACAAAACAATTATGTTATAGCTAATGCTAGCTCACCAGCTGTCTCATGTCAGGCTCATGTCTGCAACACCAATAGCAGGAGCAGATGAATTAGTGAGCAGACTTTTCTACTCTGCTGAAACTGATTGTTAAAGTGGAAGTTGCTACCTAGTCCATAGCTGTATGGGACAACCTGTATTTTTCAATACGCATAAGAATGACTAGCAGGTGGTGCCGGTCTTACATTATTCTTGCTCAACTGTCTTGCACATGAAGTAATAAAAAAAAACTCCATTGCAATTAGACTATGCGTAACACTACCCGGAAGACTAACTATTGCAATGTTGCATGCCTAAGTACATGTGGATGTCAAGAACACTCACAAAGGAGGCAGCAGCAGAGGCCGGGGCAGAGGCAGAGGCGTTGGTGGGAGTGGTCGATGGCAGCGAGCTGTGGAAGCTGGGTGGGCTGGGTTCGATGGGGTCAGAGCTCAGTCTGCGTCCTGATGAGGAAGGCACCTCTATGGGCAGACAGGAGGCGGAGGAAGGGGGAGAGGAGCCCACAAGGTTGGTAGATGAGGAAGAGCTGACTGGACCGCAGGGCACCAGGGGAGGGGGAGAGCTGCCGGTGGAGGGAACCGACACTGAGCTCAGGTCTAGTAGATCTGTAACCGACACAGACTCGTCTCCTGGCCTGGGGAACGAAGGGAGAGGAAGTGAGACAGAGATGCATACAGAGAAAAGTCACACTGTGAGAGAAAGACACAAGAGCCAAGTGTTTGTTAGATAACTTAGGGACAGGGGTAGGAAATCTTCAACCCATCAGGCATTTCATGCAATTGTTATTTTTAGCGGACATGTAAAACACTAGTTCAAAAAACTTAAATAAAGACTTGAATATGAAAAAAAAAAAACCTACACACAAACAACCTCTGTGTTCTAATAAGCAAGGATCCACTTGTTTGGTTAAAGAAAGCTCAAACTAACCCCTCAAGCTACATCTATGTCAGGAAGAGACGGTACAATTAAGGATACATAGTAGTTTCTTAAAATCTAAAAAATAAAAATCTAAAATAGTATTTTGTAAAAAAAAGAAATAAGAAATAAAAGAAGCATTCTGCTGGCCTAACTGTCACACTCCAAAAATCCTGTTTCTAACATACACATACATTGTAAAGTTGAACTAACTACAAGGAAATAAATTGCACAATTACACACTATCGACACACTAACTACTCACATGTTAAAACGCCTTCACACATACATCAACAATATAAAGCTCTCAAGAAACATGCGCTGCACCATATACAAGGAAGTTTTTACACATGAACACTCACAGTAGGCCGTTCATGTGTTCGGCGGTGGGGGAGACATAGTCGTCGTCTTCACTAGTGAGGCCCAGCTCAGTGCCGTAACACTGGTGTACAATGTGCCAGAGCTCTTTGGGGGATAGAGACTGCAAAATATCAAATAGATAATTAGGATCAAATTAAAATTACTAATTTTCTGATATCTACATTCATGTATTGCCACAATTTCTTCCACAACAGCTATACAGCTCTCCATTTCCTGCATTCTCTTATGATTTTGTAGTATATGTATGTGCAATATAGTGCAATATAGTATGAGAGTTTTGATTGATTTTCAATGCCCAGTGCCCTCAATGCCAAATAATTCTGTAAATGGGATGAAGAACACACAATAAGGCAGTGCTAAATACAGTGTATACATTCATAAGATTTATCTATGATATTTAAAGGACCAGTGTAGGATAGATGGCATCTAGCAGTGAAGTTGTAGATTGTGAGTAACTGAACATGGCTCTTGTCTGTACTTGACGACCTGGGAATGAGAACGGGCAGTGACGTGTGTAGGAGAAACTATCTGGCCATATCTACAGCCAGAGTTTGGTTTGTCTGTTCTGGGCTACTATATAAACATGGTGGACTCCATGGAAGGCGAACCTTGGCATCTGTAGATAAAAACAGCTCATTCAAATGTAGAGAAAATACAGCAATTCCTATATTCAGGTGATAATACACTAATTAAAGCATACCTATGAATATTATATTCCATTTCTGCAAGTAGATCTTCCTGAATGTTAATCACGGGACCTTAAAATAGTCAATATATCAGCATATTCTTGGTGTTTTCTTGTTGTCAGACTTTAAAATTGTGCTTCACAACGAGATATACTCTATTCTGTTGACCTCCACAATGATTTACACACTTAATTCAAAGCAAATAAGTATGTTTGAAGATAACACCTCAGCTTCTACAATGTTCTGATACAATGTAGTATTTGATGATTGTTAGCAAGTTAGTTTTTTTATTTGACAGCCTTTTGCAAGAGAAACAGTAAGTCAATCAAGCTGAGTTGACAGTGAGTCAACATCTTGTAAAATTTCCACCGCACGTTTCATCCCACTGTCTGTTGCTTTGTGCTGCAATACTAATCTGCGGTGTTTCTGCACCAGTGCTGTCCAAATAAATGTCTATATTCAAACTCAGTAAATAACAGTGATTTAAATTGTTCTCCCAAGCCTGTGTTTGTGGCCATCTCCTGCTTCTTGACACTGTGATCTATTCTAAGATGATAACCACTAGCTGTGTCACACTAGGCAGCAGCATAAAGCGCCAGGAGGGTGGGCGAGGAGGCAGTACCTTGTCCAACAGCGCGTTCTGCCACAGACGGAAAATCATCATGAAGCTGCGATCCCTTGCTCCGAAAGATGTGAAGAAGTGCTGAGAGGGTGAATATCAGTTGGACAGGAAGGAAGAAAAAGGGAGAAAGAAAAAAAATGTGACAACCTGTGATAACCTCCCTCTGCTGTCTTTGTTATGGTCAGTGGGTTTAAAGTTGAGTCAGCTCATTTCATACTGCTTCACTTGCATAACAGGGTAATTTGGAGTAAAACAGTATCAATAACTAACACTTTTCATGCTTTTGTTGCAGCAGTTAAGTAAATTATTGACTAAAATTACAAGTCTTCTTTGAAAATGTCTTAACTACGGCTAAGTATTATTTGGGCTCAAGTCTGACCTTCTCATTGTCAGTGCTGATCTGGATGGCGTTTGGGATGAGCTTGGCAGTCTTCTCCTTGGTCATAGAGGTCACGTCTTTCAGCAGGATAGTGATCTGAATAGAGAAGGGAAAAGCATTACGGTGTGTATGCGTCAGTGTGTCTTTCTTTGTGTGATACTCTTATCTCGCCAAGGCTGTGAGTGTATCTATATTGATCCGCAAACAAGAGTATTAAAATGACTTCTTATCAGATTGCAGGTACGACATTAACCAGGTTACAACAGGCGTGTGTTTGACTGTGCGCGTGCAAATGTGTACACAGTGTTTGCATGACCTACAGTGGTTTCCCAGCGGAAGATGTTACTGTAGAAACAGAGCCAGTTCTCTGACAGATAAAGGCGGCCCTGAAGCAGTATGTCCTTCTGCAGAGCACAGGAGTAATCTGAGGAAAGAAACAGGAAAAGAAAAGAGGTCAATTGATAGACACGTGCTTGTATCAGGAATCACTTCAACAATTCAAGAGGCTGGTTTTTAAGTGAGGGGTTCTGGTGAGTGTTTAATCTCATAAAGTGTGCGGTGACACAAGGGTAGCTCACACCACATGAGTTCAGCAAACAGAGTTTATCATATGTCAACCAGTTTATGACACTTAACTCACCCACTATAAGTCGCTCTGTGTCAGGAAGTTTCTTAAAGAGTTTACGAAAATCCTCATTCCGCTGTTTGTATGTAGGACTGAGAACCTGAGGTTGAGGACAGGAAAGGCAAAAGAGAACATGGTATTCTACCTCAAAACTGGCCCTCACAACAGTCGATACCCATAGGCTATACTGGGATATTTATTTGAGCAAGTGAGAAAAACACAGTTTAGCTAAAGGATTCTTTAAAACCAATAATTTTACTACATCAACTAGTTCCACCAGCGTGGAAGTAAAAGACAAACATCAGCAAAGTCAAGTGCCCTGGAGTGCAAATGTCTAATAAGTGTTTGTTAATGTATACTTACATTGTACCAGCTCTGCATTTTCTGTAAAGGAAAGAACAGCATATTTAGTAGTAACCGGACTCAGATTTCTCTGTAACAATTAAAATGTTACAATACAAACTGATTTTATACAGATCCATCAGCATACGTTGTAAAGGTAAAGTAATCCACTCCGTTATTTGTATGAATGTGATCCTGCCAGCCTAGTCTTCGAAGCTAAGCCTGTTTTTGTAACCTTGAGGTTTTGCCGCTTTCAGGAGATGTCAAAAGCAATCAGCACTTCTTCATTTTAAAAAGGTACGTGTCACGGACCAGCTGTAACGAACAGTCAGTAGTATATAAAGCTGATCTTTTCACAGCCGTAAGCCTGAAATAAAAACATGTGGATCTTACACAGAACCCTTAGTCACATAGAATTACAGACACTGTCTAAGTAAATTTACAGAGAACAAACAAGCTAACATTTCCAGTCTGTTGAAAGAAACCATCAACATTATCATAGCTCACATGGCTAAAACGGAAGGTAGCAAAAATAGAAAACAAATATTTATATTCACACAAGATATCTTGTGTAGATGTGAATTTACTGCCATGTAAGTGGAATGCCATTTTCAGTCACCCTGAAACGTTTCTGGTATTCAAGCTGTTGATTTAGAAATAACTTCATTTAACAATCTAGCTGAAATGTAGTTGAAAGTTCAGACAAAACAGTGCTTTCATGTGAAATTGTTTATTAAATGTTTTACATCAAAATCTAAAAGGTCATTATGAAAACGATTTAAGTCTAAGACTGTAGAGTCTTGGTATGACAATAAAAACATCTTTGATTTAGTCATGTCATTGCTCATTGGGATCACATGGAAGAGATTTGAGTCTTTCACTCACAAACATAAAGCTTACATAGCAATCATACTGTATACGGAGCAGGAACACTGGTAGTAAGTTCATGCCTGTAGCGTCACCTCTGCATGTCGGCATTTTAAGCTTAGCAGCGCTCTTTAACACATCACCTTGATCAGTGGATATTACCTTGGCATTGCGGCTGAAGTGGCGAGAAGCAAGTGGGTAGGCGGATGTGAGGGAGGAGGCAGAGGGTATGGAGGGCAAGGGGCTATCTGAACCTCCTCCTCCTCCACCACCACTGCTCTTCTCTCCTCCTCCCTCGTTCTCACTGGCCCTGCCACCCCCAAGGACCCTGCGCCGCAGGGAGGGAGAGCTGCCGGGGGTGCTGCGCGGAGAGTTACTGGCTGTACTGGAGACAAAAAAAAGACACAGACTTAGCTCAGGGGAGAACTGAGGAAACTCTTGCATATTTCATCACTAAATGTTGATCTCTAATGCCTTTAATGTCATGCTCTGATAAAAGGCTGCACGCATTTCCTATTTGATAATAGCACGTCATCTCAAACCGCCAACTGAAGACCAAAGAAAGGCCATGTAAGGCTGTGTCTGTAACTGATTTTAACTGGCTTCCTTTAGAATAAAACACTACCAGGTCAGACAGAGTTTGTGCTGTAATTACAGATATTTAAATTAAGATTGTCTTCTGGTGAACTTGAGTAAAAGACATTTACTTGAGACATGCAGACTAAAAAGCAACATTAGACATACACACATACATAGATTAAAGCTGAACGGTTGTCATAACTTTGTCTTACGGCTCAAACAATTACAATAATCAATTACTCATTAAATAAGCAATTTAAAAACAACGCTATACTATATTTTATATACTATAGCCTACATTTGATAGACAATTAACTGTTTCTGACATGGTTCAGCTTCTACTGTTCTCTTTATGGTCATCCTACTACTGCTGCCAAAACATTTCCATCTAAAGTTCAGGTCAGTGACCGGAGAAAATGTCTGGATTTACGCCAACAGAGTTTCCATGGTTGCACCTCATTCCTCTGTAAGTAACCAACCATCAATCAACTTATAATGTACCTCTGTCTTTCAAACATACACACGCAGCTGTTTACCACTGCCCATTCCCTTATCCTGACCAAACATCATGAATCAGATGTACAGTAGCTGCACCAGTGTCAGCTTTAAATCAGTAAACTCCACACTTAAGATATCCTGCAACTTGATGAATTCTCGGCTCACTCACTCAACAGTATGCTGCAGTGGCTCCTTCTGGGCTTAAGTAATTGCGTTAATGAAACCAAACAAAGAATTCATCACTTCACTTCCTCCCTTCAAGCCAAACTGCTCTCCACACACAAACCCCAACTCTTTCATCAAACCCCAATGTTAACCGTTACTTTGCAACTTCTCTATCAACATAAGCTGTCATTTCCTCACCTCCTCCATGAGTATAATCATGACTTTTGTACAATCTCCCCTTTTAATTTTTGCGGCGAGTAGTGAATCCCTCAGACAATTTTCTAAACTGTTGACAATTTAATTCCTTTTTCTACATCCAAACTGATTCTAAATTGGCCTGAGAAGTGTTTGGATGGAGTTGGACAAAAGAGTTTTCAAATACATTGCCCTGTTCTCATAGAGCAACATACAGAAGGACTTCAAATTGTCAGATCTGATTACTGCTGATAAATTATTATCAACATATTTTATAATAAACATGTTGTGCAATTTTATTGAATTAGGGATGCACAGATTGAGAAAGATAGAAAAAAAGATAAACATCTCCGGCTTGATGCAGCTCAGTCTATTTCTCTTCTCATCCAAGATGTAAGACGCAGAGCTGAACACTTGCTCACTGTCCGTGCTGCTGCATGGAGCACATCGACGTTTGCATGTAATTTGTGCCAGTGCTGGAAAACGGAGGTGATTATTTCTCCAAAATCCAAGTTGGATATAACCAAGACAACATTTAGCCATAGCAAAATGGATGCAACACAACAGATAAACACTGGCCGCAGATTAAGGCAAAACTGATGTTTGGCTGAAATATCAGCTCATCTCTAAACATAGTATCGTCCATACACGTTTTATTGTGTGTTATAATAATGTTGTCATGCTGTCCTCTTGGCCTTGGTTGAAAAGGACTTTTCAACGTGTGCTTGGTCGAGTTAAAGGAAACAGGAGTTGAAAAGGAAAAGCGACGAGTCAAAATGATAATCTCCAAGGCAACACCACTAATGGCTAAGACAAGAAGCGAGGAAGCTGGGGGTCCAATCTATCAGACCTCACCAGATTCATTATATAGGAAAATAATCCCTGAAATACTGCGTTATCTAATGCAGCAATGTTAATCAGAGCAGCACAATGACAAGGAGCATTAAGCTATCTTTAGGTAAACGTATAAGGGCGGAGGGTGCTGTAAATAGGCTTGGTGTGCGGTCAGGACACTGTGATGTGAATCTGTGTCAGCCAGTGTTTACAAACCTCCAGTTATCTCTCTGACGTAGTTAACCTTTATATTGTGGCTTGTCTAGGGCTGCACAACACATCATATTGATTGCGATATGAGTCACAAACAGTGCGTGAATTATCATATTTGCATCACAAATTTAATTTTCACTGGAATAAAACCTATTAAAATCATGATGTGACATTTGTTGGAGTCTGTAACAATGTTTTCTTAAATCTGGAGAAACAACATTTGTAGACCAAAGCATCTCTGCAACACTACAGTACTTCATTATAATGCTGTTTGTCACATTTTACATTTATTTTAACTGACGCAAAATGCAACTTGCACATTGTGATTTTGATAACACTGCGATTAATTGTGCAGCCCTACACCCGTCACATATTAAACGGAAGCGAACATGCATGCATACATACACAGATCGGCTAATCGGTAGTTAGCACATCGGCTAACCAAAACAAAGCAGTCCAACAATCTCGTTTACGACACCATACATGAACAAACGTGCAAGGAACGAGACAAAGTCAAACATGAGTCATTAGGGAGGAATTATACAACTCGTTTTAAGTTAAGAAACACTAGATGCTGCAGGGATGGAGGCTGCTACGGTCAGTGAAACGGTATGGAGGGGTGATGGTGGTGGTGGTGGTTGGGGGGGGCTCCAGCCAGTGACCCACTGAGCACCGACAGGACGAACCACTAAACCCACAGATAGCCTATCCGTTTATACAGCTAATATCACATAAACACTGCCTGTCCCACCCATATTATTAGTGGGATTTGCGAGCTGTGAATCATTTTGAACACACCAAAAAAAAAAAAAAAAAAAAAAAACACACACACACACACACCCATGGACGGTGTGTGGGCACCAAAGACAGATTACAGCATGAGCATATGCTATTCATTACACTGGATGGAGACTCTCTTTATGCCACTTACTCGAACATGTCATGAGGCGTTTGCGATCCAACAGATATCCACAAAACACACACACACAAACACACACATACACGCGTTGCTGTTCGGTATTGTATCAATATGGCACCGGTGTGTGTGTGCAGCTAAAAGCAAGCCAGACGCTTCGGGGGTGTAACGGTGTTGGATGTCCGCTATTCTGTCTTGGTTTCCTCGCTTAGCGTCGGGGTAGAAATGCGCCCATCGTCCACCGTCCACCGTCCCGCGGTCGGATGTTATTCTCCCATCGTTGGTCGACGCCCCTGCACCTTACACCCAGGTACCGGACGGACCGCTGCTCCCTATGCCGCTTGCAGGACCCGGTAACGGGCTGCAGTCTCTGCGTCCATCTGTAATCCCCTTTGCAAGTAGGGAGAGGGTGGGTGAGGGGGGTGAGGAGGGAAGTGGAGGAGGGAGGAGGGAGGGAGGAGACAGCTCCATGTGTTGAGTGAGGCCCTTTTTTTTTTTTTTTTTTTTTTTTTTACAGTGAGGTGATTCTGAACTGGGGGGGCAACGATAAAGATAAGACAGAGTCAAAACTGAGGGGTTTTATCTGAATTCAGAGGCACCAGTACCTCACAGACAACAGGTCGCTATTACATTTATTGACTAACAGTTATCTGTGTGATAAATGTCAAACACTGACTTTTACAAACTCTATGCTTCGGCTATTTGTTAAACAAACATGCTCAAAGACAAGCTTCCCCGTTCCTCTGTGGGGACAACAGGTAGCTACTGTTTGAAATGAGGCACTGATCAACTTCCTTAGTGGATTAATCAACTGATCGATTCATTGTTTGTGTCATTTTTAAGCAAAAAGGCCAGAAATTCAATGGTTCTGGCTTCTCAGATGTAACATTCGCTGGCTTTCTTAGTCCTATGTTGATGATACACTGAACATCTTTTGATTTTGGACAAAACAAGACATCTCCTTGGCCAAAGATTTCTTACATTTTATAGACCAAACTACTAGTTAGTTATATTAGTATAACTAGTAGATTAATTAATGAAAAAAACAAGTTAGGTTTTAGGGATGGAGGCCCGTAAGTGTAGTATCACACACACACAAAAAAACCAACAGGCTAAAACGTGACTAGCATTGTAAACAGAAAGCATGGCGGCCTGTAGTGAATCCACCTGGCCAAAGCCCAGAGCCCACGCAATCCCTTAACCCTCAATCTCTCTGTCCATCCCTCTGGATTAGAGTCCACATCATAATCCACGCTGGGCTGAGCCAGGCCCACATCTCCACCATTCTGTCTCCCTCAGTGTAATCTGCTTTTCTGAGGTTCACCAATGGCCCATAATAATGTCAGAGTTTCATGGGCCAAGGGGACATTGAGAAACCTCAGAATTGCTTAGGAAATGTACAGGATATTAGTACACAGGGCGAGATGTAACTACTTGTATGCCTTTTCCTTCCTGCCTACAAAAAAAACCTCATATTTCAACAGAGCAACAAAAAGGAGAGCAGTGCAAGTGAACTTCTGTGAAAGCACGGATCGATGTCTTTGGGCTAACAAGGAGTTTGCAGCTCCTGGTGTACACATGGTTCAAAATCCAAAGTGTCTATAGTACACATAGATAGTGTGGGAATGATCTTTTTTGCATCACAAAGTAAATTTTCACTGACGAAACTGTTAAAATGTTTATCACGTGTCTGCACCACGCAGACTTATTAAATCTGGAGAACAACATTTGTGGGTTAGGGCGTCTCTGCAACACTACAGTACTTCTTTATAATGCTGTTTTGTGACATATTTTACCATTATCCAAACATTGCAGCATCTACGTTTCATACATTGCACTTGGCCATATTGTGATTTTGATTAATTATGCAGCCCTACACACTATGCAAAATATTAGATAAATGAGTGAGTATGACTATAAAAGCTGACTACTGAAAATGGGTTTAAAGTAGATATTGTAAATAATTGTACTGAACATGACATACTAACCAGGAACAGGGAAAGAAACTGCCTTAAATCAGGTTACTGTCAAAAGGTCACAATGCTGCACTGATCAGTGTGGCGGAAAGACAAAGGTCACAATTATAATCAATCACAATCAGTCAGCAGGTCACTGTGTTGTTGATTTAGCGGTGCTAAACATAAATACATCACTTTAAAGGTAGATTTAAAAAACTGTCCACTTTACCAAGGTCTTCTGAACAATATATGAAGTACATTTGTTCTGTATGTTATTAAAAACAAGGTATCTAATAAAAATGATCATGTCTTTTCGATGCATTTCCTACACTCTTCAGACTGTCTGCATACTGACACAGGAAACACTTAAGCTAAAAAGCATGAAAAAAGAAAAGAGCTTTACAGATTAGCATTTTTAAAAATAGAGGCCTATCGGTTTTACATATCTGCAAAGCTAAACAAATGGTAAGTTGTTATTATGACTAGTTGACAACATGTTTACATCAAAGTAAGTAGAAAGTCTCTGTGTAAGGCGGAATTGCCCTTTCAGCTGTTCCTTAGAAAATGCATTTGTGCTAGTTGTGCAAAGCAAGTGAAGGCAGCTTTACACTAGCAAATCTGGCAACGGAGACATTCAAAGAGCAATGAAAGATACAAATTTGTCCCCAATAAACTCTTTCAACCCCAAATACTACAGTCAGAAAACAAGCAGCAAGAAACACAAGCATAGAAACTTAGATCTTCTGGCATCCTCTCTGATTATTATTACTGATACATCTCCCACTGGACACCAACTATAGATGAAGACACAAGTCATTTGCTGTGCAACAGCCTGTAGAAGGAGACTTTATAGTGGGTCTCGCATTAAGGCATGATCAGGATAAACTGCAGGATATAGGCTCCATTCAGACATACATCATAACATGGGATATACCTGCAATTTTGTTCTTCCCAATATAATACAAGATACTTGAACATGATCATAGACTTTGAGCTGCTAAACTGAATAATATAAAATAACAATACTTTGCTCCCACTGACACAATGAAAGTCAAGTGTAAATATTGCCTCAACCAATAACTGATTGAGCGAATGACGAGAAGATTCAGTTTAGATCTGTGATTCGCAATTCATCTCTAATGCATCTTGAGTGGCTTTTGTGTCAGTTACCTACAGTTTATTTGATCTGCACTTTCCACTGTTAAACAGGAAAAATAAACATTTTCTCATAAGTGTCACATGTGTTTGGAGAGTTTGTCATGCTGTACAAACACTTTAAAGTCAACTAGAAACTTCTTTAGTGTGGTGAAGAGGATGTTTATTTTGTGTGAATAGGGTAATTTGTTTATTTTATGGCTTATCTGAATTATGGTTACATAACCATAGGCATGTGTGTGCTGGAGCCTTACTCTGAAAAGACATATATGTGTTAAGTTTTACCTTGTTTGAATCTAAATATTCCACTTGCTTTTTAAGCTATATAAACATATGTTTTGTCACCATGTCTCCATTGTCAAACCATTATTAGAGGGGTCATAAATCTGTATACGTCCCAGTAATATCCAGCAAAAACAATATAACTGGGTCAATAAAATGATGTGTAAATGAAGAAGACAAGGGCACAGCTGTTTATATGGAGCACAAGAGAGAATCACCCTCTGCTTGCCCTCTGTAGCCCACTGCAGTGTTGCCCAAAACCTCCTCTGATTGGACTCACATGACATCATCAGACTAAGAGCACTCTCCCATTGGCTGGAGGTGATGTCATGCTTCAGAGGAAGGATAAATGGCGCATGAACCCCGCCTCTAGCTCCCTTTGACTGACCAGATCCGTTTTTCCTTGCTGCCACATGAGCTGTCTCACTTTATTTGTTTACAGTTTTCATAACCTTGCTGTTTCGCTTGTTTAAAGAGATCATCTTTCCTAAAGCTGACACTATTCTTTTAAAATACCATGGCCATATGTAATATGTGTGGTTTTTTTTTTGTTTGTTTGTTTTAAGTACAGGGTACAGGCCACTTCTTGCTTCATCACTGAAATTTTGCGTTGGCCTGCTTTTTAATCTGACGTCATAGCATACCATGAATCAACTTAATCAGGATTTTAACAGTGTAATCTGTCCTTACTTCTTTTAGCCATTGGCTAATTAACCCCACCCTGTTCCAAAATAGTTGACCTTTTGTGTCATTTGAGAAAAGTCTACTAAGCGTAAATCTGTCAGATGTAAGGCCTTTTTATTCCCCACAAACATGCACAAATGAGTAGCTACTCACTCCAGTCAGGCACTGCAGGCAAATCTGGGCTCAGGAGGCCTGAATGCAAATTGGCTGAGGTTTAACAGAGCTATAAGAGTGGAATACCCATGAGACAGTCAAGCATAGTGCTGATGGTGTGGACGCTCTGTTCTGCTGCTGCTGTGAGATAAGTGCAGTCCATTCGCAAAGAGATAACGTTCAACTGAATCAATTAAGAAAAAAATCCAAAACACTTTAGTTTGGGTCTCTGCACACGAGGGAGTCAATAAATGCTGCACACTAGCACATTATTTCATCATTTCTTTCATCTTTTTTTTTTTTAATTTTTATATATCTCTGGCTGGTTATTTGGAATGAATCCAGCTCACTAACCTGCAGCTCTCCCAGTCAGAGTCTCTGCTGAGTAGGCTCCTTAGGGACCAACGGGAGCGCCGGCTGGGAGAGGGACTACGAGACCAGGAGCGAGACGGTGGCAGGAGGTGGTCCTGTGAGGGGCTGTCCTGACCTTGCTCTTCCCCCTCCATCTGACTGGCCACGGAGGGGGAGGGCGAGGGGCTACGGTTTGGAATGGGGCCCGTCTCCTCTACTACAATTTGCGTTTTTTTACCCCACTGTCGCTTAGGAGTGCAGCCTTGCTCTTCCTCGTTTCGTTTCTTGGTTCGGTTCCTGCTGCGGTGGAATCGACCATGGCGGCTGGAGCGTGACAGTCTGGGGCTCGGTGAGCGAGACCAGGACTCTGTATCTGAGGATGGGGGCAGGACAGTCAGGGTTGGGACGGGGACAGGCTGAGCCAGAGTGATACCTTCTGGTCCCACAGGAGAGGACATAGTCATCTTCAGAGCTCTTCAGTGCTTAATTTTCTTTCAGTCAAGTCAAGGGCACCAACAAGGACTTCTTGTCGCATCTTTAGAGTCGAGGCTGACCCATGACTGACTAAAATGTTCCAGTCATGCTTGCCTTTGGTATATTTTAGAAACAGGATGGGTAACGCAAGATGTGGGAAACACATCAAGTACTCCCTCCGTGCAAATCACTTAATAATAATAATCGACTTATTAGGCAACACTGACTGAATTTAAGATGATGATTCAGTTCTCTTCATACTTCTTGTGAACTGGAAGTTCCTTTACATCACACAAGCAAATTTCCCTAGAAGTATTGATAAGGGTGTTCCTTTACTGTCAAAAATGAGGAATGAAAATAGGTTATTATATATATATATATATATATATATATATATATATATATATATATAGCTTGTTAGATAATTTCACAGGCCTTGTCAATTTGTGTTCTTTAGGCAATCCATTTCCAGTTGTCCAGTCTGTATCTATGTTTGGCTAAGAGTGAATAAAAAGCTCCATCGTCCCTTTTCTGTGTTTAGCTTATGTGCCTCACTCCTCGCTCCTCTTACACTGTCCCGTTTCACTCTCTTTCTTCGGTACTCCTCCACTCCGCTCCCATTGGCAGACTTCAAGTCCGCATTTGCATTATCAGGCAGATCTTTTCAACAGCTGAAGTCTCAGACAAAGACAGATCTGTATCTGGAAGTAGCTACCTGAGGAGTGAGAAGAGCAGAAACTTTGCATTGAAATAGCTGGCCTACATCTGACTACAACCTTTCACACTAGCCTAAAACAAATTATTGCGAGACTAAGACTATTTCTAGCTGGTTTTTGATACTGTATGCTTTGCCCGTTCCGGGAATGTAAAGTATCATATGACGATGATGATGATTTGCAATGAAATACTGTTCCCGTTAGAGGGCCGATCAATGGGATATATTTATGCTGGGGCAGTTTATGTTCCGTGCTTTCTTTTGCCCCAGGTTTGGATAATAGTTTAATTATTTTAGCAGCATTATTCAATATTTTCTCCCTTCAAGTAACTCAGAAATTGCCAAAACTGGGTAAACACGGCCGACAGACATCAGTCACTCTCTGTTCATCAGTGGACAGTTACGGACACACGAGATAAATTTCCTCCCTGCGTGTTGCAAAGGAAATCTAAATCCCAGCATTTCCAAAAAACCACGACTTATAAAAACACAGCTGATCCTAAAAGAAGGTCCAGAAAAAACAAACACACACAATCTCCCACAGCAACCACCAGATACTATAGCAGACATAAACAACACCCACTGAAAATACATAGTTCCTACAGCCAATAACAAGGTCTAATTGCCACTATAGGCTACCAAGGTCATGACTACATGAAAACATACTGCAGATGTGTCCTCCAACAGGGAAGAGTTGTGTTTGTGTGTGTCACTCCATTGTTTGCCTTCAAAGCAGGCACTTCCAAGGCAAGGGCCCAAGCACGTCTGACAGTATTTGCTGTGATCTGTTTGAACAAGAACAATCTTGGCACCGACTTGTTTGTCCAGAGTAATCCACCATAATCCCCGTACAGCCTTCACTCTTTGGTCCACACAAGCCTGATCCTTTTTTTTTTTTTGCCATAAAACACAGGCCACCTCTAAACCACCATCGCACAACATTACACCCCCGAACACAGCCCAATTTCAGATGCTTAAAAACAAACAAAACACAAGCGTACAAAAGGAGCACTTGTGTCTGCAGCGTGAAGTGTTCAGAACAGTTCATCCTGTGATATAAATAAAAAAAGTGCATCACTCAGAAATATCACTGCTATTGAAAGGCAGCACAAAGCCACTGACACATGTTGACATCGCCCAAGTTTGACATGATAAAGGACGAAAACAGTACACAGAAATAAATCGGGGTGAACGATGATAACAACAACAACAACAACGTTATGGCACACAAACAAACTGCAGCCTGGGGAGAAAAAAAAAAAGGCTTAAGCTGAGTTGAAACTCCTACCTCCCATTGGATGAGTTTCCTCCGTTTCGGGTATCTTGCTCGGCCTCGAACACAAGCCGAGCGACGGTGCGGGGAGTAACGTTAAAATCCACTTTTTCACAGGAACACATCAACATACTCGGTGGCGTACAGAAGCATCTGCCGGCTGCAGCTAACAGTTAGCCTTCAGCCAGCTAACCAAGTTTAGCTTACGTTACCCCCTCCCACCCCCACCCACCCCCCCCCACCACCACCGACCTCTGAAGGCCGACAGCTCACAAAAAGATGACTATCTGACTAGCAGGGTTTAATTTTCAGGAGAGAAAATACTACGCCGACGTCTTCCATTTTCCGCGTTTAAAACCAGCCTCCGGTAAAATAAATAAATAAATACTGCTGGCGAACTTTAAAGGCAACAGCCGAAGTTGGCTCAACATTGGTGAAGCAGCAACTTGGTTTTAAAGAAACTCACAAAACGGTTTATTGTCGAAAAGTGAAAAGGAACGAAGTCGGTCCGTCGGACGGTTAACTTAGGACGCGGGGGTGTTACGAGAAGTCTCATCAAGAAAAGTATAATCCCTGCTACCGTTTTTTAAATTTTTTTTTATTTGACAAGGCTTAAACCTACCAACAAACACAACACAAACAAATTCTAGAAGTTATAAATAACGTTTATGATGCGATCAAACATACACAGCCATCAGCGACACCAGACCAAACACCCCCGCTGCAAACTTTGTGGTACAGCCCGGGAAAATAACTGTTCAGAGGATGTGGCGAAAGAAGAGGAGTGTTGACATGAGACGAACAAAATCCACCCGAAGTCTGTTTTTATCTTTCATCACCTACAAAAAAAAACCCTTGTGATTTAATTAAAACAACAGTTACGTTGTTTTATTGCGTGGAGAAATAAATTAAGCAATCCTGTACAGTTTCAGTTACAGCGATTTTTTTGTTGCACAAACCACCACACAACAGAGATATATTAACTCTTCTCCCAGTACACCTGAGCACATGAGCAACTAGTACAAGTACACCCACAGATTTAGCATGATTTCAGAGTTAATTTGAAGGGAGCTGATAGTAAAATCCAAAATGAATGGACAGAAACATTGCGACCCCTTGTGTCTAACAAGGCTGAGTGCAGCCATTATAGTTGCTATACAACTAAATGTGAGGTTTGTGAGTCCTTTTTTTAAGCAGAAATTATCATAAAATAGCAGCAACAAAACGGAAATATGGCATAATGTGTATGGTAAATGTCTCACCCGTTTCCTCGAGTAGCAGCATCACTTCATATGGTCTCATGAGCTATTATAGTTAGGATGCAGCCTGTGAGAGATTGGATATCCTCTCCTCTGGGACACATACAGTGAGCAGGGCCAGTGACAGGTCACCTTGTCTGAAACTGAAAACAAAAGAACATACATTGACAAGACTCTTTCAGTTACGATGATGCATGAATGTAGAGATTTTAACCAACAGATTCACATAGATTTAAAATCTACCCATAGATAATATGTGTAAACTGAAACGCTGTCAATTTTAGGGCTGTAACTAATGATTATTATTGTTGATTCATTTTTAAATTATTTTCCAGATAACTCATGAAAATACCTGTCCCCAATGCCCAAAGTCTTCAAATAGATTGAATCCAAAACCAAAATATATTCCATTTTCTATCACATAAGACAAAAGAAATGCAACAAATCCTCACAACTGAGCGGCTGGAACCAGCAAATGTCAAGTAATTCTTGAAAAATAACTTAAATAATGAATTGCTTATCAAAATAGTTGCTACTAATCGTTTAACTGACTAATCATTTTAGCTCTTGTTGACTTAAAAGAACGCAACTTATCTCATATCTGTCCCATCTGTATGTACATACTTTGCATGTTTCAGTCTTATTTCCATAATGTTCAACACTCAGTGTACTAGACTTTTTCAAAATAGGCTACACTTTGGGGCAGATATCCTTACGCTTCAATAAGTAAAGAAGAAGCTTTAGAAGCTTTAAAACAGATAGATGATAGAAACAAAGTCAGTGCTATCATTTAAATTTTTTTTTTAGGAAAACATACGGTATCTAACAACATATATAACTAAAAAAATCTGCACATCTTTTGCTGTGATGAATTTGCCTTTACCTGCCTGTCAGTTTAAATCTTCAGCCAGCAGTTACTTCTGTATCCTTTCAAATCGATGGCACAGCATCACAATGACTTGGCAATTTCAAATTCTCCATAGGTTTACCCGGCATCCTCTGTCTTCTCACTCCCTGTGACCGCCTCCTGCAATCAACACTTCCCCGGCTCCACTTCAAAACAGAGAACTGAGGTCTGTGCTACATGTGCAGCCCAGGGCAAGAAACTGCTCCGGGATACTGGGAGTTGTGTTGCTGAGCACCTCTGGCTGCTGATTCGGGGACTGGAAACTCGATCTGTGCTAAAAATAAAAAAAAACAGCACCAGCATAGCGAGAAAGGAGGTGTGTCACTCACTGTGTATATGCGTGTGTAGGGTCAGAGTGGTGCAGCCCACCCCCATATACACAACACACACACGTACACACACAGGATTTATCATATGTCAACATTTCCTTGAAGTTTCGCCACTCATGTGTGTGCCAACCCAAGGTCTTTCTCTCATCCTGTCTTAGCAATGTGTGTCATTTTCAAGATCGCTCTGGCTGATTTTTTATTGTCATTATCATTCACAGGCTAACACAAGGTTAAAAGAGGCAAGGACCCTTATCAAGAGCTCAGTGATTCACTGTGTCATCTGGTTACATCACATGACATACCTGACCTCCAATGCAGCCAAAATACACAAACACACACAAACACATACACACAGCCTGACTGGCAGAAACACAGCTTATATCCTTCCTGTTTACACTGTACATCTTTTTTTTTTTTATTTGCACGGCCTTAGAGAGGGATATGTTTAACTTGACTTGACATGTGACGAGGCATTCCCCTTTAAAAAGAAAAAAAACCATCTCATTACATTCATCACGTCAACATGTTGTCTGTACCAACCACGTGCAAGGCACGCAAGTTGAGGCCTTCAGTCAATGTCTGTTTTGTCAGCCTTGACTTCAGTGGCCTTGTTTTTCTGACTGGACAACTGACATTGACCGGCTGTTAGATCCTTAGACGGCAGATCAAAACTGATAAGAAGAGAGATTATACTTACAAAATGTGACATTTTCTGCTGTTAGAGGGAAATTTATTTATTTTAATAAAGATCATTTGTTTATATATATTTTTTATATATTACTATTATTATTATTATTATTATTATTATTATTATTATTATTATTATTATTATTATTATTATTATTATTATTATATTAGAAAACAAGGCTGATAATGCAAAACATACCTATGAATATTATATTCCATTTCTGCCAATAGATCCTCCTCAATGTTACACTCCAGACAAGGGGTGCCCCCCCTTTTTGCGTTCAAAAAAAATTTTATAAAAAAAAAAAAAAAAAAAAAACCCCCATAAAAAAAAAAAAAAAAAAAAAAAATAATTATATAAAAAAAAAAAAAATATTTAAAAAAAAAAATTTTTTTTTACCTTTAAAAAAAAAAAAAAAACAAAAAAAAAAAAAAAAAAAAAACAAAAAAAAAAAAAAAAAAAAAAAAAGGAAGAAAAAAGAAAAAAAAAAAAAAATATATTAAAATAAAAAAATATTAAAAAAAAAAAAAATAAAAAAAAAAAAAAAAAAAAAAAAAAAAAAAAAAAAAAAAAAAAAAAAAAATTAATGCATTTATCTCAGAGATAAGATAAACAGAAAAGCTTTTGGAAGATTTAAAAAGGCCCAGTCACATGTATCACTATTTGACTCATCAGATTGTTCCTAACAAACAATCTGAAACATCTGTGCTGACTGGTACATTTCTGTTGTGTATCATCTTCTGGGAAGGTGCACAAATGACCAGCTACACAGTCAGCCACTGTAACTCAAATGACACATATTGATATACAAACTTAATTGTACAATATATTTTATTAACAACAGCAGATTTTGATGAAGATTTGTTGAGGGTGTTTGGTTTTATGGGGTCTGCCAGTGCTCCTGACTCAAGGTCTCATAACCCTGACTGGTTTTCAGTCTTCAACAGGAAGAGATTTGGTGAAGTCAGTTCACTTCATGGAATGATAGACAAAGTAGCATGCAAATCCTCAGGGAAAGATCAACTTCTAGTAACTTAACATTCGAAATGCTGGAGCAAATGATTAATCTCTGCTGAAGTGTCCTTGAGCAAAAACATTAAACCCCTGCCAGCTGCAGGGCTCTGTAACTGACCTCTGACCCGTGGAGAGGGGCAGGAGAACAGAGCATTTATTTACAGACAAGGTATCATAATGCATTAAAACAATAATTTCCCTTTAAGTTCCAGCATGTGTTTGTCCGAAAGGATTTGTTAAACAAAACATGTCAGGGATGGTTTTGCATGCCAGACATGCTGCTTCCTTTTTTATTAAAGAATGAATACAAAATACAGGTTATAGAACAGCATGAATACAGTTTGGCAAAGATAATAATAAGGCAAGAAAAGGTAATAACCAAAGGACGCATAACATTTTATGATATACAAAATGGAATTGGAAATGAAAATGATATACAAAGCTGTACAAAAATAACTGATTAAAAATGTTTTCTTATAATGCAGCACTAAGAAAGAAAAACAAAGATCTATTTCTTCTCTTTTTCCTTTTTGAGAAAACTTTCTTCTGTCAATCTGCAGATAAGAAGAAACATGGCTGTAGTTTTGGTTTAGATGGTTAGGCTGTGTAGTTATTGCCGGATCAGGTCTCTTCATCTCAGGTTTCCTGTTGGCTTTCAACACTCACAACGTCCAACTCTCCTGGATTCACACGCACTAAATATAGCAGCCTTAAAGCCAGATGGGACTGCAGGGGAGATTTAAAACTACTGCGAAGAAACACGGAGACGGACAGAAAGTTTTTTTTAGTAAACATTTTCAGTGGTCTGTTCAGTTTGGGCTCTGTGAAATACAAGATTGGGGAACTACTAGACTGAATCGAAGTCTGGATTAAAGGGTGGACTGGTTTGTGAAGGACATGGGATTAATCAGGAATCAAGAGGCATTGTGTCAGTAATGTAATCTTACACGCCACGGATATTTCTCTGCAGGTTTACGTCAAGGAAAGTTCAATATTTTGTTCAACGGCTGGCCTTAAGTTACTCCAGGAGAAATGATATGCCACTTGTCTCTTCTAATTGTCCTCAGTCTTTCTGGTAAGTCCAAAATCATTTATGTCTGTACCTCTAATAATAATAATAATAATAATAATAATAATAATAATAATAATGAGGACCTATTGATGTTGGTGGTTGAAGCTGCACATTTTAAAGTGAGTTTCTTAAGTGAACTGAATTTCTTTCTTTAGAGATTCCTCACAGCTTTTTCATAAAATAAAATGTAAAAAATGGCAAAGACTTCATATGCATTCCTAGTAGATTGTATTTCTACTGCACCCGCCTTCTATAAACACAAAATAAGGGTTTTTGAATATAGTTTTTTAGGTGTCGAATACAACTCTCTAAATCAAATTTATATAAGTCTTGTTGTATGTTGCTGTGTTTCTTTTTATGTTTTGTGTTAAACACTTTAAATTGCTTTGTTGTTAAAAGGTGCTATACAAATAAAGTTCAGTTCTGTTAAGCTATGTTAAAATACTACTTACTGACAACTACAAGCCCTTGATTAGAGTACTTAGAGTACTAAACATATTTTCCTATCAAGTGGGATACAGTCTAAATGGCATATGAAAAGTTATCAATATAATAAAGTCCTTGCATGTTCTTCTTCTTCTCCCCTCTTGTTAATTTAAATCACTGTTGTTTTCAACTTCTTCTCTTCTTGTCCTCTCTCTTTTCCCTGCAGTGTCTCAGTGTCTCGGAGGATGTGCGGAGGTGGACTCCATGACTGAAGCCGTGGCAGGAGAAGGATTCCTGCTGGGCTGCATCTCCTGTAAAAGAAGAGAGGAGGTCTCTGCACGAGCCACTGTAGACTGGCACTTCAAACCGCTCGGAGAGGAGGAGTTCATGCATGTGAGTTCAACAAAGTCTTTGAAGGGAGTGTTAAATCTGGTTGGGGGTTGTGACTGAAAAGGGTTCCTTTTGTAGTCATCTGCATCTGTCATTAAATATAAGAAATCCAGGTTTATGTATCTTATGTTTTTACATTGTTGTTTCAAATTAAAAGAATATATATATATATATAAGATGAGCGTGTACATTATTATCTGTATCTGTTCAACCCATTGACATGATATATAATGGACAGAGCTTCCAGGTCTGAACAGTGAAGCCAATGTCGAAGTTCCTTAAAACCTGTATTCTATGTAAAGGCCAGCAGGGAGAGCTCCATTGGCTGCAATAACACACCTATACCATTCACCCTAATGGAGAATGAGTCGACTTCTCACTTCATTTATGAGCTCAGTAAACAATTTCCCAACTAGTTTATGGTCTCAATCGCTTGTTTCATGTCTTCTCCCGTACATTGTGATGTTCATTTAGTAAATTATGGTCCAAATTACAGTAAAATAGACGATAAAGCTACATATGCTTTTGCCCGTGGCTACCTTGTGACTGATCAGTCACTCTCAGTGAGTCGGTCCAGCACAGTGCACCAAACTCAGGTCAAACTGTCAAAGTTGCTGATCAAATATGGGTCTAAACTGCACAGCCAGTGAGTGCAGATCAATTCACAGTACATCACGTCATGTCAACGTTTAAAACGCAGAACTCAAGGCTTCAAAATGGTACTCTACAAACCAATGGATGACGTCATTATAGGTTCACACTTGGTTCAACCGTTGTGTTAAATGATTGGCATTCCTATGAACGGGACTAATCGGATGTTGTTAATTTAAGCCACCAGATATTCGTTTCAGCTGAGTACTACCTCAACCCTCATACACACAAACATACATATATATCAAAACTAAGACCCACTAAACCCAAATGGATCTTTATACAATTTTGTGTTATGACTTACACATATTTGTTCTTCTGCTTTAGACGGACATGTTACACTCTCCATCATTTGTAGATACAAAGCAGTGAATGTGTTTAAGTTATACCGAATAGTTTATTCAGAGCAGGAACTTTAAAAGATTATATACATGCTCTTAAATATTCATAAATTCCATATGTTTCCTTTTTTTCTTCTTCCCTCAGATTTTTCACTATGACCACCCCAGTTCCGACATAATCCATGAAGATTTCAGTGACCGTCTGGAGTGGCATGGGACACAAAACAGCGATATTCAGACAGGAGCTATTTACATTTATAATGTCACCTTTAATGACACAGGGACGTACCGCTGCACAATCCACCGCACTCTCTTCATGGTGAATCATAATGAGCAAGTCACTGTGGAGAAGGAGGTGGAGCTCAGCGTGGTGGCTGTAGGTAAGGTGGGGTGTACACTTAAGTAAAAGAACTTATACAACAATGCAAATATACTCAGTTACAAGTAAGAAGTCCTTCATTTAAAAGCCTACTTAAATTAAAGTATTATCAGCAAAATGTTCTTGAAATATCAAAAGTAAAAGTAGTCATTCTGTGACTTTACATATCATGCATCAGTGTATATGAATATATATATATATATATATATATATATGATATATAAGTATATATACTTTATATACAGTTAGGTGGTTTAATAAAATTACAAAATTAATCTGGCCGGGTTGTGAGATGATTGATGAGGAAGTTCTATGACACACACACTGGTATTTCTCTTTAATCTATAATTTGACCTCTTTGGGTTTATAATAGAATAGAAACCATCTGAGAAGTTCAGATGGGAAATCATTTTTGGTCACATCAGTCACAGGCACAAGTCAAAACAACAGGAAACTGTTAAACCTAGCCTTTAGTTTATATGTACAATCTTAATCAAAAATGTAACTGGTGGGTCAATGTTGTGGAGTAAAAAGTACAGCATTTCTTCTCTGAAATGGGGTAGAAGTTGAAGAGTGGCATAAATTGGAAACACTCAAGTACAAGTAACTCAAGTACATTGTACTCAAAAACACTACTTGAGTAACTTGCACTTAGTCAGATTCCACCACTGGCCGTCACTTTTAATTCTGTTCAGTATCTCTCCTTTCTTCTATTTTGGTAAAACTGCGTTCACAGTTTTCCTGTTGAGATTATTTTTCAATCCACCATTTAAAACCTAAACATAAGGTCCTGGCTTCATGACCGCAACCATGACTCTCCGTGTCCACGCTGGAAAGATTTTTTTTATCAACATTTCTCCTTTGCTATTTGCCAGGGGACTACATGGAATTAGTCTGCACAGAAAACACAGCCTTAACCCTGGTGGACATGCATCCTCTATAATGCTACATTGTTGGTTTCTCTTTCCCAGCCAATCGGGAGCTGACAGCAGTGATCTCAGAGATAATGATGTACGTGCTGATTGTGGTTCTGCAGCTGTGGCTCATTCTGGTTCTAGTGTACTGTTACAAGAAGATTTCAGAGGAGCACGAAGCTCGGGAGGCCCGTAAAGCTCTCAAAGCTCAGGCAGAGTGAGTCATTTGTATTTCATGTGATGTGATTAATTAAGGATCAATCTTTTAACCTTTAATCAATGTACTGGAGTCAGGTGTCTTAGAAAGTGCCACACATTTTAATACAGTGTGCTATATATATATGTATGTGTGTGTGTGTGTGTGTGTGTGTGTGTGTGTAATTGTTTAACCCAGCATTTCTCAAACTCAGGCTTGAGACCCAAAATAGATTGTGGACCTTTTTTGCTCAAAATCAAAGTCAAAATTGCCAATCTTTTTTGTTTAGCATTTGACCTGACTGGTGTGTTGCAATCTTTTTTTTCAGTAATTTATAAATGTAGATGTTGTGTTAATTCATGATGAATTTGTGTAAAGGCTGTTTCAGACTGCCACATGGCCCAAAAAGCAAAAGTGGGAGGAAAAGTGACTGCTGCCTCTAGGTGGTTACCGCCAGAATTTCAGCACAGCTCAGCAATTGCTTTTTACCCCATGATCTAAACCGCTTCCTCTCTGCTGCCTTCCCTTCATTTAAAGGTCCAGTGTGTAACATTTAGGATAATCTATTGAAAGATATGAAATATAATATGCATAATATGTTTTAATTTGTGTATAATCACCTGAAAATAAGAATTGTATTTTCATATCATTGTATTTTTTACCTTAGAATGAGCCTTGAATATCTACAGACGCCACAGATACCAAACAAACCAAACCAAACACTGGCTCTAGATATGGCATTTCACGTATTTCGCACATTTCCACTGCCGCCATAGTTTCTCCTTCGGGGGAGGGTGAATCGAGGAAGTTGCAACCTGCAACTACGTCGCTAGATGCCACTAAATCCTACACACTGGACCTTTAAATGGCTGGAGGTGGTGAGTTATGGAGCGAGGGTGTGAAAGGCCGATACGTTTGGGTCCTGGGGAGACACAAAATTTCTCTTTTGGGTCTTGAGCTCAAGCTTTTTGATTTAGTTTGATTCAGCAACAATGTTTAAATGAATAAAGTAAAGACATTTGGGGGATTCATTATGATTCTCTTCCTTACTGTTTCTCACATCTAAATGATTCACCTTTTCTTTTTATATTTACAGGCTGTTAGAATCAAAAGACACCTGTGACGGGGTGCAGCTAGAGTAAAATTACCGGTGAGTGAGACCTCTTGCTTTTAAGAAAATGTGATAATATGACATATATGAAAGCATGTCACATGTCGCATGTCACATGTTTTTTTCATTTTATATCCACCAGGTAACAAGCTCATCTCTCCGCGAGTCAAGCTTCATTATTGTGCCATGATGAGAGGTTGAAATTTGAATGCCTTGGTCAACTAGCTGATGATGCAGTAGGCAGGGGAGATTTCTCCTTTGAATGAAATTCAGTGTCTAATGTAGTCTGTGGGACTATTAAATGCTTGAAAGTTTGTAGATTTGTAAATAAAGTTTTCAATAATTCAATAAATTATTTTTATTGTTGAATAATCTATCAGTTATTGAATTAATTAGTTTTTGGTCTATAGCATATAAAAATAGAAATTCGAGTTAGTCTTAGTAAGTATTTTTTTTTTTACTTTTTGCACAATGTGTGTGACCAAAGTCCAAACAATACAAAAATATCCAACTGAAAACAATGAAACATACAAAAATGCAAGGACAACCTGTAATGCTGTAACTCTAGAACATCAACAGTTATCCAAATGGCTATTGATAAATTTCCTATTGATAAACTAATCAAATGATTGACTTATTAATTTATATAATTAATCAATTATACTTCAAAAAGTACTTTAAAAAATCTCCTACTTTACTGACATGCCTCAGCTCTCTGCACTGCTCCCATTTCTACAGGATCAACAGTGCTGATGGAAATTTGTGGTGTGTATCATGTAAATGTGCTGGTTTTAGTGCGCAGGACATTTGCAGAAACTATTTTCTTCTTTTACATGTCTTTGGCCACACAACAGAAGCAGAAATGCCAAAAAAAAAAAAAGTAACAAATTACATTTTGACCATTGTCATATCTTCATCATACCAAATAAGAGAGGTCTTGATATCTTGAGATTTTAAACATGAAAGTGAGTGGATACCCTATTAGCATAACATTGACATCACTCTCACACCAGTGTTAGTGTGAAGCATAAACATAAAAGTCTGTTGTAGTCAATATAAACTCTGTTTGTTTCTATCCAATTTGATGCAACCTATTTTTTGTCCACTGCACTTGATGTGTTTGCTGTGTTGGCAAAGACTTAAACACAGACACTGAAGACCTTTTCAGTGTTAACTTTGACAATAATCCACTGCTGAGAGGTATGTTTTGTGTTTTTTAAAATACAGTAAAAATACAACATTGATCTATATCAAACTTTGCCCTTTGCCTACCAATCCCCCTGCAGAATATGAGGACAAAAATCTATCTATCTTCTTCATCTCTTTCTTAAATACCTCTTTATTGCAGGTTTCAGGCACAACACACACACACAACTACAACAGCGAGTTAAAGGACATTTGGAGGTGATAGTGTTGTAACTCAATCTAGTCTGAGCTGTGCTGCAGACTGTCTAAACTACCTCCGGTCTGAAAGCAGCTTTGTTCTCCTGCTGCAGCCTGACACTGTCCTGAAAATGACCACACACTCCTACTGCAAAATATAATATACATGAATAAATACACGAGACAATACAATCAACCACGTACCCTCTTCACAAACACCAGTCTTGAGCCACAAAGGGTGATGGAAACGGTATCTACACGTAATTCTGAATATCCTGATCACGTAGTCATAACATAAATACATTAAATCTACTTTGACATATTTTTCTTACAATTTTAATGACATATTACCAGATTTAGCACAGCTTAGGTATCATGTAAAGACTAATAGCCTAACCCTGAGCATGCTCATCTTCAGTAAACTCTCACACAGTGGTTCAAGTCATGCTGTACCAATGCCTCACTATACTGAGCTTTTGACCTTGCCCTGTGACCTCCTCGTTTCATTAAAAGTGTTGACATGTTGAACATGCTGGATATCTCTTCCGCGTAAGAGCATGAGCATGAAGGAGGGCACATTGTGACTAGGAGAAGGGAGATTGAACGGTTCTATTCGACGTGTAGTTAGGGACCAGCTGCTTCTAGACCTGCTGGAGACGCATGACTTGAAATGATCGATGTCTGCTGGTGCAAATGACAACAGGAACCGATTCCAGATCCTTGAAAGGTAGGCTTTTCTTTCTACTGGACACAGCTTGAAAAATGATGTAGATATAATTAATAGGAATCAGTTTCTATATCATTTCACCTTCACTCTCATAAGACAAATTTGAAAAGGTCAGCCAAGCAAGTGTAGAGCATTCAAGCTTAAGCTTCTTGGGTAGGATTCAGAGAATATGTTTCCGATGTGTAGTTTTAAAATATGACAACACACTAAGGCAGCGGTTTTCAACGTTTTTTGACCCACAAATTGATACACAACAGGTTGTAGACCCGTATTTGACAAGATATAGTCTCAGGGATCCCTGTCTGATAAGATTTTGTTATTCAATAACTAGTATATTATAGATTTGCAGTGTGAATGAACAGAATATAATAATTCGTATACATTATTTCACTGGGCTAACTTTTATCTAATGAAATTATGGTGAAAGGACCCCATGGAAGCCTCTCAAGGACCCCTGGGGGTTTAGAAACCCCAGGTAGAGAACCACTGCACTAAACTGTCACTTAATACACATTTATAAAATCTCTGAGAAACTGAGTATCCTGAAAATAGTATCTCCTTAATATTTAGATATTAATATTTATTTCTCCTGGATAAATTCATTTTTATTTTAAATCACTATGAGATGTGTCTCACTCTTGCTGCTTATGCCTCTGTTATCTCTTCCATCTTTTTTTCCCTCTAATGTCTTAATATGCATTTATGGAAAATATTTTAGTCTATTTTTTAGTCACCTCCAGCTCTGAAATGATGTGTCTGCTGCCTCCTGTTGACATAAGCAAGTTAGGAGGATCACAGTCACATTAAATAATACAATAGTGAAATACAGTCTCCTCTTCCTCCTCAGTTGCAGTTTGATAAGCGTCCAGCAGAGGCCAGCCATGCCACACATCAACACCACCGAGCTGCAGTCGCTCCTGCTCTCCTTCCTGCAGCACTGCCTCAACAGCACAAGCATACTCTCTCCACCGATACCACAGAATTACACCAGCCAGCACCATGTGGATGGAGCCAGGGCCCACTCTCAGTCTCAGGGCATGATGTACATCCTTCTGGTGGTCGGCATGTTCAGCTTCTTCACATTTGGCATCATGCTCAGCTACATTCGCTCCAAGAAGCTTGAAAGCTCTCACGACCCATACCACCAGTACATCGCCCACGACTGGACCAAGGTGATCACTCCGTCCCGGGCCGTCGCTCAGGCTCTGCACAGGGAGGCTGCGGGTAACGGAGGCGGCAGCAAGGAGCCCACAGTCATCTGCAACCCTGCAACACTGGAGCAGCTGCCAGACTAGAATGACACATTCAGCTATTTAAAAACTTCCCAGATTGAAAAATGTAAACCTCTGTAACACAAGATTTTTTATTTTTTTTTATTACCTTAACTTTTAATGTCACATAGCAACCAAAAGTTACAGTGCGTCAGATAAGTGATTTCACAGAAACAACTTGTATCATAAAATTGCCTCATGTTGTAATCTTTGTTATCAACACATGCAGTTCCTCACACTTTACAGTCCCACAATCACGGTTGCTCAGTACTGTTCTTCCACTAACAGCTGAAGATTATCCTACATATCTGGACAATAACCGTAGTAACACAGAGCTAAATGAGTAAAGTGCCTCCATTGTCTCTGACGTTAGAGCGTACAATGTACAGAGATAAGCAGGTGAACAAATGTGTCTGAAATATTACCCCATTGACTGTAATGATTGGTTTAAGTGAAAAAATCAACAACAAATAAACCACTGATCTAAAATATTGTTCTGTTCACTTAGATTCAGAGTTTTAGTGTTTTAATCTGAGCAAATTCTTCATCCAAGAAATCAGGCCTTGTTTGGTATTTGTAGGCTTGGTTACTGCGTTGGCTCTTTTCTTCTCTTCCTTCCTCCTCTCTCTTTCCTTCTCTCTCTCTCTCTGCTGGTCCAGTCTGTGTTGACGGGCTCCTTTCACAGCGCGGTCTATCTCTCGCGACAAACTGAAGTGAACCATTTGCATGTTGAGCATTGGTACCATGAGGTTGTAATTATCCACCATCTTGTTAAGTTTCACCAACTCCTCCTCTACAGATGCACAAAGCTGCTCCCACTGGCTGTGTTCTTTGGGGGTCATAGGGTCGCTGAGCTTGGCCCTGCCCTCCAATAACCTATTTCGGATTTGAGCAGTGGTCTCTCGGATGTCGCGTTGTGTAACGACCCAGGGTGGCTGGTAACCATTGTCTATGAGGATGCGGTTGAGGTTGTGGGTCATAGGATCAGCGTATGGATTGTGCTCAAACTTGTTGAGGGGCTTTCCAGCTCCACTCAGGTTCCTGAAGTCTCCCCGGGCCATGGACTCCTGGATCAGGTCCTCCACAAGGCGTTCCACAGCCTGGGTGATCTTGATCTTTTGGCTGCGCTGACGCATGTCCCGTTCCACCAGTGCCCCCTCTCCAGCAGCTGCCCTCTCATGCTCCCTCTGTCGGTAGTTCGAAACCTGTTCAGCTGCCCGGTCGACACGAATCTGTCGGTACTGACGCTCACGCTGGCTGGGTGTGCCTGAACCCACACCCTCATAGCTGAGGTATTGCCTGTGTGGAAAAGCTTTACCTCTGGACTTATCCTCGTCTTCCACTTCTTTCCCTCCATCAGGTTGCTTGGTCTTGCTCTGATGTGCCAGCACAGCTCGGTAGGCCTCCTCAACTCGAGCAAACAGTAAAGCATCTGCAGTTGGAGCCCCAGAGTCCGGGTGGTAG
The DNA here is from genome assembly GCF_905237075.1 of Dicentrarchus labrax. Lineage (NCBI taxonomy): Eukaryota > Metazoa > Chordata > Actinopteri > Moronidae > Dicentrarchus > Dicentrarchus labrax. The sequence continues at coordinate 5,317,584 of NW_026136707.1, read as the reverse complement.
AGCTTGGCAAGGCGCAAGTAGGCCTCTTTCACCTGCACAGCACTGCTGTTCCCTTCGTCAGGCAGTTGCAGAACCCTGTAGCTCTCTTGCAGGCTGCGGCTGATCTGCGGCCCGAAGCTGAATGCTCTGAGCAACAGGGACTGTCGAGACAAGATGAGCAGAAATCGGCCATGCCAGAAGTCACTGCGGGAAACCAGGAGGTGGAAAGTGCAACTCATTTCTGGCCTCCTGTGGATTTGGAAAGCAAACATTACTCATACACATTATCTTTAAAGAAAAGTATCCAATTATGTCAGGTAGGAGAAATCTCACGGCAATAACAAAGTGAATATTTAGGTAACAAAGCAATGATAATAAACAACCAGTAGTACAAAAAAGCTTAAATAAAGAGTAAATGCCATTTGTGTGTGTTTTTATATAAACTAATTTAATAATGATAATAATAATACAGGACCTTTGGATATATATTAATGTAGAGAGATGGGGCTTCTGCATAGCAGTGTCTCAAGCTGTTTGGGGTCTCACAGACCCCTTTGTTGTGTTATTCTATGACTTTAATAATTGAGGACATTAGTTTGCATGCAGACTAACCCTTTAAAACACAAACATTGACTATGAATAACCCTCAAATTTGGAGTCGATTACACCACACTTTTTTTTATGAGCAAACTCCAAGAACAGAAACACAAATAGACAACTCACAATTTTGGTAGTTAGGAAGTGTAGTGTTGCATAAAACGTAGTGTCAACAGAAGTCACATATAGAGCATAAGAAGTGAATTGTATTTAACCATGTTTTACAGCTGAAGTCTCTGAGACTCGAAACATTAGTATCAGGACATGAACTTAGGAAAAACCATCAATTATCAGGCTGATAAAACAGTTTAAGTTAAGTATGTCTTTTTTAAGTTGTTAAAGTGGGCAGGGGGTCTCCTAGACTGCAGAATTATCCATTAGCAATTTTATACACATGAATGAGTTACAGAAACTAACTGACAGCATGAGCAACCTTTATTTATTTCACTGGTAGCTATCTAAAGACAGCTGCTGGGTATGTATCATAACATACAGCTGAAGCAGAACCAGGTTACATGCCTGTTTAAACAGCCAGGTGAAATCAACAAATATATCGATAACTGATATATGACAACAACAACAAATAGCTTAAATCTGAAGGCTGGTTCTTTACTAGCCAGGTGAGCAAAAATATTTCCAATTTCTTAAAATAAATAATAAAATAAAATGTTTATGCCTGTTTATGCCTCGTTAATGAATACACGTTACACGACCTACCAGCAGATTACTCAGGTCATCTGTCTGGCTTGTTGTTGTTACGTACTGTGACTTCTTCTTCGACTGGGAGTTTTTCGGCACTGCCTGCTTCTTCTTCTCCTTCTTCTTCTTGTTCTTCGTCGGGTTTTAATGGCGGTTTGCAAACCAGCTTGTAGACGCATTACCGCCACCTGCTGGACCGGATGTGGAGCTGCAGAATAATGGGGAATGGGAAAATTTGAGGCAGTGAAGGATTTTGCAAGACAAGTGTAAGTCCAAATGTAAATTTAAGTTTGAACTTTGCACAAGGCTGTACATGCAGAACAGAAAGAGTTATATTGTGTTTTCTATTTCCTTTTTTTTTTGTGTTTGTGGAACAGAACAAAAGTCTCAGACTTGCAGGTCAAAGTGACCCAATATGTATATGATTTATTTTGCTCATATTTGGCTGAGATCTGATTTTGGTATGACAGTGGCATTTTTACATTCTGATTCAGGTCTGATTCTTTGCAGTTTTTTAATAATATCCCCTTTATTAGATAGGACAGCTAAAGATAAACAGGAAAGGAGGTATATATATATATATATATATATATAGCTCTTTTCATACAGATTATTATTTAATCTGACACAGAGCTTTTCAGAATTTGTTAAAAACAAGCAGACGTTATTCAATCACAGCCCAAATGAAACAGTAGTTTCACTAAGTACCAAAGGTATCAAGCAACAGTGGAGGTTTGTTGGTTAAATGTTTCTTATCGGTGAATATTGAAGTTCAGGTTGAGGACTTAAAACTACATTTAACTCAGTCTGACATACAGTTTTTTTTAATCCTCACAGGCCTGTTTGAGTAGGCTACTATAATGATGTAATATGCAGTTTTAAATAATAATTAAAAAATCACAACATTAGGTTTCATGCAAGGCCAAGTATAAAATATACCAGTGTCTAAATATATTTGTATTAATGTAAATGTTCACAGTTATCTTGCAGTGTGTATAACCTGTACAGTGACTTTGTGCAGTGTAATGGGCGTTGGTCTGAGCAGTAAAGAGGGAGGTATCTGACTGTAGACTGAACACTGCCTCAGACTAAAGGAAACTAGTTTATCTTCGGATTCAGAGGAACGAGTCAAAGGTAGAAATGTGGCTGGATTTTAAACTTCTCTGGTTTCCAATCTTCAAAGATACTGAAACTGAGAGATAGATAAAGAGATATTCACGGTGAGTTTCCGCTTCCAGCGTGAAGACTTCACATTAATACCGGACATCAGAGCACTGCTTCACGGTTAAAACTCGTTTAATAATAAAGATGAACTATTTCTGCAAGTATTGAACATAAGTGGACGATTTCAGCTCTAAAAACTGAAGCTACAAGTTGTTTTTAAACGGTAGTAAATCATAACTTCCAGTTTTATAACTTCTTCTTCCTCTTCATAACAATATATATGTATTTTTAAAACGCAGTTACAAAGTGCTTTAAACACACATACACATATATAGGCTAGGTAGATATACATACACACACGCATACTTTACATAAACATTCGCATATACATAAAGATGAATAAAACAAGAGGAAAAGAATAAGTTGAAAAAAGAGACACAACAAAAAATAAACACAGCAGATCTATAAAAAGGCTTGAGTTTTTAATAATAATAATAACAATAATAATAATATATTAATAATAATTAACTTTATTTATATAGGATATTTCAAAAACAAAGTGATTTTACGGGGTAAAAAACAACAGCAATAAATAAAAGATAAAATAATAAAACCACTGCAAACGAAGGTTAGTAAAAAGGCTCACAGGAAGGCAAGACTATAAAAATGCGTCTTAACAAGAGACTTATGCCATCCTGATCGCCTCTGGAAGGCTGTTGCACAGTTTAATTCATTTTTCAAGCAAAACTGTGAAAACCAGTTTTAATAGCCAAATAAAAAACTGCCACGAAGACACAAACAGACTCGGTTAATATATCTTACGGCACTTCATACACAGTTTACACAACTTGTTTGCCATAAACTCGCAATAATAGACTCGAGTATTTATTTTAGTACCTTCAGATTTTAATGAAGTTGGAAATCAAAGTGAAAACATTTGAACGACCCACGTTTTACTTTCACTTTCGAGCACACGTTGGACTATGGCCCCTTAGTTGCACATCTTGTTCCTATATTCCTATTTTTTTTAAAATTATTATTATAATATGCTACTTTAGGTCTACTCACAGAGACACTATTTCTGTGAGAGTAAAAGTAAAATCCTTTTTATGTAGTTTATGGTACAAATCCCGTGCATCTGTGTTAGAACACTACCGATATGGGTTTTTGTGACAGATACCGATTTTACAGGAGGAAAGAAATAGTCCATACCAATGCAATATCTACTCCTGTTTCACAGTTTGTTTTTTTGTTTTTTTTGTTTTTTAAGTTTCTTTCAAAAATTAATCTATACATTTGATTTAGACTAGAGGCTGAATGCCACAGACAGGCTTGGTATTCAGAAAGTATTGAGAGAGACTGACACATTGTGGGTTTGGCTCCTTTTTTTTGTTGACAATACCACAAAAATAAAATATAAAAGTCTTATCCTTTAAAGTCTCTTCCTAAACTGGAACAAAATGAAGGGAATTTTTAAAAAATGTTTTAAAACCAGGAATATGAAGTCAAGGACAAATTAATTGCAAGTCTGTATCTATATTAACCACAAAGAAATTATTTTGTTAGGTGTGCATGGAAAAATTGTTAATTGCATAAACACTACACTGACACCGATCCATTTTAAGCAGTTTTAATTTTCCCTAAATTTGTTTCAGCTGCAGGACCCTCAGCTGGACAGCTGGTGTAAACACCATGGAAGACGGTAGGTGCAATGCTAGTATGACATCCTCTCATCCTCGTCCTCTCCACAATTTATCAGGTTTTAAGTTTTTTGCATATTGCAACAAATGCATCCAAATCTGTTCAGCACTCTTCAAGTAGCTCTATGTGTCATTTTTTGTCTTTGTGTCACTTTGGCCTGATGTTAAATCACTTATTAAAATGTCTTTTTAATTTATTTTCCCTTCAGAGAAACAGCGGTCTTTACTGACCCAGAGAGTGAGTATATCAAATCACATTGACTTTACACAGTGCAACTTTTATTCAGTACATGAAGAAAATCATCATAGAACTAGTTAAACAGATAAACTGTTGTAAAGCCATAAATATGGTTATAGAAATAGAATTGGACAAATATTAATTTCATTTCATTAAAACACACACTGATGATAACATAAAAATCTTTAATCATCCTTGCTTACAAATTTTACTTGAACCATGAACTGTTTCTCTGAATTTTCCAGGTGGAAACGATGGCGTCTGTGATAGAGCTGCTTTTGGAAACACTGAAAGATTTGAGTGACGAGGAGTTTGAGGAGTTCAAGAAGGTCCTGAATCAATTTCCATTCCTCAGTCCTGACTTATTAATGTTTGTGACAACAGACATGCAATCATTGCTGCTGAAAATAACAGACCTGCAGGACACAGTGTTTTCAATGGTGCAGACTTTTGGCCAGAAGTCTGTGGAGAAGACCAAAGAGGTTTTAAAGAAGATGAAGAGGACTGACCTGGTGCAGAGGTTGTCTGACAGCAGCTCAGGAGCCAAAAGTAAGACAATAAATAAAAGTTAAAATAAAGTTTATGTCTTCTTTTCTTTACAGGATAAATAATAGGATTTATAATATGGAGAAAAGAAGAAACATCATCTGGTGTACAAATATATACTTTATTGCTAATGTGAAATAGTACAATAGTATAATGCAGTATTGCCTGATGTCACTCAGTTCTCTGTCCTTTATTTTCTTTCTGTCTCCTCAGAAAAACACTCAGTGGATGAACACCTGTCTGCACTCATCCACAAAGTGAGTAATGTTATATCTGTCTGACCAAGCAGAGTACAGCTTTCAGTCAATATTATATTCAAGATTCAGGTTTAAACTCCTATCACCATTAATGCTGATAAGTGATGATAAATTAAACCCAATTCTCTGAAGTTGAGATGTGGTTGAGCTCAATAATGTTCTTATTTTCATGAAGTCAGTTTTTCAAAGAAATACACAAAATACAAAACATGAATTTGATCATGGTGAAATCAGGTGGCACATTTCAGGGTTTGACAGCACACTGCAAGAGTTACACCATGGGAATGCAAAGAACAACAACCCCATAATCAGGTTACAGATATTAAAGTGTAGAAGGAAATAAGATTCATCATCTGTCCTAACAAACAGATAATTACCAAATATATCAATAGTTTATGTTATCTTGTTGAAAAACACATCTTAAAACATTCAAATGTATCAAATATTGTCACTGATAGGTACACACAGTTACATTTTTCTGTATGAACATATCCCTTTTCCCCCATTTTTTCAGGTGGCAACAATGGCGGCTTTTAAAGAGCTGCTTTTGGAAACATTCAGTGATTTGAGTTACAAGGACCTCAATACCTACAAGTGGCTGTTGCAGTTTACGTTGTTCAAGAGGAACCTTCCACAACTCTCATGGGAACAACTGTGGGCAAACAGTGTAAACCTACTGGTGGATGTGATGGTGGAGAAATACGGTCAACAGTCTGTGGAGGTGACGAAGGAAGTTTTCATGGACATGAACAGGATGGATCTGGTGCAGAGGCTGTCAGAGACCAGCTCAGGACACAAAGGTAAGATAAACTGGCACATTTATTTATAAAACAGATAGATATATAATATTTTTAATCCTTTGGGGAAAATTATTAGTGCAGATTATAGTATAAAACAATGGCTACAATGATGATAAAAAGAAAAAAACATTTTCAAACCTTTTAAATCCAACAACAAAAACCGAACAACAGAGTTTGTTGTCCGTCACCTTAAAAATCACAGAATGTTTCCTACTCAGTAAAATTACTACTTCATTTTTGAAGTAGTAATTTAACAAATTCAGTTTACTTGTTCATACAAAATAAAACACCTCCTGCCTTCAGTGCACACATCTGTCATTAAAATACTGAAGGCTTTTTATTCTCAGGACTCACATAAAGGTTTCCCACAGTGTATGGATTTTTACTGTTAATTGATTAAATATGTTCCTATTGCAATTCATTTGATGTGAAAACCACAGAGGGAGGTAGGAGCCCTATAAAAACGGAATACACTTGAAATATTAATGAAATATGACAAAATAACAAATATTGTTAGTCTAACTTAGACTACAGTTAGTTCAATTAAAGTCCTGCAGTTATTCCAATTTACATTTCAGTGTGGGAACCTTTAACACAGAGTTTCATGTCAGATAAGATAGTGTCCATTAGGGTAAACTGGTTATTTATTTTGATGTTACTATTAAGTTTATTTGTTTGTTGATTTTACAATGAATCCTTTCTGCTTATTGTCTGACAGTGTCTCATTATAATGATGTTAATTAAATCATTCATGAGTCCTTTTATATTTTCTTTGTCCTCAGAGAAACACTCTGTGGATGAACATTGGCCAGTACTGACCCAGAAAGTGAGTAATATCACATCTGTCTGGCTTTAAACTCAGGCTGAAACAATTAATAGATCAGTTAATTCACAGAAAATAAATCTGCTGCGATTTTGATAATTGATTTGAACAGAAAAATCTGCACTTTGAAAATTTTCTCTGAATTTACCAGGTGGAAACGATGGCGTCTGTGATAGAGCTGCTTTTGGAAACACTGAAAGATTTGACTTATGGGGAGGTAAAGGAGTTCAAACTGGTCCTGAGTCACGTTCGCTTCCAATTGTTTAGGCTGGGGAAATGGAGTCTGCTGGAGACAACAGGCTACTCATTAAGGCTGCTGGAGACAATGGGCCTGCAGGACACAGTGTTTTTATTGGTGCAGACTTTTGGTCAACGGTCTGTGGAGAAGACCAAGGAGGTTTTAAAGAAGATGAACATGACTGACCTGGACCAGAGGTTGTCTGACAGCAGCTCAGGATCCGAAAGTAACACAAAAAACCTTAAAATCATGAAACTGGTCCAGATAAGTTCATAAGCAATGTTTTCTTCTCTTTATGGTAAATAATGCAGTTTATAATGTAAAAAAAACTTCATCTTGTGTACAATATATATTTTATAAATAACATTAACTATGAAAAATATTGTGAGAGGAGGTTGTCATAATGTTATGCAGCTCCACACCACAGCTACAGTAGCTTGTCTTTTGGATTGGACCACGTTTGTCCTCCAAAATCTCCGCTGCCTAATATATATCAACCAATGACAAGTGCCTTGATAACCAGATAATCAGTGTTATTCACTTTACCTGCCAGTGCTCATAATGTTATGGCTGATTGGTGTATGTCACTGTTATGGAGATTTAAGTGTGATTTTATGTATTGTACAATATTGCCTGATAACAATGTTTATTGTCAGATGTTAGATCAGTTGCTTATGAGTGACTTTTACCACTTTTCTCCTCAGAGAAACCCTCTACAGATGAACAACGCTCTGCACTGATCCAGAAAGTGAGTAACATCTGTCTGACTTTATACAACACAGCTTTCATTCAACAGATGCAGGTTAAAAAATACTATATTATTATATTGAACATTTTGAAATAAATGATTGACCCAAACCCATGACTTACTTTTTTATATATTTATTTTTCATAGAACTGAAGCTGCATTCAGATTTAGTTCTTTTTCAGTAATTGTATCCAATGATAATAATGATAATTATATCTATAATAATAGTTTCTTTGAGCCACTGTGACTCATTTTAGTGTTTGCAAAAAAGAGCTGCAGCCTGTAAAGAAAAATAAAGAAAAAAGTAACCAGATTATAAGAATTAATGGGAGAAAGAGAAGGGAATTATCTTTTGCTTTGTACTTTATGTTTCTTCAAAAATGAATGATAAATTAGGGCACATGTAGGAAGAGTCCTTACTGCAGTGGCCCGGTTTTAATTCCAACCAGTGGCCATCATCCCTTCTCTCTCTTTATTCCCTCCTTCCTTACCTATCACCACCTTTCCTGTCAAAAAAAGGCATAAGAAATTAAAAAAAATGAATGAAAAATAAATAAACTAACCGAGCATACTAAAAAAGTGAACATACTGTAATCAATACAGCAGCAATTGTCAAATGAATCGATACCTCGTGTGATTTAGTAGAAAACCCCACAGCTATACTTACATTGATGAGATGTAAAGAAACACATTTGCAATTGTCCCAGTGAATAAAATAAATGTCCCATGAATTTATTTATTATTTCAGGTTGCAACAATAGCAGCTGTTAAACAACTGCTTTTGGAAACCCTGAAGGATTTGAGTAACGAGGAGCTCAAGAAATTTGAAGAGTTCCTGCAGTTGATTTTCTCCCAGAAGGACCTCCAAATGGATTTGAGAGACACAGCAGACAGAGCAGAAATAGTGGATCTGATGGTGGAAACCTACGGCCAGCAGTCTGTGGAGTTAACCAGGGAGGTTTTCATGGACCTGAACAGGACTGATCTGGTTCAGAGGCTGTCAAAGCCCAGCTCAGGACTCAAAGGTAAGAGAAAGAGGACATAAATCTGTTACATTACGTAATCACAGTTTTAATCATGAATGACTAATAAATATAATATTAGTCATGCTGCTTCTGTCCAAACTCTGTGTCCTCAGGTGATAATGTCTGCTGTTTTGCAGTGAATTACTTTATTTTTGTTGTTGTTAAATAACTGAGCCTTATTAAAGTGGATTATACTCTCTATGTGTAATTAGATTATAATCCTTTGAGTAATTTTACATTTTCTTTACTCTTCAGAGAAACCCTCTGTGGATAAACGTCGAACTGCACTGCTGGAGAGAGTGAGTCTGACTTTACACATCACAGCTTTCATCATTCAAAAGATGCAGGTTATACTGTGTATATATATAAACGTATATATGTATGTATGTATACACCGATCAGCCATAACATTATGACCACCAGGGTGTTCTGCAGCTGCCACTTGCTGCCTAATATATCCCACCCACTGACAGGTGCCATGACAACCAGATAATCAGTGTTATTCACACTGTCAGTGGTCATAATGTCATGGCTGATCAGTATGTATGTATGTATGTATGTATGTATATATATGTATCACAATATTAAAGTAACGTAACCTGATTACAGTTACCTTTTTTAGTATCCTCATTACATAACTCACTTACATGTAATCTGTTACTCTCCCAAGTCTGATTACTAATATTAGTAGTATTCGTAGACATTTTAATCTTTTTTATTACTCTGTCTACATTTCTATTTATTTATAGACTATAATCTGTTCTATTAATTTGTTATAATATTTGGCATATCCTTTTCTTCTGGGTTAATCTGGGAAGCACTTTGTGTAACATTTTGATTGTTTCTAAAAGTGCTATACAAATAAAGTCTGATAGATCTGATAGAGTCACTGTACAGAAACATAATATGTTGTATAATATAGGTATTAATCAGTTTACAGGAATTAAAGGGTCAACAGATAAAGGAAATCATCTTCATCATCATACACATCAATCAATAGAACAGATATTATTAGTATATCATTGTCTTGAGTGATCAAGGAATAAAAAATTCTTATAACATTTATACTCTCTGTGTAAAACACTGACACTGACAAACTGCAACGAAATAAATCTGTTGCTTAACATTTCCTTTGAATTTTTCAGGTATCAGCGAGGGCAGCTGTAAGAAAGATTCTTTTTGAAACACTCAGTGGTTTGAATATGAAGGAGCTCATGGAATTCAAGTTTTTGCTGCAGTTCAAGTATTTCCAGAAGAGCCTCCCACAAATCTCAAAGAGACAAATGCTGTTTGCACACAGTGCAGAAGAACTAGTGGATCTGATGGTGGAGAACCTGTTGAAGATTCGGCAGCCTGTGGAGGTGACCAAGGAAGTTTTCATGGACATGAACAGGACTGATCTGGTGCAGAGGCTGTCAGAGACCAGCTCAGGACTCAAAGGTTAGAGAATAATACAAAAACTGACACATTACACAATAATGTGAGTCTCATAATTTTATAATTCATAGTAAAAACATCTGCTTGGGTTCAAACTTTGTAGAACTAGAACATCGATGACCATTACTTTACTTTTTCTATTTTTTATTACTTTATATGTAATAATACTACCTACTGTTACATAGAGCAAATGTACAGCACAAATGGAAAGTTACCATATAATTTTATATGTCAACAAACTGTAACATCATTATTTTTAAATCCCATGTGTCTTCAGAAGGGCCTTCAAGAAGCTTGGTGCTTAAGGGTTGTGGCAGCAGTATGGTAATTTCTCATATTTATTTCTTTTTGTCATTCACATATTTGTTCATTTATGTGATCATGAAAAAAGACAAATTTCTTCTCTTTTGCAAAACTGATTGTCCTCTGCAGCAGGACTCCAGTGACTGGACTAAACTTGAACCTGATGTGAACAGTACAGATGCTGATGAGGCTCCAGCTTACAGGTAAAAATAACATCCTCAATACTGTGTCTGTCTCTCTGTGCCATTACTTGTTATATCAATGCAATATGGTTATTATAGGGGAAATAAATTCTCTCAAAATGTACATTATTCCAATGTGCCCTAAAACAGTATTTTTTTTTATAAACCAACAACAAACTCACGTTTTCTTTTCTACGATTTAGCCTACAGACTGAAGCAGGGAAGTTTGAATGCAGTGTCTCTGGATTGCGCTGGTTCTGTAAGGAAAAGATCAGCTTTAAGTACCAGTTTTGTTCCTGGGAGGAACCTATGGAGAGGATGGAAAGCATTCAATACATGCCTGCAGGTCCCTTAATTGACATCACAGTCATTGCTGGAAGGTTGGATGAAGTGTACCTGCCACACTGGATCTGCATCGGTAAGTGGACATAAAGACAATAATAAAATAAAATGTACTGTTTAAATTTCTCATAATGTGTACAAAAACTGAAGCAATCCTTTTTTTGTGCTTGTATTTTGTGATACAGATGACAACCCTGCAATATTAGACAAGTTTGCAGTCTTACACATCAATGACAGTGGGGATGTTGTGGAAAAAGTGTCTGAGGTCACACAATCTCATGTCAAGTTATCTGAACCAGTTTTTTCTCCGCGAGCAGTCCTGATGAAAATTGGCTTTCCTTTGAAAATAAGCTGTAATGTGTTAATATACTACAAACCCAACACAACCTTCCTCAAACTCCATGTTTACCTGATCCCACATGACCTTGCTCTAAAAAAGGTAACTGAATATCTTACTGTCACAAATGCTTAACATAAGATTTTAGTTGTAGAATATACAGCAGTATTATAGCATGACCTTTTCCTTAATAGGACTACCTTAAACTTATGAAAACTTATAAAATGAATGGCTAAGGCTTATATTTCCTTCAATCACTGAAATTTTCCAGTTAATTTGTCAAATTGTGGAGCCACATAAGGCTCGTAAAGAAGACCTGCTTCTAGTTGGGACCCTGATTTTAATTGAAGTGTCACAGTATTCTTGAAATATCTTCCTAGTACTGGCCCTAATACTCTATTGTTAAAACCATATTACCATATATTGTTCATGAATGTATTTTAAAACACAGATGACAATGTTTAGGACTGTAACTGTGAAGCAGCATATTTTTTTTTCAGAGAGTGGACAAGAAGGAATCATCCAAAGGATACCAACTAATCGAAAAGCCACGCCCAGACAAGTACCTAAAAATGAAGCAGGGTTTCAAGCTCGCAGCAGACATCGACACAGCAAGGATTTGTCCAAAGGTACAGTTTGTACTGTAAATCTGTGTATACAGTCAGTTTTTGTTCACACATATGTTTGATTATCAATACTCAAAATTGAGCTCAACCAATGACAAATCAAATGTAAAATCCTGCTTTTACATTTGATTTGTCATTGGTTGAGCTCATGCTTCAATTTTAACCAGTTTAACCAGGGAATTACTTCTCTTTTGTTTTTGTTGTATGTGCTCAGGAAATAACCCTCAGATATGATAGCCAAGAGCCAAATTTCTATGAAGTGGTCAGTGAGAATCCAGACGGAGACTTCCACCTCATACTCTCACACACAAATAAGAGTGATCCAGTATGGACCTGTGAAATTCAAAAAGGTTGGTGGTTATTAAACAAGATTACCTGCACTATAAGAAGAAGATAAAGACTAGACTAAAGTATGGGTATGAGGACAGACCCACTGATCACAGACCCAAGAAAATAAAACTATAGTTGTAATAATGGTAAAAGTCTTACCTCTCAAATGGTCTTTGGTACACATGACTTCTTCTAGCTCTTATAATTAAAATATAAATTATTAGAGCAAAGGTTTATGGACTATCATTGTTACATCAGCTATCCATATTTTCTTTTATTTCAGATGATGATCTTAGATATCAAAACTCTCCTCATTTACAAGGTAAGATGCTGCATATAAAGAGGTTTTTTTTAAGAATTGGTACTTTGAACAAACTTGCTCAGAAGTTGTCTTTATCTGAATTTACAGAGCTGAACTGCTATTTCTAGTACATTTGCTCTACTATTTTTGTCATTAATGCATGAGTCTCTTTTTGTAGTCCAAGAGACAGGTGGGCAATCCTCCCTACCTGGTTCAAGTGACAGTAAGTTTTCTTTTCAATATCTATTTATTTATTTTCTGAGCATGAAGCATCACCGAAAAGCTGTCGTTAAACCAACCTTTCACTTTTAATTTTACATTCAACCTGAATATTTGAAACTGTATGCTGGTGTTTACAGTTTTACAATGTAAATGTGAAGTTAAAGTATTCCTTGAGAGTTCACTTGAGGAGTTTGAGACCTGATGTTACAGAAATGTTGACTTTTCAGACACTGATCTGCTGAGTGATTCAGCAACTTTATTTAGGGGAAAAGTTCGATTTATAACCAGGAAGAGCTTCTGAGAGACAGAGCCTGTATTTAATTAGACACCTTTTTTTCAGATTTTCTTTCATTTCAGCCAGTTCCGATCCTTTAAAATCTGACCGCATTAGCCGATACTGATACCTCGGGACATCTCTACTTTAAACACATTGGAATAAATTAGGAAGATTCCTTGAACAACTAAACAATCTGGCAGTTGGTGTTATAAAAATAAGTACAGAGGGATAGGTTCAAGATTAATTTGCCTTATGGGTATTTTTTTAAATAAATATCTTTGTATGGTAAATCTTTATGAATGAAGAAAGCCTGATACAAAATGTTTCTAGTCAGATGTTAAATGAATCACTCATGCAACGTGTTTTCTTTCCTTTCTCCTCAGAGAAGCACACTGTGAATGAACATCTGTCTGCACTGATGCAGAATGTGAGTAATGTCACATCAGTCAGCTTTTATTCAGTAAGATGCAGGTTGATAATCATCCAATATTTTATTTCAGTTGTGATTCAAATTGGATGGTTCTCACCAACAAGTTGATGCTGCATTCAGGTGCACTTTTCATCAGTGATATTATTTACCAATTAAAGTCCAATCATATCCCATTGTTTATTGACTTTGAATTCATCAGGCAACAATCACAACGGATAGAGAGAGGCTTTGGTATGTGCTGGGAAGGTTGAAAAGGAAGAGTTCAAAGAATTCAAGTGGTTCCTGCAGGACAGGGACATCCTGGCAGGCCTCCCATGCATCCAAAGCTTCCGGCTGGAGAAGGGAGAACTGTTAGACCTGGTGGATCTGATCTGGCAGACCTACAGCGAACACTCGGTGGAGGTGACCAAGAAGGTTTTCAAGAAAATAAACAGGAATGATCTGGTGCAGATGTTGTCAGGATCCAAAGGTAACTGGTAAAATAGTAGTAGACATATTTAGTGACACCATATATAGAAAGCTTAGCACTGTTGCCTAACAGCAAGGCAGATCTGGGTTTAAAACTGCTGGCAGGTTAGATTCTTTCTGTGTGGAGTTTTGCATGTTCTCTCTGTACCTGCATGCGTTTCCTCCCACAGTCCAAAGACATGCAGGCAGGGTCCAAAAATAACTTAGCCTCATCTGCCAATGGCAGGTAAACTAAAACAATTTACTAGCCAAAAATATGTTTTACTGGTCATTTACCCACAGCATGTAAAAAAAAATAAGGAAACAGAAATGACTGTCTTCCTAAAAGTCATCTCTTTCACCGACAGATGAAGCAATGTTAAGTATTCCATGTCTGAAAAGGGCTTAAGCTTTTTCCCTACATGTTCTGGTTTATTAGAAACAAAGAAAACATTTTGCCTATGGTTTTATTTTGGCTGCTTTTACCCCAACTTGAATTTTCATTAAATGTTTTGCAGCTTCAGGATCATCAGCTTGAGCAACCGGTGTGAACACCACAGAGGGAGGTAGGTGCCCTGCAAAATGTACTGAGATACTTAAAACCATATAATAACATGTTACATAAACATCCTTCTGTGATGACCGAAACAAACAGTAATTTAATTTTAAATGTCACAGATGTTTTCGTTAAATTCCCTCTCTCCTCATAGGAACACTGTGTGGATGAACACTGGTCTGCACAGATCCAGAAAGTGAACTAAGACACATCTGTCTGACCTTACACAACACAGCTTTCATTCCATAGATGCTGGTTAATTGCAGGACTAGCCAGGGGTTGTTGATTTAAGTTTGAAATTTATATGGGTTGATCAGAAGTTGCTATATTTATTAGAAAACTATTTCCATGAACTATTTTCAAGCATGAAAAAATATAGCGGTCAAAACACACTTAAGTACTTTAACTTCTGTTAAAGCAGCAGATCAGGTGGCTCATTCCAGTTTTGAAATCTATAAAAATGGGAAAGAAATGTGTCAGAAAAACTACGAAGACAGTTCACTGAACATCTGATCTGGGGTACATACTTTATTAAAACAAGATGTAAACAGGTATTGTTATTGTAGATGGATTACATACAGTATATGCCTTAATGTATCTTTTCTTACTGTTCATTGTTTTATGAAATTGTATGTTATTTTGTATCTTAAAATCCTATTTGTGTCATTACATTGTCTTGAGTTTTTACTAAATTGTATATTTTTAAGTTTTACATAAAGCATTTTAAATTGCCATGTTGTTGAAATTTGCTATGCAATGACTGTGCTGTATCCTATGAATCTCTCAGGTCGCAAAACAATAACTGTTAACTGTAGGAGGGCCATTCATGTTTTGTATTTTAAAATGACAATGTATCACCCTCATTGTTATATAAAACAAGTATCTATCATTATTTTTGACAACTTTGTGCTTCTTTGTCTGTCAAAGAAAAAAAAAGATTCCCCGAAGAAGAGGGGTTCAGCTTAGTTCTTCCCTAACCTTAAATCTAGTTTATTATTATATTGTGATAATGAAGGTGCCCTAACATTAGTGTAGAAGTCATTTTAACCCAAACCATGATCTTTCTTTAACCCTTACCATGTGGTTTTTGTACCTAAACTTAACTATCATTACATCCTCATATCAAAACCATCATTTTCTCCAGGTTCTCTTTCCTCCCACAGTCCAAAGGCATGTAGGTTAGGTGTGACTGTGAGCTGCGATTAGCTCCAGCACCCCTCAATCATCTAATGCAGGATCCCCTTCCATCCCCCTCCAACCGCTATGATGTCAAAAATATAAACTAACCCTTCATATACAATCAAAATAAATACAATTCTATTTTAAAAACAAGTTTTCCATTTGGCACAAACTAATGGCAAAGGGCAAAGGTGCTGCTAATGCGTGAATGCATTGATAAGAAGAGAGCAGGTTTCAAGCCTTCATTTGTTGTTGGGCTGCGAACAACAAAGGTGATTTACAATGAAAATATTTCCAAAATATTTTTCTTCCACTTTCTTCTACTTGAACATTGAAGTAGCCCTCCTGTGAGATGACAATGACAGAAGTTGCCCCAAGCCAATTTGCCAATTTCTTGGGCAACATCCTTGTAGCAAACAGACCAGAGACCAGGTGGTGAACATAGTGCAGCATCAAGAGTTGGAGACCAAAAACGGCTAAAAGAGAGTGAATATTGGACTTGCATTCATCTGGTGGCTGGAAACATGAATGGTAATGTGTTCAGGATAAAAAAAAATTGTTATCGCAGGTTTAAGAACATTGGTTATAGTCATTTCTGTAAAATGAGTCAAATAGTGTTACTACTGTAAGTGAGCAATGAGTTACAGAGGACACAATGCATGAGAATTAAGTCAAACACAATTCATTTAAAAGCCACAAATGTCAGACAAATATACAAAATACAATATGAATTCAAAGTGCATAGTCACAATTATATTTGTCTAGAAATACGTAACAACACAGGTCTTTAAAAATGGATCTTGGGGTTTGTAGGATTCCACAGTCACATGAAATCTCTCTTTCTGCTATGCATGTGCAGACTTTAAATTAAAACATGGATTTATATTTCAAATATACTTTGCTTGTTGGTATTGCAGCTTGCAGGTGGTAAACAACATTGTCTTAAAAATAGATGAATCTATTGTGATGAATATGCTCAACTGCTGCAATGCTGTACATTAATCTAAGTTTTCATACCAAACAAGTCCAAGTGTAAAACATTTCTTTGTTTTTGCTTACATTTGTTGTTCTGTAATAAATACCATGGCTTACATACAGGTAAATATGCAAAGTTACTTTATGCTGTATTCAGAATTGAGCTTAGAAGCTTTAAACAGCATGTGGATGCATTCACTCTTAAGTGTTGCTTTGGAAAATGTGTGTAGGACTTTACAAGCATTTAAGGAAAATGCGAAAACGTCTATGATCGACAACAAGTGGGAAAATAGTTTTTATAGACTCATCTGATATCAGAAGAATCTCCTCAACTGCTGAAATGGGCACCTGTTCAGGCATGAGGCCGATGTGTTACATTGCATCGTAATGTCTGAAAGGGGCTTTAAAATACTCAAGAAGTTTAGTCACACGAGGCCAAATTATGAAAATCTTAAATTTGTGTGATTTTGTAACTTAATATGCAATCTATTTGCTATTAGACCCCCTTATATACGTTATTCTTTTTCCTATTTACATTTTAACAGAATGAACAAAGCTCAACAAAATACACAGAAAAAATACCAGATAGATAAAGCACCAGAATGAACATTTTCATAAATGCAGGCTGTAAACTAGTTAATGTGCAACACATTTCAGTTTCAGGTAGTCTTTGGTCAAGAAAGCAGATTGTGAATGTTTATGACAGCTTCATCAGATCATTCACAAGATATAACTCCTTCTCCTTGAGGATGCTGTAGAATATGTCTTTGGCTGCATGTCCTCCAGCTTTCAGGGGACCACTATAGAGTGTCCTCATCTTCTCCTGAGTGATTGGGATAGCCCTGATTGTATCATAATCTTGCTGTTGGATTACACGTTCTTTCAGAAGATTATCCAAGATTGGTCCTATATTGCTCACTCTCTCGATCAGATCACACTGGTGTTTATCCACAAAGTGCTCCCCTGAGGGCAGAAGGGGGGGGGAATTATATTTATAATATCTGATTATATCAGATAATATCTTCCTACATTTGTGTGTTGTGATATTTAGATGTTTATTTAATGGAAATGACATACAATATAGCCAAATACAAGCTTCCTGACAATCCCCCTACGGCCAGCTACCACCTTATTTAGGTTTCTGTAGTTAAGTGAAAGCAGTTAGTCAATATTCAGTGCACTGAAGAGAGGGTCTCTTTGATTCACAGGAAAAAATAACACATTGGATGCAATACAGTGCTTTTGCACTAGAATTATGAACTACTCAGTCCCATTTTATCTTTTCTCTACCATTTGCTGCCTTGCTGTATTCAGATATTCAGGGATTAGTTTTCCCTCTGAATCCTGAACTGCTAATTAATAAAACATATTTATTATGTATAGTGGTTAAAATGTACTTTGGCCAAGCAGATTTCTAACCGACTTGCCAAGTGACAAGTGAAGTGAACCCTGCATGGTATAGTACAATATAGTAATATATGTAATATCTTAGGAAATACTTTATGTCATTTGATGCCACTGTCATTCTGACTATTTGATTCAAGGGTAACCTACCACAATGTATTCACAGGAATGTGACTATCCACTCAGAGGTTACATTTAAAAGTACCTTACTTTAACTACCTTAAATACATTATTATTGTTATTATTAATTTATGATAATAATTCATGATGTGATAAAATATATATTTTATAATATAATAATCTCGGCTCTGGGAGAAGCAGAAGAATGGCATTTTCCATCATCAGCTTCATGGATTGCTCTAGGTAAAACTAGCTAGCTACTATCAAGAAAATACTGCTCACCTTCTCTTTCAGCTGAGAGCTGGGTAGGACTGGGCAGGACTGATGGTGGGTTCACTGGAGCTGCATCTGCAGGAAAAAGGCAGAACTGATTCTTGATTAAATATAGTATATAAGTATTGATTCAATTGGCTAAATAAACTAAATATAATAACTGTAAGTAAGTGGAGAGTAAGTAGGATATTGTTGTATTATAATTAGCTTGTGACTGGCTTCAACATTACATTAAGAACATTATTAACAAAATGCTAATGTGGCTGTGTAGGTTTTCATGGGCACTTTTCTTTCTTGGAGAAAAACTTTCACCCTTTGTTGTCCCTTTCAGCATTTTTCTGTTTCTGGCACCCTGATTTTGGTTTTCAGTTTGACTTTGATTTTGTACAAACAGCACCAGGCGGGTTCTCTACAGACATGCCGAGCATGGACTAAATGTCTACAGTGCTACACGAGTGAGGATTAATCCGCAAGTGAGAGCCGTACAGGGTGAAAACCTATACAAAATAGATCTGCACATACATGCATCAGGAGCAGGTCAGTAATGATTTCTCTCCAACCACTGACCTTATTTCTGAAAGCACGGCTTTCTTATTTTAGCTGCTATAGTGTTATAAGATGCTGTGGGTCCTTTTTTTTTGTTGGTGTCTGTTCACACTGACAGCACATTGGAGTTTTTCCACAGTCCACAATCTTCGAAATAGGAATCCTTCGAAATGTCTTACCTTGTACATGGCCTGTGCTTTTGTATTCATCTGAAAAGAAAATCATTAATATATGGATTTGTAGCTGATTTACTGCCTTTAACAGTGGACGTCTGTTTCAATAATGATGCAGATCCAATAAAATGAAAGTGGTACATTGGCAGTATAGAAAGCTGACCTTTTCGAATTGCACCAGTCCATACTGGTTGAAGATCCTTTTCTTGTTTGAGTTGGAGCTTGAAGTTTGTGTCCGGATTGTCAATGAACACTTCAAAGAAATGTGAGTCTGCACCTTTATTTCTGAACTTTAATTTCTGTGAAAGAAATAAATTATAATTTTTCATGTTTTTTTCAAATGAGGTTAAGAAAATGTTTAATTATATCAAAGACATATAGAGAAAGGGACAAAAAATATGACTATATCTGCTGTATATTGCCAGCTATTTGTAAAAATTTGAGGAAATGAGGGATCAGATATATTATGTTTTTAGTTATTTATTGCCTGTAACCATAGCTATTTTTTGGGGGGGTTTGAAGCACAATAAAAGTTTCTAAAATAAATCAAATCACATTTTGTGGCAATTATAAATACTGGTATTATTGAAAAAAAACTCTCTTCATTATGAAACTACTACCATGAGGTTCTTCACCCATTCAAACACACATGGGAAAATTAAGTTAGATGTACACTATTACCATACCACACTGAATGGAGGTCAGTGGAACAGAAGCTATCTTTGAAGTTGTAACAGGTCTTGAGCGGTCTTAAAGACTTTATCGCTAAAGTTGCTGGAGAAAGTAATAAGCCTATAGTGCCAAAAGCATGTGTATGGGTAAGTGGAGGGTGTTCTTTTTACCGGCTTTATAGTCTTCCACAAATAGTTTTGGAAATTCTGATGCCTTTAACTAGACTGTTTCAGAGTGGCCTAATACATTTGCATGAGGCTTAAAGTATGTTACCAACACATGATGGTGAAAGTAAAGAGAGTAAACATTTTGTCATATTTTCTTGTTCAAAATATGAAAAAACAAAAACAATTGTTCCATTGAGCTGGTCCTATAATATCTAACTCATTTCTGAACCGCAGTGCACTCTACAGATTTAAAAGCAGTTCAAACCATACTTCAGGATAAATTTCTGCACCATCCAAATCTGCAGTTAAGATGAAACGATTGCGCACTTTCAAGGACTTCTCTGGAGGTGGCTTTCGGATTACTTTGTATCCATAGGACAATTCCCTCTTGTCCATTACCTGGACAGAAGAAATGGGATTAGAGTAGCAGACATTGTGTGTTGTGTTTTTAATCCATGTATTTGTAGTGCTATTTTATATTTTATAATAAGTGCTGTTGCAATAAGATATTCAATAACCTGTTGTAGACCAGGATCACGTGGGATCAGATAAACATGGAGTGTCAGGAATGCTGTGTTGGTCTTGTATATTAGCACATTACAGTTTACTTTCACAGGAATGCCGGTTTTCATCAGGACCGCTCGTGGAGAAAAAACTGGTTCAGATAACTTGACATGGGACGGTGTGACCTCAGACACTTTTTCCACTTCATCTCCACAGTCATTGATGTGTAAGACTGCAAACTTATCTAATATTGCAGGGTTGTCATCTGTATCACAAAACACAAGCACACATAAGTAGTGAGGAGAAAAGGATTGTTTTTGTACACATTATAAAACATTTTAAAAGTACATTTTATTTTATTATTGTCTCCATGTCAACTTACCGATGCAGATCCAGTGTGGCAGGTACACTTCATCCAACCTTCCAGCAATGACTGTGATGTCAATTAAGGGACCTGCAGGCATGTATTGGATGCTTTCCATCCTCTCTATGTGTTCCTCCCAAGAGCAAAACTGGTACTTAAAGTTGACCTTCTCCTTACAGAACCAGCGCAATCCAGAGACACTGCATTCAAACTTTCCTGCTTTAGTCTGTAGGCTAAATCGTGGAAAAGAAAAGAGGTGAGATTGTTGTTTCTTGATGCAAAAGGGGGGGGCAATAGAATAATGCACATTTTGAGAGTATGTTCCTCCAGTTTATTTGGGGCAAAATGTATTTCCTCTATAATAATCATATTGCATTGATATAATAAGTAACAGCACAGAGAGAGATTCCGTTTTCCTTCTGTGAAAAGAACCAACCTCAACTTTTTCCTATAGTTCCACTTTGCTGTGACGCAGTATTCAGGATGTCATTTTTACCTGTAAGCTGGAGCCTCATCAGCGTCTGTACTGTTCACTTCAGGTTCAAGTTTAGTCCAGTCACTAGAGTCCTGCTGCAGAGGACAATCATTGTTGCAAATAATTAGAAATGTGTCTTTTGTATCACGTAAATGAACATATCAATGAATGACTGAACTGAACAAATGAATTAGTGTAAGAGATTACCATAATGCTTCCACAACCCTCAAGCTCCACACTTCTTGGAGGCTCTTCTGGAGACACATGGGATTTTTTAAATGCTTTTATGTTAATATATAACATCATATGGTACCTTCCCATATGTTTTGCTGCTTTAGAAGTATGTGCCATTTAATTCTGCACTGATATGAGAGCAGTATATCATTCAGGACATACTGTTGAGTGAAGTCTACTCTGTTAAAGTGCAGACTAGCTCCATGTAGCTGTTTAATAATCATGAAAAATCATCAGGCAGTCACATAACTTTATTTGTATGACTACATATAGATTAAAGTAAACAACTGATTTGTTCTTTTATACTCAGTGTAATATAAAACATTGGAAAATTAACTATTATTAAGTAATTCTCGAATCCAACACAAAAAATATGATCTTGATATTTATTGTGTCCGAGGCTCACGTGTGATGTTTAGAAGATTATTATTACAATGATCACTGCGTTTACCATCTTACTTTACCATGCAGATTGCATATTAAGTGTATGTACACTCTGCATACCTAATTGTTGCTTGTTTTTTTATCCCACAACTTACCTTTGGATCCTGGGTTGATGTCTGACAACCTCTGTAACAGATCATTCCTGCTCATCTTCTCTAAAACTTCCCTCATCACCTCCACAGACTGCTGGCCGTAGATCTCCACCATCAGCTCCACTATTTCAACCCTGCCTGCAATCTCCACTCGGTGTCTGGGGATTCTTAGGAGGCCTTTCTTTGTTTCCGTGTCCTGCAGGAGCCACTTGAATTGCTCGAGCTCCGTGTAAATTAAACCTTCCAGTGTTTCCAAAAGCTTCTCCTTCAGTGATGTCATGGTTGCTTCCTGAAATAATAGAGCATTTATTTAATATCTCCACTGTAGTGATCAAGCATTCATTTCTTTGCATCAATGTAAACATTTATTGTTGAGTATTGTAAGTACGCATATTAACCACATTAGACACAATCATGCATTTAATAAAATCTTAAAGTTAAGATAACTATAAAAAGTACTTCTACGTGTGTTCATTTTTGCATTACCATCACAACACAGTATCATTGATTTCATTTATTTATATTAACTGGTTACAATTAATTGTTCCTTATTGACTTCCTCTAACACTTACACTGCGCTACCAAAAGTAGGAATGAGCTACCTGATCATGTGTTCTCTTGGCTTGTACAGCAGATGGGAAGTTGTGGTTTTGAAACATCTTTCAAAGTTGAATAAAAAAGTAGGGCTGACAAATTCTGGTCAGTCGGTCAATATGTTCCGACCAAATTCTCATTGGTCGGGAGGGACATATGCAGACCTGCTTTTAGTGAGAGTGATATGTTATTTTGTTAAAAATAACATGATAACGATCTATAAGTCAGGAAGTTCCCATATTCACAGCTTCAACTGGCAGCCTGGAGACTGCAGGGCGGAACTTACAGCATTTACTCAGCTCTATATGGTCCCCTAGCCTCAGTGGATAACGTTGATGGCGTTAAAGCTCAATGATGGATCAGTAACATTACCAGCTGTGACCTGACTTCAAACTTAAGTTTTGCCCTGTTTTATCTATTTTATGTTGTTTTAGTGTTAATTGTGTTGTTCAGTCTGCAGAACTTTGCTTTAGTATGTTGGTAAGTGGCTACTGTCTCAAGCTTTGTGGACTAATGTTGTAATTAATCCAGCAGCTACCAGGTAGAGTGTACTCTACTCTGGGATTAGCCCCAACTAATTAAAAGTATGCTAATGTTTTGTATTATTATTTATAGTAGATAAGATTAGAATAATTTACAACCTGTAACCATTAAATGAAAGCTGTGTTGTTGTGTAATGTGACATTACTCACTTTCTTGAGTGGTTCAGACTCATGTTTCTCTGAGGAGAAAAACAATTGAAAATTACTAATGACTGATTCAAAATCAAACTATAAACCACTTTAGTCCGATTTAGTAGCTTTTGAATAAAACATGATAAGAAAGATTAATTGAAAAAAAAAAACATAACACAGAGAGACTGGACACCATATCATTAGCACACATTAAATCTGAAGGACAATGGTTGAGATCAAGGTATTTGGCCTTAATGCACTATTATACTGTGAATATGCTTAATCTGTTGCTCCCCTTAAATAAAGCTCAGATGTGAAACTGTTCATATTTCTCACAGGTAATTAAGTTTTAACCCAAGCACAGGTTTTACTGTGATTCATACATTTTTTTATAAATTCTCTGACCTTTGAGTCCTGAGCTGCTCTCTGACAGCCTCTGCACCAGATCAGTCCTGCTCATGTCCATTAAAACCTCCTTGGTCACCTCCACAGACTGCTGGCGATAGGTCACCACCATCAGATCCACTAGTTTTTCTGCACTGTCTGCCCACTCCATTTGGCTCCATGAGAATTGTGGGAGACTCTTCTGGAAGTGCATGAACTGCAGCAAACACTTGAATTTCTTGAACTCGTTGTCACTCAAATTACTGAGTGTTTCCGAAAGAACAGCTGCGATTGCTGCGGTCTGTAATATTCAAAAGACACGTTAAGCAATAAGTTGTAACTAACATATGAGATAGTTGGACTTATTTTTTCTCTATGGAATAAGATTTGATATAATCAAATAATACTTCTTAAATATCAAACAAAGATGAGAATTTGAGAGAGAATAAAGCTGAACTCATTTCCTCTAATAAGTAAATCATATAACTTGCAAACAAATTATTTCTACGGTATGTGAAGTTATTCAAAAATTTAATTATAGTGACCTAAAATTATCATGGTTATCAGTATTATCGCAGTATTGTTAAAATATGAGGAAAATATTTAAAAAGTGCTGAAACACACACTCATTTGCGCTGCCTGACTTTTTGTTTGCAGTTCTGACACAAACTTCTTGTGTGAGTAGGTTTTTTTAGGGCTGTGTCTTCAGGCTGCTGCTTCCAGGAAAGCCAAGTTGTGTTAATATTACATTATCAAGCTTAGCTGTAGGTTAGTTGTTAAGAACTTTTAACATAACGTTAAATGACCATGGTGTGTGCCAATAGTTTCCTCAGTCACTGCAAACATAACTGTAACAGCAATAAATATTTGCGCATCCGTTGAGGTCATTTAAGACTCTGGTTACGGCAATGTCATAGTTCACTTCAATGTTTGGTGTTGTGTTGAAGCTGTTGTATATCTCCCAAATTCTCAAATTTTGTTTGACATTTAAAGTTACAGTGTGGGACTTTTACATATAAATGAATGTCCATTCCATCTACAAGTTCACACAATGCTGATAAAGCCTATCACTGCCAGGTAAATCTCTCTGAATTTTGCAATACCGGTGTTATTAAAACTACAGTCTGCGGCAGTGATGCGTTTCAGTTTGTGTAGCCACTCTCACTGTCAGAAAGCGTAGAAAAAAGGTTTACACTGCAGGTTTAAGAAGTTTTGTTTGATTATACTGACAAAATCTCATTCCATAGTTATCAACCTGCAACCACTGAACAGAAGCCGCGTTGTGAAAAGTCAGACTCACTCTCTCCAGCAGTGCAGATCGATGTTCATCCACAGAATGTTTCTCTGAGGAGACAAGAAATTGACACAGAAGATTACAATCCAATTACACAGTCATTAAACTTTCAGGTTTTTTTTAGACTGTGAGTTGATTTATTTGATTATTTAATTCATGATTTATTGATCCCTACCCCTTTTTTTCTTATATTACACATTAGAGGTGACACATAGTTTAAACTCAAGCAGATTCACTTTTTTTATTATGAATTATAAAATGTATTTCTCAGACATGTATGAGACACACACAACACTTTTTTTTGCCATCTTTCTCTTACCTTCGAGCCCTGAGCTGGGCTTTGACAACTTCTGAGCCAGATCAGTCCTGTTCATGTCCATGAAAACCTCCCTGATTAACTCCACAGTCTGTTGGCCATAAGTCTCCACCATTTGTTCCACTAATTGTGCTCTGTCTGCTGTGTCTCTCAAAACCCTTGGGAGGTCCTTCCGATAGAAAATCAACTGCAGGAACTCCTTGAATGTCTCCAGCTCCTTGTTACTCAAATCATTCAGGGTTTCCAAAATCAGCTGTTTAACAGCTACCATTGTTGCAATCTAAAATAATCAATGCATTCATAAGACGTTCATTTATTCACTGGTACTTTCGTTTAATGCCTTGGAAAACTGCTTAAAATACAATACATAGATGATTCTGGTGAATAAAAAAGTCATTTCCTCATTTCATCCTCAATGGTTAAGATATCATATCATTATCATTAGTGAATAAAATAACTGCTAAAGAGCTCGACCTGAATGCAGCTTCAGTTCAGTGGAAAATAAATATATAAATAAGTAAATTATGGCTTGTATCATGTTCAATATGGAGATCATTTTTAACCTGCAGCTGTTGAATGAAATCTGTTGTATAGAGTCGGACAGATGTGACATTACTCACACTCTGGATCACTGCAGAGTGGGGTTCATCTGTAGAGGTTTTCTCTGAGGAGAAAAGTGGTAAAAGTCACTCATGAGCAACTGCTCTAACACAAATCCTATCAGTCTGATTATTTATAATGTAAAGACACAGATTATAAACTTATTAGACACAAGAACCATGATTTTATTGTCTTACCTTTGGGTCCCGAGCTGCTGTCAGACAACCTCTGCACCAGGTCGGTCTTCTTCATCGTCTTTAAAACCCCCTTAGTCGTCTCCACAGATGGTTGGCTGTCATTCTGAACTATTAAAAACACTATGTCCTCGATGTTTGTTATCTCTTCTGGCCTCCATGGGATGTTTAAGTAACATTCCCGGAAGTGAGTTTGCATCAGGAGAATATACTTGAACTTCTTGAGCTCCTCGTCATTCAAATCTGTCAGTGTTTCCAAAAGCAGCTCTATAACAGACAATATCATTTCCACCTGGTAAATTCAGAGAAAAAAAAAGGAGAAGTGCAGTTTCTCAGCTAGGTTGATTACATAATTCTCTGTTTGCATCTCATCAGTGTATGTGTTTGAGGAATGTGGTCAGCCATGTCGCTCAAAGTAATACAATTGATTATATTTGTCCAATTGGTCACATATGCTTGTTCAAATTTACTTTCTGTCGATCAACTGATCGCTCAATTGTTTAAACCGTAGTTTAAAGTCAGAAAGATGTGACATTACTCACTTTCTGGATCAGTGCCGGCCAACGTTCATCCACAGAGTATTTCTCTGAGAATAAAGAAAACAGAAAAAGATTTAACATCAGCCTTTATAATGAGACTATAGGGCTGACACCTTCTCTCTGTTGGTCGATTGGTTGGCCGATAATGCTCTTGTCCCACAACTGTACTTTCATGAGGAAAAAAGCTCTTATTTTCAGGGGTGGGAGGGAAATATGCAGACCTATTTTATGTTTGAGTTATAGGCTATTTTAATATTCGTAATTTAGGAAGTAAACACACCCAACTGGCAGCCTGGAGACTGCAGGGCACCATTTACTCAGCTCAACAGTAATTGAAACAATGTCAAATAGTATTTATAAGTATTTACCCTACTGAACTTTGCTTTAGTAAGTGGCTAGTAATGACAATAGTAGGTTGGATGATGGTAAATGTTTTTTCATGTTGCTTTTTCTGGCACTGCATTAGCTTTGTTGTTGTGCAGCAGCCCGTTTTGCTCCGCAAACCTCGCCGGTATATATGCACATGCTGTGAGGGTAGATAGATAGATACTTTATTTATCCCGAGGGAAATTCAAGGTAACAATGTAGCTACACTATGTGTGAAAAAGAAATGGCAAAACTGAAGCTACCAGGTACTGTGGTACACTTAGTTTACCTAGAAATAACATGCAGTTATTTTTTTCCCCATTTATCAATCGATTAGTTGAAGAGTAAGTGGTCAACCAAGATTTTCTTTGGTCGACCACAGCCTAATTGTACAAAAATCTTCTTAATAGTAAGATCATAAAAATCGATAACCAGTTTCACCCGATGAACACTATCTTCTTCACTATCTTATTTGCTATTAAACTCTTGTGTTAAAAGGTCCATACACTGAAATGTATTTTAATGCATATTAAAAATAACTGTTTGTTTGTAAAATGTTTTATTCTTACTTCAATTAATATTTGTTATTATGTTTTGCTTTGTTATTTATTTTGAGGGCTCCTACCTCTCTCCATGGTATTCACATCAAATGCCTCAGCTGATGATCCTGCAGCTGTAACACATATAATGAAAAAAATGTAATCATAATAATTAGTAAAGTGTGTATGACATTTATGTACTTGTCGTGAGTACAATATTGAGTCTTTAGAATAAAAAGCCTTCAATATTTTAAGGCAGGATGAAACTGTGCTCATAGAGATCACAGAGAGAATCAATGAGAAAACTTCCCTTAAGGCTTTTTCACACGGAGGGCAACTGTTGTTTTTGTCATTTCTCAGACATTTATGAGACACACACAACACCTCTTTCTCTTACCTTTGGGTCCTGAGCTGGTCTCTGACAGCCTCTGCACCAGATCCATCCTGTTCATGTCCATGAAAACCTCTTTTGTCACGTCCACAGACTTTTGACCATATTTCCTCACCATCACATTCACCAGTAGTTCTGCCCTGTATGCCCACTTAAGTTGTCCCCATGACATGTGTGGAAGGTTCCTCTTGAACAACGTGAACTGCAGCAACCACTTGAAGGTCTTGAGCTCCTCGTAACTCAAATCATTGAGTGTTTCAAAAAGCAGATCTTTACCAGACGCCAATGTTGCCACCTGAAAAATTCCAAATATGTTTTTATAAAGAAAATATATTATTTCTTCACTATAAAAATTAGTGCAACCAACTTGCCTCACCCTCTAAATGTGGAGGAGAACTACAGTGGTTGTGAAACTCACAAAAAACGTGAAAGGTCCCATCTAGAGCCATTGTTGTGTTTGGACTACTGTGAAAATACGGCAGGTCATGGCTAATTCTATGGACCTGCTCCATGCATAGATAAAAATGGCTCATTCTATCGAAAACACATCTTATTTTCAGGAGATTATACACTAATGAAAACATACCTATGACTATTATATTTCTCTGCTAATAGATCCTCCTAAATATTACACAATTGAACTTTATTATCTGTAACCTGATTAATGTTTTTTATTCTGAGCTTCTGGAGGAATAAAACCTCATAGTCACACTGGATTTCACTGTGATTTGTAGTCGGCAGGAAAAGAGCTCTGTTTATTTTTAAAACCTTTGGGATTAAAAAGTCAATTTATCATCACTTGTAGCTGTCTGTGTGTACTCAGATCTCTGATACCACTTCGTATTTATACAGAGACTAGAAAAAAGGCGATTGCTTGGAGAGATGTAAGAGAGAAAGTTGGACTAACTTGTCCTGAAAATATGCTATAAACTAAGTTAGCATAGCCCTGATCGTTCCAAACTACGTTCACAAAACAAACACAAGTTGTTTGCTTGTCGTCTTGCGGACAGACCCAACAATGACTTTTTACAAATCAGCAACATGATGTAGGTATTTCAGCATTCTTTTGATATGTATCCTCCAATTAAATCACAGGAACATCTGTTTATTTTAGGATGGTACTGCTGTAGTATCCCAGATGACAGAATATGACACTACTCACTTTGTGGATCAGTGCAGACAGATATTCATCCACAAAGGGTTTTTCTGAGGAGGAAGAAACAAAATAACAGAAATAAAACAAAAAACTTTGTATTACACATTGGTCTTAAAACATATTTTCACCTTTTTGTCTTCATTGTCTTACTTTTGGATCCCGAGCTGCTGTCAGACAACCTCTGGATCAGATCAGTCCTCTCCATTTTCTTTAAAACTTCATTTGCTGTCTCCACAGACTTTTGGCCGTCAGACTGCACCATTAAAAACACTGTGTCCTGCATGTCTGTTATCTCCAGCTGTGTCCATGGGATGTTTGAGTAACGTCTTTCGGAGTGAATTTGCCTCAGGATCTTCTTGAACTCCTCAAACTCCCTGTCACTCAAATCTCTCAGTGTTTCCAAAAGCAGCTCTATATCAGACATCATTGTTTCCACCTGGTCAATTCAGAGAAAATTTCTATTTTACAAACGGCTTCTGTAGTAACATCAGGGTTATTTACTCTTGTGCAAGTTTTTTATTTTCATAAACAAGCTAATGACTTGACTTAAGAACAAGGGATATATCCGAGGATCTGATATATTAATATATAATTTAATATATATTAAATATATCATCAATTATAATGTTTAAGATGAAGATGATTTTCAATCTTCATCTACTGAATAAAAGCTGCATTGTGTTGAGTCAGTGTGATGTGACATACTCACTCTCTGGGTCAGTGAAGGCCGCTGTTTGTCTGAGGGAAAATAAATTAAAGAAGACATCTTAGTGAGTGATCATCAGGCTTTATGAAGGTTTATAATACAAAGGATGCCATCCAAATAACAAGCTTTTGACACTGACCGCATCCCATCTCCTATACGACAAGTTGGCTAAGGAAACTTAACCAGCAGGAAGCTTTTTGGATCTGCAAACTACAGGTTATTAAACACTGAAGCATAAATAAGTTCATGATGTTCTGTAACTCAGTTTTGAGGCATATTGGGAAAAACAGTGCCATCTGCTGGAGTGTCACCACAACCTTTTTTAGGCCACAAGCCAAGTGGAAGATTCCTATTGGTGGAATACCACTACAAAGGGGCCTTTAGTTCTATGAGATTTGTTTGACTCCCTGATGAAGAAATTTGTATATTTATATATATTTGTGTTTTCTTTGCCTTACCTTTGGTTCCTGGAATGATGTCTAACAATCTCTGTGCCAGATCAGTCCTGTTCATCTTCTTCAAAATGTTTTTGGTCGTCTCCATGCACGTTTGCCTGTACGTCTCCACCATCAGCTCCACTAGGATCTCTGTGTTTGCCACCTTGAGTCGGGGTCTTGAGAAAGGTGGGAAACCTCTATCCACTTCAATGAGTGACTTGAATTCTTTAAGTTCCTCAGAACTCAAATCACTCAATGTTTCAAAAAGCATCTTCTTAGCCGACATTGTTTCTACCTGGAAAATTAAAAGGACATGTCATACAGTACATGCAGGATAGATGTTTGTGATCTACTGATATCTTCTAATTTTAAGTTTAGTGTACAATGCAATTATAGTGAAATGTATTATTTCTTTCCATGATTGGAAACTTATCTCTTGCTTTTCATTGACGCAAGACAATTGCAGAAATTGGAAATGAAGGGAAAGCTGACACACATTCTTCATCCCACCCCTGCTTAAATCAGTGTCCCGCTTGTGCCACCCCAGTTAAAAAGTCTGAACACGTCCCTGTAAAGAAGCTGCGTCAATATAAGTTTGGAGTGGAGATTTTATTGTATTTTATCATGAGCGTCTGATGCACACCTTTTATCACAAAATATAATAAATAATAAAGTAAATAATACCACAAAATGTAAAAAGCATTATGTGATAAAATAAGGTATTGATCAATTAAATGTTTTAAATGTTTAGTAGGGCTGCACAATTAATAAGAATATGATCAAAATTGCAATATGGCCAAGTGCAGTGTGCAAATTGCAGAAGATGAAATATTTTGATAAAGGTAAAATATATAAATATATAGCGTTATATGGAAGTACTGTAGTACCCTGAATAGATACCCTGAACTACAAATATTGTTCTCCAGGTCTAAGAAAACATATTTTCAGTAATATTATAATTCGTGATGCAAAAATTAAATCCCACACTAACTGTGCATCATGTCCCAATATCTGTCAAAGAAACCGTAATATAATGTTTTTACCATATCGTGCAGCCCTGTTGCTTAATAAAGCCCAAAGTGACGTCTTCCCATTGTTTACTTGCAGTACTTCAACTCACAACTCAACTACTGATTTACTATCTTATGAACGAGCATCATGACAAATACACTGTATCTCTTCATGTATCCTGACGTCTAGCTATCGTGGTCCTATATTCAGTTTTAATTGTTGTGTGGAAACCAGCAGTAAGCAAGCGACCTCTTTTACAAGTCAAGCGTTTCCCCACTCAACTATAATGTATCACTAGTGACTGCTATGAAGAGGAAGTAGTATGGAAAAAAGGCAAATGTCATGGTTTACTACCGTTTTATAAACAGCTTGATTCGTCCACTTACGTTCAATAATTGCAGAAACGGTTCAGCAGTGCTCTGTTGTCCGGTATCAACGTGAAGTGTTCACGCTGGAAGCGGAAACTCACCTGGTGTGTGTGTGTGTGTGTGTGTGTGTGTGTGTGTGTGTGTGTCTCTCTCTCTCTCTCTCTCTCTCTCGTCAGTTAGTCAGTTTCAGTATCTTTGAAGATTGGAAACCCGAGAAGTTTAAAATCCAGCCACATTTCTACCTTTGACTCGTTCCTCTGAATCCGAAGATAAACTAGTTTCCTTTAGTCTGAGGCAGTGTTCAGTCTACAGTCAGATACCTCCCTCTTTACTGCTCAGACCAACGCCCATTACACTGCACAAAGTCCCTGTACAGGTTATACACACTACAAGATAATTGTTCTATATATGGCCTTGAATTAAAACATAATGTGATGATTTTTATTTCACAAACTGCATATTACACCAAGCATCCGCAATATTTATTATAAACTTTTTAAATTTAATTTGAACTGATATGTTCTGATCTTTAATTTCAAAAGGAAGAAGGAAAAGCTCTTGCCTGTGACAATCAAGGGCAGCAGATAAAGATCGTCCAATTTTACACATATCTTTACGTCTACCTCGACAGTAAATTAAACTGTATGAAGAATACTGAGGTTGCATCCAAGAAGCCTCAGTTAATATTCTTCTTGATGAAGATGAGCTCCTTTAATATTAACAACAAGCTTGTTCATGTTTTCTATCAGGGAATATAGTGTCCCCTTTTATAATGTGCTCTGCAGAGGATTAAAAACTAAGATGATCAGAAGGGCTGGCTCAGTGATTGGCCACGATAGAAAACAGAAAGAGAGCTAAAATTGTTTTTAAACACTCAGAAACTCATTCAGTGAGCGACTAGTGATGCCTCAGTGACTCAGAAGGTCCAGCATCAATCCTATTTTACACTTTAGATGTGATCATTCCAGGTCTTATTTATTTGTTGTGTACTCTGACTACAATGTCTATATTTTTTGTTGTCTGTATGAGGTAATAGTGATGCCTCTATATGACCTACATAAGCACACAAGACCAACAGCAAGAAGACGGGTTATTTCTGTGTCATTATTCTTAATGTCTGCAACTTAATTCATTTCAGATTTCCCTTGAAATCAATGAATCCAGGCAGTGGTATCACTACTTTGGCTATAATTAATTAAACTCTTTGTCACCTGCTTGTTTTCAACAAACTCTGAAAAGCTCTGTGTCAGGTGAAATGAGCCCCATGTGGTTACTGGAGTATGTTTTAGCCCTTTTATAGGGAAAAGATGAGCATACACATGATTTCTAAACTCAAATTCAGCCCAAATGCAAGAACCACACATAACAAGCAGAAGATTTTATTCTACATTTCAAAGTATAAAATATGTTGAATGACCCTTGAAAAATATATATTCTTATTAGATTAAAAGTGATGAAAACAAGAAAATAACACATTTGGCATAAACAAAATGTAAACACAAAAATTATGGATAACCATTCATAATCAAACATGTTTGCATTTGATCAATTAAGGACTAATTTATGTGATGTGTAGGAGAAACTGTGGTGGCTGCAAAACTCACAGGAAACACGAAAGGCATGAATATTATATTCCATTTCTGACAATAGATCCTCCAACACATGAGCCTCACTAATCAGGGCAGGGAAGGCACATTTCAATTAAATTAAGAGTCAAATTAAGGTCAGCAGCTCTGATTAAACATAGAGCATCAAATAACATTCATTAGAAAACACCCACAGAGATAAAACATTAATAGTTCTCTATTATAAAAATATCTTTTGTTCAGGTAGGACTGTGTGTTTGGTCTAAATGCTTGATCAATAAGCTTGATTTAAGATGTCTTTGTATGCTGTGCCAGCCTTCAGGACACCAGGGTAGAGTGCCCTTCTTCTTTGCTGAGAAGAAGGCAGAGCCCTGATTTTAAAGAAACAAATGCTATATAAAAAAGACAAAATGTAAAAAAATCTATATTTAAAAATGTAAAAAAATAAATAAATAAATAAATAAAATATATATATATATATATATATATATATATATATATATATATATATATATATATATATAGTCACAATTATATTTGTGCAAAATCAGAAACAAAAATGTATTTTTAAAAAGTGACTATAATACTCTAAATACACTCTTTCTGTTCTGTATGTACAGCCTGGTGCAAAGTTATAAACTTAATTTACAGTTGGAAATAAATCACACTTGACTTTCTGCTTTGACTTGTATCGCAGCTTCCAAGTGGAAAACGAAATTCTTCTTCATTATTACAATTAACTGCTTTGTTCTAGCCATCATGGCTCCCTCCCTCTTCATTCATTCTACCACTACTGCCAATTTATCCAATGGTCGCAGTGTTTATCACTCCGTCCTCTTCAGATCAGCAACAAGAAATGACTCGTCCTCCTCAAGGATTTTGTAGAAGATGTCTTTGCATGCATGTCCACCAGCATTAAGGGGACCACTATAGAGTGTCCTCATCTTCTCCTGAGTGGTTGGGATAGCCCTGATTGTATCATAATCTTCTCGTTGAATTATTTGTTCTTTCAGGAGATTATCCAAGATTGGTCCAATATTGCTCACTCTCTTAATCAGATCACACTGGTGTTTATCCACAAAGTGCTCCCCTGAGGGCAGAGGGGGTGGAAAATAATTAGTTCTGGCATCAGTTTAGTAAAAAGAAAAAAAAATGTTACCACACACACTCAGAAAACATGTTTACATGCACTGTAGATAGAAGATGTTGTGTTGGTCCTGACTCTTTTAGGTGTGTCTGTCTTGATACTGGCTGACAGCAGAGCGGACCAAAGTCAAATTCTTCCAAATATTTGAAATGTCTTACCTTGTTTATGAGGAGTACTTTGGTATTCGTCTGAAAAAAATAACAATAGACATGTTATTCTCTAATGATGGATATTTAACTCAATAAAATTAAAGTGGTACACAGGCAGTGTAGATACATTCTTGTGGTAACTGACCTTTTCGAATTGCACAGGTCCATACTGCTTGTTGACCATTTCTTTCTGCGAGCTTGAGCGCAAAGTTTCTGTCTGGATTTTCAATGAACACTTCGTAGAAATTTGGGGTTCTGCTTTCATATCTGAGCTTTAGTTCCTGTGAAAGAAATTAAATAATAATAAAGGGAATGAGAGGAAAGTTAGACTTTGAGCACCAGAATTTTTCAACTGCAACAATTCACGTTTTAAAATTAAGAGGTATTGTTATTTAAATCAGAGACATGAACAGGGACAAAAAGATGAATATTATCTGCTTTGGCTGAACTTTTACAAACTGTGCTTCCGTTCTGCACAGAAAGAAAATCGTGGATTTTGTCCTCCAGTTACACTGAAATTAAGCAGGACCTCTCTCTGTGGCCAGTATGGATGGACTGGATGAACACTTAGATCATGTTATTATTGTTTAAGGCATGCTTGAAAAAAACCTATCCTTAAAGAACCTCAGCTGCTATGAGGCTTTGACAGCTGCATGTCAAACACACAGAAATAACAATAGTTACCTATAGTGCGACAGAGTTTGTGTATATGTAATGGGAGGGTGGTTTTTACAGGCCTTGAACCCTTCCCCTAATGTTTGAAGAAAATGTGATTTAACTAGACTGTTTCAGAGACCTCTGCATGAGACTCGTACTTGAAAGTAAAGTTGGTATCAGTATATAAGTCATTTCTGAACCACAGTTCACTCCACAGATTTAAAAGCAGTTCAAACCATACTTCAGGATAAATTTCTGCACCATCCAAATCTGCAGTTAAGATGAAACGATCGCGCATTTTCAGGGACTTCTCTGGGTGTGGCTTTCGGATTACTTTGTATCCATAGGACAATTCCCTCTTGTCCATTGCCTGGAGAGAAGAAATGGGATTAGAGTTGGAGACATTGAGTGTTTATCCATATATTTGAAGTGCTAGTCTATATTTTATAATAACTGCTGTTGCAATAAGATATTCAATAACCTGTTGTAGACCAGGATCCCGTGGGATCAGATAAACATGGAGTGTCAGGAATGCTGTGTTGGTCTTGTATATTAGCACATTACAGTTTACTTTCACAGGAATGCCGGCTTTCATCAGGACCGCTCTTGGAGAAAAAACTGGTTCAGATAACTTGACATGAGATTGTGTAACCTCGGACACTTTTTCCACTTCATCTCCACAGTCATTGATGTGTAAGACTGCAAACTTGTTGGATATTTTAGGGTTGTCATCTGCACAAAATACAAGCACACAATTAGTGAGGAGAAAGGGATTGTATCTGTTTTTATACAAGTCTTCATGTCCACTTACCTATGCAGATCCAGTGTGGCAGGTACACTTCATCCAACTTTCCAGACCTGACTGTGATGTCAATTAGGGGACCTGCAGGCATGTATTGGATGCTTTCCATCCTCTCTATGTGTTCCTCCCAAGAGCAAAACTGGTACTTAAAGTTGACCTTCTCCTTACAGAACCAGCGCAATCCAGAGACACTGCATTCAAACTTTCCTGCTTCAGTCTGTAGGCTAAATCGTGGAAAAGAAAACAGGTAAATTTGTTGTTTGTTTATACAAAAAAAATACTGTTTTAGAGGGCACAATGGAATAATGTCCATTTTGAGACCATGTTCCTTCAGTTAATTTGGTGCAAAATGTATTGCCATCATAATAGTCATAATGGATTTGTAATGGCACAGAGAGAGATTTTGTTTTCCTTCTGTGAAAAGAACCAACCTCAACTTTTTCCTATAGTTCCAGTTTGCTGTGACGCAGTATTCAGGATGTTATTTTTACCTGTAAGCTGGAGCCTCATCAGCATCTGTACTGTTCACTTCAGGTTCAAGTTTAGTCCAGTCACTGGAGTCCTGCTGCAGAGGACAATTAGTTTTGCAAAAGTGTAGAAATGTCTTTTTGCATGATCATATAAATGAACAAATACATGAATGACAAAAATAAATGAATATGAGAAATTACCATACTGCTGCCACCACCCTTAAGCACCAAGCTTCTTGAAGGCCCTTCTGAAGACACATGGGATTGTAAAAAAATTATGCTACAGTATGTTGACACAGAAAATTATATGGTAACTTTCCATTTGTGCTGCAAAGTTCTGCTCTAATATGTAACAGTAGGTAGTATTATTACATATAAAGTAATACAAATTAAAAAAGGTAAAGTAATGGTCGTCGATGTTGCAGTCCTGCTATATACAGTGCGTTTTAATGCACTTGAGTAACCAGTGTTCTCAGGTAAACAGAACATGTTTACATGCACTGACTGTAGCAATCTAGTTACAGTAAAGCCGTGTACAGATGCAGAAGATCAGTAATCAGATTTCTCCATAGTAGTGATAGAAGATGCTGTGTTGATCCTGACTTTTTATTTGTGTGTGTCTGTATTAGAGACTCAGAAATTGGACATACTACATGACCTGATGGATGCCCCAGATGAAATGTTTGATTACTGTTTAATCCTCTGAGCATCCCGTATGGGTGTACCAAATGTCCTGATCATCTATCTGACCTACTTGTGTAGGTAGAGGAAACATCCAGGGATCATCACAGACTGTAGGATTTATTCTCTGGAGACCATCAATGTCTGTATGAAATTGAATGGCTATCCATCCAGTAGTTGTTAAGATATTTCAGTCCGGACCAAAGTGATGAACAGACACACTGACATTGTGATCCATAGAGCAACTAGCACGACTAAAACAGTGATTGGTCTAGAGTGAGGAAAAATTCAGACCACTTTCTGCATACCAAATTTTTGATATTCCTATATAGTTTTTTCCCACAGCTTACCTTTGGATCCTGAGCTGATGTCTGACAACGTCTGCACCAGATCAGTTCTGTTCAGTTTATTTAAAGCCTCCCTGGTTACCTCCACAGACTGCTGGCCGTAGGTCTTCACCATTAGCTCCACTATTTCAGCTCTGCCTGCCATCTCCATTTGGTGTCTTGGGATTCTTGGGAGACCTTCCTTCATTTTCATGTATTGCAGGACATGCCTGAATTGCTCGAGATCCCCAGAACTTAAATCTTCCAGTGTTTCCAAAAGCTTCTCAAAAAGTGATGTTATGGTTACTTCCTGATGGATTCAAAGTGATCAGAGGGCATTTATGTAATATCTCTAATGTCTCTGTAATGATGAAACAATCATTTCCTTACATTAATGTAAACATTTAAGTCG
Organism: Dicentrarchus labrax; assembly: GCF_905237075.1. Classification (NCBI taxonomy): domain Eukaryota; kingdom Metazoa; phylum Chordata; class Actinopteri; family Moronidae; genus Dicentrarchus; species Dicentrarchus labrax. Next base: position 5,279,559 of record NW_026136707.1, on the reverse strand, counting down.
TGAGAGTATTATAACAACTTCATTTATAAAATTAGATTTTAAGATCATCACAACACAGTATAATTCATTTAATTCATTTCTATAAACTGGTTACTAGTAATTGTGCTTTTATTAAATTTGCTCTACTCCCTGACACTGTGCTATCAAAAGCAGGAATGAGCCACCTGATCACATGCTTTTATCGCTTCTATTTTTGTTTTTGCATTTATTCAGGCAGTTTGAGATGCAGCAGAGGGCCACAGGTCAGAGTTGAACCCATGGCAACTGCAGTAAAGACTCAGGAGGCCTAGGTTGGCTATAGGGTTCCCCGTTGTTTAGATGACTGCCATTTTCAACCTTTCATTATTAAACTATTAAATGCTGTTGTGTAAAGTGTGTAATTACTCACTTTCTGGGGTGGTTCAGACTGATGTTTCTCTGAGGAGAAAGAAAATAGAAACTGACTCAGGACTGATTCAAAATCAAACTATAAACAACTTTAGTCAGATTAAGTTGCTTTTGAATAAACATAATATGACAAAATCTACTTGTTTCTGACATCATGTAAAACTATGAGAGAGACAGAGGACACCATATCAATTACACCTATTAAATCTGAAGGACTGAAATACAAAAGCCCTACTATCACTACTACCTTTGTAAAAAAATATAATGTTCAAACTGAGTCAAAATGTATCATTAACAATGCTGTCAAATTAAATTATATAATCAGAAATACTTTAATAATCCCAGGGGGAAATTATTATAATATATTATAATATTCAGTGTCTCAGTATTCGGCTATGATGCAATATAATGTAAACCATGGGTTCTCTACATTTTGTAACTTAAGGCCCACTTCTGACCCACATTCAACACACAGTGCTTTCTGCTCAGCATCACTGCCTGCCATAAATCCAAATTTATATCATCATTTCATATTTCCTCACCACACGCTTCGGAGCTTTTACTGCAGCACGGTTGTCTCTCACATGACTTTTTCATTGCATAAACCAATCCATTTTGTGTCACTGAATTAAAGGGAGCATTAGTTAGCTATCAGTGGCAAAACATGTTCATCTCTACCTGATCATGTGTCGTGGTTGTGTGGTGATATTCTAATTCTTCATGTTCATCATCATCAGTCACTACTAGTAGTGTAGTTGTTGCTACTGTTGTTGCTGTGTACCTGTCTGTCTCTCTCTCTCTCTCTCTCTCTCTCTCTCTCTCACTTCTCTCTCTCTCTCTCTCTCTCACTCTCTCTCTCTCTCACCCCAACTGGTCAAGGCAGACGACCACCCACCCAGAGCTGAAGGATCTGTCCTAGGTTTCTGCCTCTTAACAGGCAGTTTTTCCTTGTCCCCATCGCCAAGTGCTTGCTCATGGTGTTACTGTTGGGTCTCTGTTAGGTATATGTTAGGTAAGGAGTTCGGTCTACACCTGCTCTATTTGGAAAGTGTCCTGAGATAACTTCTGTTATTAATGTCACTGGTCATTGAAATTATGTATTTCAATTCTTGCCTATTGTCTATCTAGATATAGATATAACAATAACTAGTTTTATAAATGATCCAAAAACATTTTAAAGCCCACTGGATGGCGCACTGGGGCCCACCAGTGAAACGCTGCCGTAAACTGTACTAACATTTTGTTCCACCTAAATAAAGCTCAGGTGAAAATCAAACAGGCTGCTCTATTGATTGATTTCTGTAGTCAAAGTAATGAATGTGGTGTTTTTTTAAAATATTTCTAGTTCTACAAAGTTTGAACCCAAGCAGATGTTTTTACTATGAATTATAAAATATATTCATGAGACACACATTATTGTGTAATGTGTCAGTTTTTGTTTTGTTCTCTGACCTTTGAGTACTGAGCTGGTCTCTGACAGCCTCTGCACCAGATCAGTCCTGTTCATTTCCATGAAAACCTCCTTGGTCACCTCCACATACTGCTGGTTCTCCACCAGGTTCTCCACCATCAGATCCACTAGTTGTTCTGCACTGTGTGTCCTCTTCATTTGACTCTTTGAGATTTGTGGGAGGCTCTTTTGGAAGTACGTGAACTGCAGCAAAAACTTAAATTTCTCAAGCTCTTTAAAACTCAAACCATTGAGTGTCTCAAAAAGAAGCTTTCTTACAGCTGCCCTCGCTGATACCTGAAAAATTCAAAGGACATGTTAAGCAATTGTGTAATTTCTTGACTGCGATAGTTAAAGATTTATGTCTTCGATTTATTTCGTAAGTAATAAAAAAGACTAAAAAGTCTACTACTACTAATCAGGCTTGGGAGAGTAACAGATTACATGTAAGTGAGTTTTGTAATGAGGATAATAAAAAAGGCAACTGTAATCAGGTTGTGTTACTTTAATATTGTGATACTTAGATATAGATATTAGTATGTATATACATACACAATGATCAGCCATAACATTATGACCACTGACAGTGTGAATAACACTGATTATCTGGTTGTCATGGCACCTGTCAGTGGGTGGGATATATTAGGGCAGCAAGTAAACATTTTGTTCTCAAAGTTTTGACAAGGGACCAATTGTGATGGCTAGATGACTGGATCAGAGCATCTCCAAAACTGCAGCTCATGTGGGGTGTTCCCAGTCTGCAGTGGTCAGTACCATCAAAAGAGAAAAGCAGTGAACCGGAGACAGGGTCATGATTGGCCAAGGCTCATTGATGTTGTGTGGTCTGTTCCAACAGACGAGCTACTGTAGCTCAAATTGTTGAAAAAGTTAATGCTGGTTCTGATAGAAAGGTGTCAGAACACACATCACAGTTTGTTGCGTATGGGGCAGCATAACATTATGACCACCAGGGTGCCCAGGTGGTCATAATGTTATAATGTTGTTGTTGTGCACCTTTGTCTCTGTCTCTTTCCTTGTCTCTTTACCCCTCCACCCTCTATATATAACCTGTATCTTCTGAATGATGAAAGCTGTGATGTGTAAAGTCAGACTCACTCTCTCCAGCAGTGCAGGTCGATGATCATCCACAGAGGGTTTCTCTGAAGAGAAAAGAAAATGTAAACATACTCAGAGGATTATAATCTAATCACACATAGAGAGTATAATCCACTTTAATAAGGCTCAGATATTTTAAAACAAAACAAAATAAAACTAATTCACTGCAAAACAGCAGACATTATCACCTGAGGACACAGAGTTTGGACAGAAGCAGCATGAATCATATTATATTTATTAGTCATTCATGATTAAAACTGTGACTACGTAATGTAACAGATTTATGTCCTCTTTCTCTTACCTTCGAGTCCTGAGCTGGGCTTTGACAGCCTCTGAACCAGATCAGCCCTGCTCAGGTCCATGAAAATCTCCCTGGTTAACTCCACAGACTGCTGGCTGTAGGTTTCCACCATCAGATCCACTATTTCTGCTCTGTCTGCTGTGTCTCTCAAACCCATTTGGAGGTCCTTCTGGGAGAAAATAATCTTCAGGCGCCTCTTTAATTCTTGGAGCTCCTTGTTACTCAAATCCTTCAGGGTTTCCAAAAGCAGTTGTTTAACAGCTGCTTTTGTTGCAACCTGAAATAATAAATACATTTTATTTATAAAAATATATAAAAATTTATTTTATTCATTGGGACAATTGCAAATGTGTATCTTTACATCTCATCAAGTATGAGTTAGTATAGCTGTGGGGTTTTCTACTAAATCACAAAAGGTATTGATTCATTTGACAACTGCTGCTGTATTGATTGCAGTGTGTTCACTTTTTTAGTATGTTTGCTTAATTTATTTTTATTTGTTTATACCTTTATTTGATAAGGAAATGTGGTGATAGATAAGAAAGGAGGGAACAGAGAGAGAGAAGGGATGATGGCCACAGGTTGAAATTAAAACCAGACGGCTGCGGCAAGGACACATTATTGTCATTATTATTATTATTATTATTATTATTATTATTACTATTCATTTTTGAAGAAACTGTCCTTGTCCCATCAGTTGATAGAATGTGGTTACTTTTCTCTTATTTACAGACTACAACTCTTTTCACAAACACTAAAATGAGTCACAGTGACTAAAAGAAACTATTATTATAAATATCATTATTATTATTATTATTAGATACAATTAATGCAAAATAACTCAATGCAGCTTCAGTTCTATGAAAAATAAATATATAAAGAAGTAAGTCATGGGTTTGGGTCAATCATTATTTTAAAAATAAGTTCAATATAATAATATAATATTTTTTAACCTGCAGCTGTTGAATGAAAGCTGTGTTGTATAAAGTCAGACAGATGTTACTCACTTTCTGGATCAGTGCAGAGCGTTGTTCATCTGTAGAGGGTTTCTCTGAGGAGAAAAGGGGTAAAAGTCACTCATAAGCAACTGATCTAACATCTGACAATAAACATTGTTATCAGGCAATATTGTACAATACAAAAAATCACACTTAAATCTCCATAACAGTGACATACACCAATCAGCCATAACATTATGAGCACTGACAGGTGAAGTGAATAACACTGATTATGAGTGGAATATTTTAGAAAGTGAACATTTTGTCCTCAAAGCTGATCAGTTATAAGCAGAAAAATGGGCAGTGTGAGGATTTTAGGGACTCTGAAAAGGGCCAAATTCTAAGACGACTGGGTCAGAGCACCTCGTAAAACTGCAGCTCTTGTAAGGTGTTCCCGGTCTGCAGTGGTCAGTACCATCAAAAGTGGTCTGAGGAAGAAAAAGCGCTGAACCGGCCAAGGCTCATTGATGCAGGTAGAGAGTGAAGGCTAACCCAAAACCTGTTCAGTATATAAGCTCCTCTCACAATATTTTTCATAGTTCATGTTATTAATAAAACATGTATTGTACATGAATACATGAGTGCATATATTATAAATTGTATTACCATAAAGAGAAAAACACATTTCTTATAAGAATCATGTTCTGCACCAGTTTCATGATTTTAAGGTTTTTTGTCTTACTTTTGGATCCAGAGCTGCTCTCAGACAACTTCTGGTCCAGGTCAGTCCTCTTCATCTTCTTTAAAATCTCCTTAGTCGTCTCCACAGACCGTTGGCCAAAAGTCTGCACCAATAAAAACACTGTGTCCTGCAGGCCCATTGTCTCCAGCACCCCCCATTTCTTAAATGAAGGAAAGTGAATTTGCCTCAGGACCAGTTTGAACTCCTTGAACTTCCCGTAACTCAAATCTTTCAATGTTTCCAAAAGCAGCTCTATCATAGACGCCATCATTTCCACCTGGTAAATTCAGAGAAAATGTTCAAAGTGCAATATCTCAGCTAGGACTATTACAGATTTCCAATCAGATCAATCATCAAAAGAGCAGCAGATTTATTTTCTGTGAATTAACTGATCTATTAATTGTTTCAGTCTGAGTTTAAAGTCCGACAGATGTGACATCACTCACTTTCTGGGTCAGTGCTGGCCAATGTTCATCCACAGAGTGTTTCTCTGAGGACAAAGGAAATATAAAAGAACTCATGAATGATTTATTCAATCAGACAGCCAGACTATAAGAATTCTAATATTAGAGATTCATTGCAAAATTAACAAAAAAAAAAAAAAATACTACTTAATAGTAAAAATCAATAACCAACCTGATGGATCCTATTCGCTGTTAGACTCTGTTAATGGTTCATATACTGAAATGTTAATTAAAATAACTGTAGGAAACTTATTGATTAGTTTTTATTTTGTCTTTATTTTTTGTAAATGGCTCCTACCTCTCTCTGTGGTGTACACATCAAATGCCTTAGTCGATGATCCTGCAGCTGCAACACATTTAATACAAATTTTAGTTATAATGATAAATAAACTGTGTGTAAACTTTATGTGTCCTTGTCCTGAGTACACTATTTAGTCCTGAGAATAATGTATTAATATTTCAATTTCAGGTCTTTCAGGTGGAGGTCTATCTGTCTCTATACTAGAACGTAGTTTAAGTCAAATTAAAGCTCCACAAAAACACAATTCAATAGATTCACATTAGCCAAATTCCTATTGGTCATATATAGTAAAGGACTGGTAATAATGAGCTCAAAATGCACAAATTCAATGGACCAAAAACCCAACATGAACATGTGGCCCAAGATAGAAAAATATGCTTTTTTTAAGAAAAAGGTAACCACGTTGTTTCTTTAAAAGTCATAATCTGAGTAAGTTGTTGTTGTGTTTGAGAGATTGTTGATTCTCTCTATTTTTCTGTCATGGCAGTCCTATATAGTGTTGTTGTGTTGCTTTATACTATAAGCTACACTAAATATCTTGCCCCAAAGATAAAAAATGTATAGTCTTTTATCATACATTAATGTGACAGTTCTTCTTTATCTTACCTTTGAATCCTGAGCTGGTCTCTGACAGCCTCTGCACCAGATCCATCCTGTTCATGTCCATGAAAACTTCCTTCGTCACCTCCACAGACTGTTGACCATATTTCTTCACCATCATATTCACCAGTAGGTTTACCCTGCCTGCGCACTTCAGTTGTTCCCATGAGAGTTGTGGAAGGTTCCTCTTGAACAACGTGAACTGCAGCAGCCACTTGAAGGACTTAAATTCTTCAGAACTCAAATCACTGAGTGTCTCTAAAAGAAGCTCTTTAACAGACGCCATTGTTGCAACCTGAAAAATTCCAAGTATATATGTTATTTGTTCACTAAAAACCTTTTCAACAAGATCACCTAAACTACTGATACATTAAGTAATTATCTGTTTGTTAGGACAGAGGATGAATCTTATTTCCTTCTACACTTTAATATCTGTAACCTGATTAATGGGTGTTTTTAAATTCGAGCCTGTAACTCTTTCAGTGTGTTTCCAAACACAAAACTGACCCACCTGATCTTAACATTTTACATACAAATGCATTTACATTCAGATTCTGACATGAGACCTGTAGAAACAGGTGTCAGCACAATTAAATGAATTTCTCAATGCCATGTTTTGTATTTTGATAAATTCTTTGAAAAATTGTTTCACTATGACAATGACTTGATGAAAATAATAACATTATTGAGCTCAACCTCATCTCAGTTTCAGAGAAATTGATTTAATTTATCTTCACGTATCAGCATTAATGGTGATATGAGTTTAACCCTGAATCTTGAATATAATATTGACTAAAAGCTGTACTCTGCTTGGTCAGACCGATATGACATTACTCACTTTGTGGATCAGTGCAGACAGGTGTTCATCCACTGAGTGTTTTTCTGAAGAGAAAGAAAGAAAATAAAGGAAAGAGAATGAGTGACATCAGGCAATACTGCATTATACTATTGTACTATTTCACATTAGCAATAAAGTATATATTTGTACACCAGATGATGTGTATTCTTTTCTCCATATTATAAATCCTATTATTTATCATGTAAAGAAAAGAAGACATAAACTTATTTTTTTACTTTTAGTTCTTGTCCTTCTTTTGTTTCCTGAGCTGCTGTCAGACAACCTCTGCACCAGGTCGGTCCTCTTCATCTTCTTTAAAACTTTCTTGGTCTTCTCCACAGACTTCTGGCCAAAAGTCTGCACCATTGAAAACACTGTGTCCTGCAGGTCTGGTATTTCCTGCATCGTTAATTGGGAGTCTGTTCTCGCAAATAAGCGAGGTCTGGAGAATTTAAATAGATGCAACTTGCTCGGGAACTCCTCAAACTCCTCGGAACTCAAATCTTTCAGTGTTTCCAAAAGCAGCTCTATCACAGACGCCATCGTTTTCACCTGTTAAATTCAAAGAAAATGTTCATGGGGAAAATGTAAAATTTCTCAGCAAGGAAGATTAAAGATTTTTATGTTATCATCATTGTGTTTTATAAATATGGATCTGGTAAGAGTACATCAGCCCTATTGCACAAGGAAATGATACAATTAATAATATTTGTCCAATTAAATTTTTGTGTTCATGGCTTTACAACAGTTTATCTGTTTAACTGGTTCTATCTTCCGTCTAATATAAAAAAGAAGCAAATTAATTAATTTCTTAATATTTCTTTAATAGATTTATTCTCTTTGTCTAAAACTTAAAAATTAAAAATATTGTATCATCAGTTATTCATCTACTGATAAAAAGCTGCACTGTGTAAAGTCAGTGTGATGTGATATACTCACTCTCTGGGTCAGTGAAGGCTGCTGTTTTTCTGAGGGGAAAATAAATGAGAAAAGACATCTTAGTACTTAAGTGCTGTTTAGCTAATGGGGATAAAATAACACACAAACATGAGGACATGTACAGAGAGGATGTCATACTAGCATTGCACCTACTGTCTTCCATGGTGTTTACACCAGCTGCTCCAGCTGAGGGTCCTGCAGCTGAAACAAATTTAGGGAAAATTAAAACTGCTCAACAATGGATTGGTCTCAATGTAGTGTTTATGCACATAAATATTTTTCCATACACACAGGTAATATATTTTCAAATTGCCTTCATTTGGTTCCAGTTTAGGAAGAGACTTTAAAGGATCAAACTGTTATATTTTAATTTTGTGTTATCGTCAACAAAACAAAAAGACCCACACCAACAATGTGTCAGTCTGTCTCTCAATACTTTCTGAATTCCCAGCCTGTCTGTGGCATTCAGCCTCAAGTCCATTTGTTCCTACTGGAGATGCAAATTAAATATAGTTAATTTAATCGTTAATTTAAATTTTTTTTACAGGCTAAAATAAACAACCTTAAACAGCCTGGCATTTATTTTAGCCAACCTCAGTGAAACAAGTAATAATTACACTGTTATGGACTGTTTTATAGCCGTACTTAAAGGCATCAGAAGGGTTCACTCAGGATTGGCTCAAAATAAATGACAGCCGTGATAATAGGTTTTGCAGTCAGATTCTGTGTTTACATTACCAGAACTCAGTAACACTTAATCTGCCATTAATAATGGTGGAAGGTAGGAGGAACTTATTGACCCTGAACTCTTTCCGCTGTTTAAGAACACTTTCCCGCAGAAGCAGCTGGACATTACATGTGAACATTACCCAATGAACTGCAGGGAGTAACTGAAAGGTGAGCTGATGGTGATTTACAGCAGTGTGGAGTTTGCTGACCTAACGTCCGCAATGTCACTTTTGAGGATGGTGACTGAGAACAATCTACAGAGCACTTTTTCTGAAACACTGAAAGTAACGCAAATAGCCACCACAACCCCCATGACATCTGCAGAGTCAGAGAGGTGTTTCAGTACACTGAAGAGGATCCTTTCTTAGAAGTACAATTGGACAGGACAGGCTAAACACACTGGCTATGCTGTCCATGAGCCAGACTTCATCCCAAAATCAGCAGACTTTAATGACGTGGCGATTAACCTGTTTGCATCACAGAAAGGCCATCGATGTGAGCTGCTTTTTAAATAAGGTATGCCCAAGCTCTCAAACAACTCTCTCCTCTACAAATACTGTTATTCTTGCTTTGGTTTTGTAGATTTATTTTTGGTACATGGTGTTGCAAATTGCTGCTGGTACTTTTCTATTATGTTGTTGTAGTGCAATTGGCATGTGCTGATGTGGAAAGAGGAGAGAGACAGAGAGAGAGAGAGAGAGAGAGAGAGAGAGAGAGAGAGAGAGAGATTTTTTGGCATCAGGTCATTCTTTCGGGTATGTCTCCCCAGTGTTGCCGTAGAGCCCTTGCTTTAACAAAGTATACAATGTTGTTGCTGTAACGTGATGTGATGCTACTGTTGTTGCTGTGTGACGTGACTGTAATGCATTTGTTAGCCCACCCACCCAAAATCACCACCAGTCGTCACTGGCCATTTTAATAATCAGTTTAATCAGTCGCTGCCGCTGACGATCAAGCAGCTGTAAAAAATGTAGGAAAAATTTAGACTTCAGACTTTATGTATAACTCTCTTGTGTCGTAAACATTTAACAGGTAAACAAAATATTATACAGGTATACTCCATACACATACATTGTCAGGCTAGAAATGTTCAATAAATAATTTAAAGCAGTTCCACAAAGCAATGTGTCAGAAACATTGTGTCAAATATAAGCTACAGTGCAGTGCAGTACAAGTAGATAGCACTCTAATTAGCTTCTTATGCACACCATTGATCCACTATAAAGGCACAAAGCAGTGTGTGGTAGTAAAAAAGTAATATTTTGAACTAATTGAGCCTGAACTAAACACTCAGTTACTTAAATCAAAAAATAAAAGGCCATATCACATGACAAAAATAAGGTGCTTTTTTAAATATTCAGTTAAAACCTTACAACAGTGCAACTGTAACATTCAAACCAGAACTCTGGACTAGTGCACTTTAAGTATGCCATTAAAACTAGGCATTAAAACATTTTGATCAACAGCTTAAGGTTAATATAAAGAATAAAACATTAACTTTTTCATTACCCTTCATCTGTAATAAACATCAATGACAGGAAGAACAGGTGCCGTAGTCAAAATGGTAAACATTCAAGACGGTCAACTTCCCACAAATAGTGGACCAAGGACAAGTTGAACTGTATAGAATTTAAGACAGCAGCTTTAACTTTAAGGCTTGTACTTTTGGAGACAGCTTAATCCCACCCAGTTCCAGGAAAAGTTTCTGAAACACCTCAAAAGTGTAGTGTCAGGGGGTGAAAAAGGTTGAGGGCATAAATGAGCCCCATTAGCAGTGTGCAAGCTTTAGCATCCACTTGGTGCTCTCCATCAACACCATGGACGACCAGGATCTTGCTGATGTGCTGAGTGGCATCACTGCGGGTGTCCTCCTGCATACAAAAAAATGAAGACAATTCTATTGAGAAACAAAAAGTGACTTCATTATCTGGGCAGGATGAAGATGCTAAAAACGAACATCATTAAGGAGAGCTCAGATTATGTTAAATTTAGTCAAATCTATTTTATAGTGAGCCAATATTAGCTAACACAGACACAAGATGGCTGCAGAGATTTTACCCCCCAAATAAATGTTACTCGAATGTAATCATTACAATGTCAACATAAATTGTTTGCCTCTGCACCTTAACAGTACCAGAAAAGACCTGTGACTTTAAACTTTTGTGATTGAAGGCTACTTAATTTGAATCACTGAAAAATATCCATGTAGGCTAGTTAGTTCTTCCAGATATAATATATTATATCTATACTTCAATATACCATTTGGGCCATTGCTGAACAGGATATATCCACACTGTAGTCTGACTTTCTCACTTACTTTAGCTTGCACTTGAATGATAACACATTAAAATTTTAATCCTTGTCATTACAGAAAACATTTACAGAAAAATTAAAAATCATGCTTTACCAGGCAATCTTCAAAAAGTTCCTCTTCTTTCTCACCAAGGTAGAGTAACAGCTTCACGTCTCATCCCGATGCTTTGGTTCTGTGAGCAGATTAATATTGTGTTAATACTGAACCATTATTCATACACAACGAATTGTCAAATGAGAGCATGCATTTGCAAGGAAGGAGCAATAATTCAAGTACACATAGCATGTGTAGAAAGATGGAGTGTGAAGGGGCATATGGTACCAAGTGTGAGTTCAGACTTTCAATTCTACTTTACTCTGATGATTCTGATATATGTGAGAAGCACAAGGTAACATGTATCTAATTTACTTGCTGTGTTGTATTCAGTAAGGTCGCCGTTTTTTTCACAGTCAGCATACACACAGACAAAGCCAGTATGTTTTACATTCATTTTTGTGCTTTTAAAATAACTTAACTTAGCCACTGAAATAAATGTAGCTTTCCTCCACATTTTGACGCGATTTTTTCCTAATATAGTAGCTTTAGCTATCTAAAAGTTAAACCTTACTGTACAGAAATAACCCAGATTAAAACAATAACAATTAAAGTAAATATAGCATCAAGCAAACAAGAACCAAACTATCAAAATGCACGCGGTGTATCTATATATATATTATCACAAATGCAAAACAGAAAATCTAAAACTTACATTGACGTTGTACCTGAGGTAACCCGAGCATGCAGCGTCTACGTGGATCTTCACGTTAACCGTCCTCTCTGGCTCGTTTGTTTACCTTTGTGCTGATTAGCTGAAAGTAAAGGGTATCCCGTCCGTCCAAATGCGCATGTGCAGATTCAAACACACGCTACTTTTAGATTAAATGTTACTCAGTGTTTTCAGGTTTATGTGCAGTAACGATTAATCATTTAAAATAGCATGAGTAAATCTTTAATAAAAGTAGGCTAACTATTCTTACCCAGTTCATCTTTTACATGAATACAATTCAAATATTTAGTTAAGAAATTCTAGTTCTGAATCTTCACTGAACTGACTGTTAATTTAATATGTTACTATAGCCTACCAAAAAGTCAGTTTTTTCAGTGCACCTTTATATTGGTTAGATTCTCCACAATTCAATCTTTAATTTTACAGAAACTATGAGCACCAAATGATCAAATAAAGTACTTTGGTTAGCGACCTCTTTCAGGCATACAAATGTTAACAAAGTGCTACTTCATTAACTTTAGTTTGGTTTATATCATTAGTTACAGCCTACATATTTTTCTACGATTGTACCTCAATAGAGCAGATTCTGATGAAGAGGAAGAGGGAGTTATGAAACTGAAAGTTATGACTTACTACCGTTTTAACTAGTAGCTTCAGTTTTTAGAGCTGAAATCGCCCACTTATGTTTAATAATTGCAGAAATAGTTCATCGTTGTTATTAAACGAGTTTTAACCGTGAAGCAGTTCTCTGCTGTCCGGTATTAATGTGAAGTCTTCACGCTGGAAGCGGAAACTTACCGTGAATATCTCTTCTCTCGTCAGTTAGTCAGTTTCAGTATCTTTGAAGATTGGAAACCAGAGAAGTTTAAAATCCAGTCTACAGTCAGATACCTCCCTCTTTACTGCTCAGACCAACGCCCATTACACTGCACAAAGTCCCTGTACAGGTTATACACACTGCAAGATAACTGTGAATATCTAGTACATCAATAAATACATAAATTATAAAATATATTTAGGCTTTACAGCATTGGATGGAGCATTAAGGTTAAAGGAACTACTGTTTCATTTTGGGTGTGATTAAGTAAAATCTGCTTGTTTTGAACAAAATGAAAAGCTCTGTGTCAGATTAAGTAATAATTTGGTTGAAAATTATCAGTATTTCCACAAGATCTGGGCGCAGTGGTTAGGATGGAGGGATTGGTTCAAGATCACATGTGGTTATTGTGGATTGTGTCTTTTATCCCTTCCTCCCTTCAAAGGGGAATAGCACACACAACAGGTTTAACTCGTACATGAAACTCAAATGAGAATATATATTAAACTGTCTCCTTTCTGACAGACGCTGTAGATGTGATTATATTTCTTAAAATAGAAAATAACACCATCACACCTGCAGCCTTCATATAGATTTACATCTTTAACTTCCTTACCGACAATATCAACCTCAACATCATATCAGTAAGGACTTGAATCCTTCTGAACAATTGCAGACACAAATAAACGTTAAGATCAGTGTGCAAAAACCCGTACGTGATTTCTAAACTCTATTACATTATAATAATTGCTTCATATACTATTTTTAAGACACTTCATTCACTCAAACATTAAGAACCACAAAAAAGATTTTATTAGAAATTTCAAAATAGAAAACATTTTTGAAAGACCCCTCAATATAAATGTATATTTTTCTTGGAGAGAATTAACGTCATAAAACAAGCACAAACAAATTTGAGCATTTACATGATGGATAATCATTTGGATTCTTCTGTTTTAGTTTACATAAGACAATAGGGTTAAAAAAAAAGGCTCTCATTCCATTTGTTATTTGTTGGATAAAAACATTACATGTCTGGTGAGATCATTCACTTCTTACAGGATTGTTTGATAAATCTGGTTTTAAAAAATTAAACAATTACATGAGCCTCACAGATCAGGGCAGCGAAGGCACTACACACCATAGTACACATTTAAACTAATTTAAGAGCTGACGAATCTCTGATAAACGAAAGCCAATAATCAAAAACTATTTTTAGAAAAAACAAAAACAAAGCAATAACTGTATTAAAACATGTTGTGTTCAGGTAGACTGTATGTTTGGTCACAATATGGATTTCACAACATTTACTTTTTCTTGAGGTCATCAATAAGATATGGCTCATTTTCCTCAAGGACTTTGTAGAAGACATCTTTGCAGGCTGTGCTGGCTTTCAGGGGACCAGAGAGGAGTGCCCTCATCTTCTCCTGAGTGGTACGCAGAGCCCTAATTGTATCATAAATCTCTGCCGAGATGACTTTCCTGTAGAGGAGCTCGTCCAGAATAGGTGAAATGTTGCTCGCTCTGTTGATCAGATCGACTCGATGTTTATCCACAAAGTGCACGCCTGAGGAAAGAGGGAAAAAATTACTCTACAATGACTGATTGATGATTTGACTGAACTTGAGACATTTCTTTTGAAAAGGCTACCTTTTATATTCAAAGTGTAAATGACTGAAACTCATCAATTATTAAAAACAGTACATGCATTAAGATTCTGCAACAGTGATTTCTATAGTGCAACTACCAGAAAACTTCTAATAATAGCCCAGGCGTGAACTCCCCCTGCCTTTATTGGGGACAGGCGTTTAAATCCTTTAGCACAAAGCTCAGCACAGATGGAAATACTCTCTAATTGTACTGCTTCTCTTGAGTTTTGTTCAGCAAATGTGACAACTAGCAGCTTCCAGGTGGTACTTTTTTAGCCATGACACTTGAACGTGAACGCTGTTTTACAGCAGCTGTAGATTGATGACAGCCAGCGTACAGACAGTGACCATTGGACTGCACATGAGAATATTCACAACTAGGACTAAATTTTAATTTATTTTTTCTTGTTGTACAAGACATCATACTACCATTGCACCTACCATCTGCCATGTTGCTTACACCAGCTCCTCCAGCTGAAGGTCCTGTAGCTGAAACAAATTTATGGAAAATTAAAATAGCTGTACAATGAATTGTCTTAGTGTTTATGCATATTACTGTTTCTCCCATGAACACAGCAAACAAAATGCTTTCTTTCATTATGAAAATCTATCACTAAAATAGGTACAGACTTATGGTTATATTTTATTTCTTTGTTATTGTCAACAAAACAAAAATATCAAAACCAACAATGTGTCAGTCTGTCTCTCAATACTTTACAAGTTCCCCAGCCTGTCTGTGGCATTCAGCCTGAAGTCCATTTGTTCCTACTGGAGTCTAAATCAAATATATAGTTTCCTTTTTAAAAGAAACTAACAAGCAACTATAAAAGTACCAGTGAGTACTTGAAGGTAGCACAATGGTGTTGGTTGTACAGTTGAGCAGGGTGAATTATGTTTAATAATTTCTATACAAGAATGGAGCTCAATGGCACAGAGGAATAACTAATACTAGGCTGTAACCACACAGGCAATACTTGTTAGAAGAATAGATTCACTGTTGGTTTTCTTTTCATGGGATTTCTTAAAAATAACAGACTCTCAGATTCTGCCCTTGGTGGATTACTCTTGTAAAATATGTTTAAAGAATGAGTCAATTAATAAAACTCAGATTTGACATTGTGCTGTAACGCTACAAAAATACTGTATGACACCTTCAAGAGTACAGGAGGACAATGGGAAATTCTAAAATCAATGCAACCTATTTTCTACAACAGCTAATCTGTGATGTCTTGTGTTTTAAAAAAAAAGAAGAAGGCTAAAACAACTCACTATGACAGGAACCAGGTTTTGGCAAATACTCAGCTGTTTCTTCACCTGCAAAAACAGGAAGACGCAGTGTTAGAGTGGAGAACAGCAGTGGTAGCACTCGGTGACATGTAACCTAATTAGTGTGATGTTGTAAGGAATGAGGCACACCATGACAACTAAGAGTTAAAGTCCCACCTGGCAGACATACTGTGATTGGCTGTTCATTCAGGCCATTGAAAGAGCTCTTCCTGTATGCTATGGGAGTTTATTTAACATGATTTTAAAGAAAGCCTTCTGAGTACGACTGTATAGTAATTGGTGATTTTTCCCTCTCTAAAATCGGTAGCTGTCTCAAAAAACCTTTTCGGTCGTGCTCTAACACGGATGCACGGGATTTGTATTCATAAACTACATAAAAAGGACGATTTTGCTTTTATTCTTACAGCAATAGGGTCTCTGTGTGTAGGCCTACAGTATAATAAATGAAACAAATAGGCATATAGGAACAAGATGTATAATGGGCAGTAGTCCAAAGTGTGCTCGAAAGTGAAAGTAAAAGGGAAGCGGGCTCGTACAAATGTTTTCGCTTTGACTTACAAGGTACTTGAAGGTACTAAAAAATAAATACAAATAGTCTATTGGTCTATTATTACGAGTTTATCTGCAAGCATACTTTAAATGTTGTGTAAACCGTGTATAAAGTGGCCATTAAAACCTGGTGCCGTAATTTACCGAGTCTTCTTGCGTCTTCGTGGCAGTCGATCTGTTTCAATAACTCCACGGCCACTGCAACAGCACCGGTCTCGGTAAAGGTAGAAACCAGGACGTCTGTGATATCCAAGTAGTTTTTACCCTGCACCTTTCCCCGCCGGACCCTCGGCTCTTCCCTGCGGTCCACAAGCTGGTGGCGGAATTTGTCTAAGTCTTCGACTGATAGGTCCTCCAGCGTGTCTGCTAAAAGTCTTTTTATGGTTTTGGGAGGCATTTTTCACCAAGAGATGCCCCAAAGTCGTAGATGTCAAAAGCCCTTTAAGTCAACCCCCAGAGATCACTTCTTTCTCTCGGAAACACACAACTGCTCCAGCCGCCAGAGAAGGAAGGGGAAGATGATGAAAAAACTTGCAAAAAGGTGCATTCAAATCCTGTCGGAAATCTTGCTATGCTGTCGGAAATCTTGCTACACTGCGATTGCGATATGATTTAGGGAATGACCATTTTTACTATTACAAATTTAATTTTCTCTGAAAAAAAAATCATGATGATGTGAAATGTTTCTTGGGGTCATTAGCAAACAAACATATTTTCTTAAATCTGGAGCACAACATTTGTAAAAACAAGGCATCTCTCCAGAAATACAATATGTCATTAAAATGCTGTTTTGTCACATATTTTACATTTGTAAAATAAAAAAAAATAAATGCAGCTTCTGCGATTTGCATATTGTACTTGGCTATATTGCAATTTCGATAAAATTGCGATTAATTTTATGTATAGATACAAACATGTGTGTGTGTGTGTGTAGGTAGGTAGGTCAGCTGCATGGTTGCATAATGGGACTCTGACCTGGGCAGGGAAAAGACCGGCCTCCTGTATATGAGTCACAACCTAAACTGAAAAAGATGCAAAACTACAACCAATGTCCCATTTAGAAATGGTTTCTAAATAAAGTTTCCACTCCAGTTACTGTTATATGTCTATATCTAGTTTTGGTCAGAAGATGACAGCAGGGGCGTATCTGAAGTCATTTGCCTGGTAATTTATGGGAGGAGGCAAGTGGCTCATTCAAGTGCAGTCAGTGTCAAGTTGATTAGGATGTATGGAGGAAAGGTGCACAGGACTTGGCACGCCTTGTCTTTTATAAAAGAGGCAGTTGTTTTTGGACTGGTGTTGCTGCTGGAACAAAAACAGAACCTAATCTTCAATAATTATTTCCCACTGGAGATAAAGAGATGAAGCTCAAGAGAGGGTGTCTGACTACTGTCTTATTTAATCTCAAATCAAATCTCCGAAAACGTGGAAGTGACTTTTTTTTAATGCTGATGTATCCAACCCACAGAGCACCACAATAACATGAAACAACAACCACGACTACACTGTAATAATCTGATCATTGTCAGGTTCATCTGTCAACCTGCTCCCAGAAACTGTAAAACCTGTAAGACTGGAATGACACTAAGTTGGAAAAACAGCCCTGCCAGACTCCACTGCACGAAGGTCTGAAAGTAACTTATTACACTATCCACACAATATGTGTTCCTGCATTCACTATTGCTTTTATACACAGTTTGCACAAATTTGACCTGACGATGCACTGTGTGGCGTTTTCTTGTGTTCTCGAGAAGTAACTGCATAACTGCCCTCTTCTGCTTTTTATTTCAGTATTACTTAAAACACAATTCTCCATTTTTGACCGTACATTCACAGTAAATTACTGGTAACTGGGTAGATAACTTTGACAGTAAGTTACGGCATCATCAGTAGTTATGCCAGCATATTACTGTAATTTAGCAGTATGCTCCTGTAGAATTACTGTAGGCTATTTAATTATTTATGCTGTAGAATAAGTGCTTTACAGCACTGTAAAACATGATCATTTAGTGGTACTGGAGATTAGCATAGTAATACTGTTTAAGTTTTGTTTCATATTTGTATTCATATTATATTATATTTATTATATATTATTGGCCCAAAATCTTCCTCCATATCAGTGTTTGGTTCATTTTGTTCAGAAAAAAAGTAAAAGAGTTTAATGAAACACTATGTAAACAACAGCAGGCTATGGTTTACATTTTATATTACCTTTTCATTGTGGCTTTGTTCTTTCAAAAAAAAGAAGGTAAAATTAAAAAGGACTACTTTTATGATGAGTATGGGGGTTTAAGGCTCTGATTTGGCAACTTTAATCAAATCTGGCAACACTGCTGTGTTGTCTATAAGTTCAGTCTGAAGGATTTCACATTCCAGAAATTTGCCTTGGTATATTGATGCATAACACAAAACAAGGAACAAATATAACTGACAATAACACAATAAGGATCCTGTTTGTGGCTTTCAGCTCTGTTTTTAATACCATCATCCCCGGCTCTGCTACAGGACAAGCTCTCCAGACTTCACCTGCAGGAGGCAGCTCATGGAAAGGAAAACAGACACATCCCTCCAAACTCTTTAAATCCTAACTGCTGACACACTGCGTCAACATGTAGACATATAAGCTTCACAGGCCTTCCATGGCAGTGAACGAGCAGACTAGTAAACCATCAGAACCGGGTCCCGTTTGAGAGGCGATTGTCTATCTTCCTTTTATTTTATTATAAATGAATATAACACAGAATAATAGGATGATCCTATAGTGTCTTTGTTAAATACAATCCAGAGATGTCTCACTTTGGTAAAAGCATTAAGATCCCAAGCGTGGTGAGACTTTTGCATGTTGCCACAACGTACAAAACGTAGTTAAATATAAAAAAAATGGTCAATACATTTATTTATGTGAAGAAAACTAAATGGATTTTTGCTTAGATAGTACGTACGATTGTTGAACACATGATGAAAAAAGAGAATTGTTAAAATGTCCTAAAAATATCAGGAAAACTAATCTCTTATGTAATATTCACAGGACATTATCTGCTCAAAATTCATCCAAATCGCTCATTTTACACAAACCTCCTGCAGTTATGGCACTCTCTATTTGGGTTCATTGTACAGTTGATCAGGTGTACAGTACTGGTATTGTTATGCACTGAATATAATATGTGTACTACATGATAGAAAATCACCTCTTTGGGGGGGGAACTCTATATAAGGATTTAAGTAATCCCATGCTGTTCAACAAATGACCTGTAGGGCAGAAATAGTCTGAAGAAGTTTTAGGCAGAAAGCTGTTGTACAGTGTTTATTATGATGTAAAGTAGTCCTATGTAACCATAACTCATGCTTCATACTCCGGTACAGTAGGTGGCGGTATGCACTTTATATCTCATGGTTGAAGAAGAGGGTTCAGGCACGAAATTTAAGCACAGTTCGCGCCATACACCAAAACAAGACGTATTGCGCATAGCCTTCTAGTCCACATATATACATACGTTATATATACACAGTGAATGGTCTAGCCTGTCTAAGTAGACGACGCTGTATGTGATGAGAAATGGTTACAACAATTAAATGGGAAATAGTGAAGTCGCTGGACGATCTGACTCAGACTGACTTGGATACGTTTTGTCACCGGCTGCGGGACCGCAGGGAAGAGCCGCGGGTCAGACGCAGAGCTGTGGACGGTAAAACTATCCTGGAGGTGGCGGACCTTTTGGTTTCAACTTTCACCGAGCACACAGCTCTGCAAGTGACCCTGGATATACTGAAGCAGATCAACTGCAACGAGGAAGCAAAGGCACTGGGTGAGTAAACGCTGATGACTGAGTTTCATCATAAAATGTCCAATAGAGACCGTCAGGCTTCCTGCAGGAGGCATGTCTGTGTATCCACAATGTAACTGTACTAGTTACTACTACACTGCGAGGGAAGTGTCAGTACATCTTAATACCAATGTTTTTATCATGATATTGTTTGGTGCTAGTTCTGTTAAAGCCTATAGCAGATGCATGTAAAGTATAGACCTGCACAGTTATTTAAAATATTATCAAAATCGCAATATGGCCGAGTGCAGTAGGAAAATGGAGTATTGTAGTGCTGCAGAGGTTTCCTGGTCTCCAGATATAAGAAAATATGTTTGTTTGATACCAAAAATGTCCATCATCATGATTTTAATCATGTTTGGTTTTTTTTTAATTGAAAATCAAATTTGTGATTCAAAAATATTTATTCCCACACTAATCATGAATCTTATAATCGCAATATAATGTTTTTACCACATCCTGCAGCCCTATGGAAAATGAATGAATCACATGACCTTTGATGAAAAAATGTCTTTTCCTCAAATGTGCACATTCATTTATTTTGCTGCTGCTCTCCAAATAGATGATCATAAGCATACCACAGGGCTCATGGTGAGTCAAAGTAAAATGCTCACCATTACAAATCATCCACTTAGCTATAAATACAACATATATGTTTCTTCCCTCAGGGGCGGATCTAGAGAAATATTCACAGGGTGGCCATAGGAAGGCATGGAGACTGTAAAGGATGGCACAAATGTATGCTGATTGTTTGAAATCGCAAACAATGACGTATATCAATATTTACTTGTGGCGTGGCAGCTGCAGATAAATGATCTGAAGTCTGGTTGATGAATGTTTAGAGTCATCAATGTTTTATTAGACTCAGTAGCATCTGTCAGTATTTCTGAAGGCGGAGTTATTTTCACTTTACTGTACTTTTAAAGACGTGAGGAAGTGGGAAATGAATAAGTATCAAATAGCAAATAATCCAATGAGTAGCCTACGTTAATATATACTTAACTACCTACTACATAAATAGGCTCGATAATACTGAATGAATGAAAATTAATACTCAAGATTACACTTCAAAATAGTTAGAAAACTTAAAAGTTAAATGTCTCCACTGTATTTATGTAACTGAGGAGGCTCCTGTGAGTCACCACACCAGGGCAGTAGTTTTTATTTATTTTATTATTCTATTACAGTTTCTTCTTATATCGCCCTTTCACCATCCTATTATCTTTCTCTACAGAATCAAGAACCAAAGCCTGTGTGGATGTAAGTTCAACTTCACACAATGAAATTCTAAAATTCTTTTAAACATATGGCTGGCTGTTAGAAATGATACTCATATTGGGGTTTTCTATTGGTTTTATGTCTGTTCTTCTTCTTTAGAAAGGTGACCCTACCTTACCTAGGACTTCCAACGGGGAGTTGGAGACAAGGCCCTCACAGGAGGCTCGGAACCATGTGGTTGTCCGCGGGCCTTTACAAGCTGCTCAACCTGTGATGGCAAAAAGCCCTCAGGAGGTGGAGGCTGAAGCAAAGGCTCTTGTTCGCTCTGAAGGCGGGGACCTTTGTAATGACTGGCTTGTTCTGAGCAGGTTTATGATTCAGTTTGGTCAGTACAAAGGTAAAACCTTCAAATGGCTGCTGGAGAATGATGTGGGCTACGCTGTATATCTGGTGGCTGACCACCAGAAGGAGCGAGAGGGAAAAGGAACAATGCGTCAGGACCCATTAATGGCCAACAAGGTACTGCAAAGAAAAGATGATGCAAAAAGTCTCCTGTTATTGATCTGGAAAAAAACTATTACACACACATGTCTTAGTTTACTGGTTTTTATCCTGCACCTGTACCCAATTGGAGTACAGGTCACTACACGGAGTCAGCTCAGTTATTCAGGATTTTTTTCACAAATGGCAATAAATAGTATTTCTAGACTTAAACCACACACCCCTGTCCATCTTATTATATATATATATTTCTTCAAGAAAACAGCTTTGGTTGTATGCACTCCAGTTAATCCATTCCCAGGTACCATGCACCAGAGTATTTAAATATAATGGAATCAAATATGAATCCTGTAGAAAGAGCTCAAATAATAATAATTTTTTTTCTTATTTGAAGGATTCCTTGACTCGATACGTGAGTCATTACCCTGAGGTTTTGGAAGAAGTCAGATTTAAACGTGCGTATGAGAAAGCCGAAGAGGGAAAGGCTCTTGCTGGCTTTGGTAAATACCCCTCGGAGAAACTGCAGGATCTGTACGAGTCAAAGGAGCCGAGAAAAGTCAGGTATAATAGCATGCATAAGTGAATTGTGGTGAAGCTTGGTGTAAGTAAGCCAGCAGATATTAAAGACCACTACTCTACCCTTCTCTTCACAGCTATGTTGACTTCCTCCGGACCATGAAGTCAACCTGCAACCCAGGGTCCAAAATGGAGGTCGCTGTTGCATACGTTTTGCATCGTGACAAACATTGGGGCACAGCTCCTGGAAAATGTTAAATGTAAACAGTTATCGCTGTCATCCTCCTTCACCAGCTTTGAACTCAGTTTGTTTGAGCTGGGGCTTTCTCACACGGTGCTGTGTGCTGTGGTTTACCGGCCTCCCAAATACAACAGAGACTTTTTAACAGACTTTTCTGTGTTCTTGGCAGATATTATGCCCAAATATGACCGGGTCCTTATTGTTGGAGATTTTAATATTCATGTGTGTTGCCCTGAAAACCCTTTGGCGCGAGACTTTTTAAACATTATTGACTCTTTTAATCTCGTGCAGTCTGTACTTGGGCCTACACATGAACGTGGTCACACACTTGATCTTGTTTTATCTTCTGGTTTGCCTGTTCTTAACCTGGAGGTCTGTGACGCTTTTTTCTCGGATCATATGCCTGTACTTTTTGAAGCTGCTGTTCGCTGTCACACAGTTAAACCTCGCGCTGCTGCTCGCAGATGTCGAGTTATTAACCCTTCCACTGCTGCTCACTTCTCCGCAGTCTTCAGTCAGAACTGCGTCTTTCCCCAGTCTCTGTGTGAGGATACAGAGGCTCTTAACTCATGGTTTCTCGACACCTGTCAAACTGCCATAGACATTGCGGCTCCATTAAAGACCAGGCAGCAGAAAGCTAAATCAGAGCCTTGGCTGAATGAAACAACCCGCACTGTCAGACAGGATTGTCGAAGAGCTGAGCGAAAGTGGAAAAAGGACAAATTGCAAATATCTTTTCAATTACTGAGGGATTGTTGGCGTTTTTACCAATCGACTGTGAAAGAGGCTAAAAGAAAATATTTTTCTGATATTGTTCTTTTAAACTGTCGTAACCCTCGTGTGTTGTTTAAAGTTATCAACTCTGCGCTGAATGCTCCACAGACTGGAATTGAGGCCTCCCCCGCTGTGTGTGAGAACTTTCTTCACTACTTCATTGATAAAGTCACTTCTACCAGAGCACTTATTTCACCTCCTGCTTCTGATCCTTCAGTGTTTGTCCCCTGCTCTGCTGTGTTTGACACCTTTGAACCTGTGACCCTGCTGTTTGTGCATGAGATTGTGGGTCATTTGAAGCCCTCAGGGTCTCCGAATGATACTGTCCCGCCCGGTTATTCAAGGAGGTTTTTCCCACTATTGGGCCATCATGTCTCACAGTTATTAATAGCAGTCTGTCCTCTGGAGTAGTCCCTGTAAATCTTAAACATGCAGTTGTGCAGCCTTCATTAAAAAAACCTGGGCTGGATCCTAATGTTTTGGCAAATTTCAGGCCTATATCCAAATTGCCTTTCTTCTCTAAAATCTTAGAGAAGATTGTTTATTCCCAGCTCATGGACTTTTTAAATGAACACAATATTCTTGAGACTTTCCAATCCGGTTTTAAAACATTGCACAGCACAGAATCAGCGCTTTTAAGAGTTTTTAATGATATCTTTTTAGCTACTGACTCTGGACACTGTGTTGTCCTTGTACTTTTAGATTTGACTGCAGCATTTGATACAGTGGATCATGAAATCCTGATCGCTCGTTTGGAGCAGTGGGTGGGCATCAGTGGCTCAGCACTGGAATGGTTCAGGTCCTACCTGTCACATCGGACTTTCTGTGTCAGCCTTGATGACTCTGTGTCCTCCACTGCTCCTCTCTCATGTGGGGTCCCACAGGGCTCTGTGCTTGGCCCTCTTTTATTTTCTCTTTATCTACTCCCACTTGGTTCCATTCTCAGGAAACATGGCATTTCTTTTCACTGTTATGCGGATGACAGCCAGATCTATATCCCCCTCAAAAAATCAGAATCCTACTCTGTTGACCCACTGCTAAAGTGCTTACACGACCTTAAAACTTGGATGTCTTTGAATTTTCTGAATTTTAATGAAAAAAGACAGAAGTAATGGTCTTTGGTGGCACTTCTGTGACCCCCCAGTTGATCTGGGTTCTTTAGCGCAATATCGCAAACCAATTGCAAAAAATCTTGGGGTAAAAGTTGACACAGACCTTAAATTTGACAGCCAAATTAAAGCTGTGGTAAAGTCTAGCTTTTTCCAGTTAAGGCAGCTGGCAAAAATCAAATCAGTCCTTCAGAGACAGCACTTTGAGACAGTAATCCACGCCTTTGTGACCACTCGGCTGGATTACTGTAATGCACTTTATATGGGGTTAGTGGGTCCTCCATTTCTCGTCTTCAACTGGTACAAAATGCTGCTGCACGTCTTTTAACTGGCACACGCAAGTATGAGCACATTTCACCTATTTTAGCTTCACTCCACTGGTTGCCCATCCATTTTAGGATTCATTTTAAAATTCTTTTATTTGCTTTTAAAGCTTTGAATGGCCTTGCCCCTTCTTACCTCTCTGAGCTGCTGCACCCCTACACTCCCAGCCGTTCTCTCAGGTCAGCTGACCAGCTGCTCCTGACAGTGCCTAAAGCTAGGCTTAAGCTCAGAGGGGAACGAGCGTTTGCCGTTGCAGCTCCAAAACTTTGGAATGGATTGCCGCTGCACATTAGACAGGCCACCTCTCTGTCTCATTTTAAAACTCTTCTTAAAACCCACCTCTTCTCTTCGGCTTTTGATGCCATGTAGAGCGTTGATTCTATGTGTACACATGCATATTTTTATCTTGTGTGGGCAGTGCTTTTTATTTATTTCTGTTATTTATTTTACTTATTTTATTTTATTTTATTTTATTGCTTTTATCTTTTATTGTGTATCTTCGATTGTGTTATTTATTTATTCTGTATATCTTTTTGTGCAGCACTTTGGAAACCTTGTGTTTGTTAAATTCGTGCTATATAAATAAAGTGGATTGGATTGGATTGGAAAGAGACCGATCAAAAGGAAACAGGTCCAAAGCACCAGAGGTCAGCCCACCAGTGTCTCATGGTATGTATTGGGTTTGGAAAAAGTTCAGTTGCGCTGTCTCAATGACTAATATTCCTGTATGTAGTACAGTGTATGTTGTTGAAGACCCCTTTGTCCTGCACATTTTATTATAAATACATGTCTCTTGAATTGCTTTGGCCTTTTGTCTTTTCTTCTAAATTCCCCAAATAGCACCTTTATTTCAAGATACTGATCCAGATTTATCCACTATTTTCTTCTTTTAAAGGGGCACTCCATCAATTTACTGAATGAATGAATGAATCAAAAATTAAACCATTCCAATGTTAAATCATCTTTACACCAGGGGCCACATTTTACCAGTGGGAATCCTCCTAAATGGTGCTTCAAGGTAGCAAATAAGAGTTTTCTCTTAAGAGCTATTCACAAAGCTGCTGAGAAACACTTTTACTCAGCAACTGAGAGAAGGTAGAAGAGAAGGTAGATAAAAAGGTTTTTCCATTAGTTAGGTGCTCCTATGAACAGGTTTTGCTGGCTCTTATGAGTTAATACCAGCCATTAAAAGCTCCCTTCCTAATCTCCCTTCAGTGTAAATGATGGGGGACCAAATGCACTAATGCAAATGCAAAAAAAACCTCACATTATAATGGTTATAGTTTTCTCAGACTTTACAGCTCCACAGCCACAGTAGACAGTATACTGTTTTTTAAAGTACTGCTCATTACGAGTACACTTGAGTGAATGTGTCCAATCAGTTGAGTGCCCCTTTTAAAAGTGTCCCTTGGAGATAATCTGGTGGTGGGAAAATGCTTTGTGTTTTTTTTTCTCTGATGCCTTGGATGTCCTGGCTCACTCAAGTTTCCTCTGCCTCCCCTCCAGGCCCATACGGAAGAAGCCTAAATACAACTGGAAGAGGACATGATTCACCCATCTGTCCCATTAGTGACTGAATCAGGGGTCTAAGGAACGGGTACTGGTAGCATTAATTTATGTAGCTGAACTCCACCCAAACCAATTCAATAAGCTTCTATTGTGTGAACGTTTTTTAAAAAAAAGATGATGTTTAACACTCAAATTGTTTGTATCAAAACATCTTAAATTCAGCAGCAAATTTGGGATTTTGAGATATATAAATGAGACTGACCTTTTTTATTACAATTCTTACACTGTAAATGATGTCTTATTGCTTAACGTATGAACAGGTACATGTTCTATGGGAATTTGCGAACCAGGCCTCTTCCACGGAAAATATTATGTAAAAATGAACAACAGTTCAAACAGATTTATGTGTCAGGGCCTCATTCTAGCCTGGATACAGTTGAAAGTCAATAAAACGTACAAATGTAATGTGGAAATATACAATACCTGTGTATTGTTTAAAATACCTGCCAAGACTGGTATTAATAAATATTCACTTATCAAAGACCTGTTAAGGCACACAGTAAAAGCGACCGAAGAAAGACTTTTTATTGTGATTATTGATGATATTATGACAAAATACACAACTTTAACGTCTTTCAGATTGATTTCTGTACACAATCTTGTATGACAATATTCTGGCTGGACAGTTGATCCAATATGGTGCAACAATGTTCTCTTCCTGAGTGAGAGCACACGTGTGGCGATCCATCGAGTGTTTCCCTGAGGAGAAAGAATGACATTGATTGTTTTTTAAGCTTTTATTGCAAAAGGTTAAACAGCAATTTTCTTTATCTAAAATTCTTGCTTTTTGAAACATTAACGATGTCAAAACCGATAATTGAACCGCTGAAATTGTAACACGGACAGGATGGATTACATGCTGTATAGTTCTTATGAATCACTTGTGCATACAAAGGCTATTTGAATCCAGCGCGGAAATGGTGGACCCCACAACGAACAAGGAAAGAACTCCAGAGAGGTAATTACTGAATGTAAATACATAAAATGGCAGTTGCAGAAAAATACAGAGCATAAATAGCATCAACATGTCTGATTTCATGAAAATCTGAAGGATTATAGTTTTAATGTGACAAAATTAACAGTTATATTACATTAATACTAATTTCAGAATCAGAAATACTTTAATGATGGGGGGATAATTAAAGAATAGTACTTATATACAATATCTAACACAATATGCAGAATAGAAATGAATGTATCGGTATATACATATAGTAAAAATAAAATGGAAAATATAAATATAATACGAGCCTAAGAGATAATAAGATAATAAACAAAGTACATGTAAATCTAAACATAAGTGCAAACATATTCCACAGTATTGCTGACAGAAATTAAATAAATAGTAATGAGTTTTAAGATTGTGAATTACGAAGAATGACATAATAATTAAGTGAATTGCACGTTGACCTGGGTATTGCACTTAATTGACGTATTGCACATTATCAGCACCAGTTTAATGACTAATGACTCAGAGTTTTGACAAGAGTTATGAAGAAGAATTACTTTGATGCCAGAGAATATGTAAATTTAGAGGGAAGCTTTTGATATATGTATTATTTATGAGGAAAGTAATAGTCAACAGCCAGTGAAATACATTCTGAGAGGGTTCATAATCAATCAATGTACTTTCTCCAACCTTGCAGCTGTAAGATTTAATACAAAAAAGAAATTCTGTAGAGCAACTCTTCACTTTACACATTGCTTTACATGTCAACAACTTCAATGCATGCAGGAAAAGCAATTCTCCGTAGGTCAACTTACCGTCAAAACAAGATGTCTACATTCCTCCGGTTGTCTCCTGGACTGTAAAAACAGAAACATATGTTGAAAAGCACTGACACATTTCCTGCACACAGTTTACTCTTGATTACACATTAGTCTGAGCTGGGGTGTGGTTTTATATTACAACTGGACAGGTGAGATATGTTGTATATATATATATATATATATATATATATATATATACTGTGATTCATAAACAGCTGTGTTGCCACATAATTTCATTTTATCGTAGCATCAGTGTTAATGATGCCAAATAATTAAGTAGAATTAGAAGTTGTTGCTGCTGCTACTGTTTTAATCGTGATATGTTTAAATCAAAATAACCTACATTGTTTAAGGCAGTGGTTCCCAACCTGGGGCTCGGGACCCCCACTATGGGTTGCCAAAGCTTGACAGGGGGTCATGAGGCCTTCTTGAACTTAAGGTGTGTAAGAAAACTTACACAGTAGGCCTATATCTTAGCATTTGATTCACCTTTGTGGAAAAAAGTAAATGTAAATTGTCTAATAGAACAATGGCCAAGCGCCAGGGACACTGAATTAGTCAAAAATCAGCCTATATGGTATGTATGATTGTTAAAAAATTATAAAACATACATAAAATAGACAGAATTGTATAAAACGTTCCCTAAACAGGAAATAAGGAGGGTTACTTTAGAAAATGTAATCCGATACAATTACTAATTACCTGTTAAAAAATGTAAGTGCCAGTAATCTTATTTACAATATTAACATGACGTAACTTGATTACTTTACGTTACTTTTGGATGATCTCAATACGGAATATGCAAATGAAACAAGAGAAAAAAAATGCCAATAAGAAGTATTAATGCAGGTGTATTCTGTAAAACAAAAAAATTGTCCTCTAAGTGTATTTTTAAAGAAAAACTGATGCATCTTAAAATTGTAATTCTGCTAAATAATCCCCCCCCTTTTTTTTTTACTAAATGTAACTGTAATCTGATTACGTCTTTTTTCTGTAACTGCATTACAGTGCAGCTTTTTTTGTATCCTCATTACATAACTTAGTGAGTAGTACATGTAATCCGTTACTCCCCAAGCCTGTTTGGATCCTTACAATGGACACATATGAGACTGGTATTGGCCAGGCTCTGTTAGTGTAAGTCTGTAATGTCTTAAAGGTTCAGATATTGGCGGACTTCAAAACTGAAAGTAAAATAGAAAGGTACCGTACTTTATCAGTGTGTCTGAACAAAAATAAGTTTTTACTTGTCAGCCACTACATCTTATGATCTTATGTGGTTCACAAACACTCTTAGCACGATAATATACTGCGGCCTAATTAGTCCAATGTCTAATCAACTGCGGAAATAGCCTACAGCCATCTCACCGAGTGCCCGTGCCGCCTCGTTGCAGTCAATCTGTGTCAGTATGTCCACAGCCACTTGGAGAGCTACACGCTCAGTAAAGGTTGAAACCAGGACGTCCACGATGTCCAAGAAGCTTTTCCCCTCCACCCTGTTGCGTCTGACCCGCGGCTCCTCTCTGCGGTCCAGAAGCTGATGGCAGAACTTCTCCAAGTCCTTCTTTGACAGGTCCTCCAGCATTTCCGCTAAAGCCGTCCGGATAGTTTTGGGGGGCATTTTCTTCTTTCTAAAACAGGTGAAAGATCAGAAATTGTTTGAATTGAATTTGAATTTAGTCTTATTTCCCTATTTCACCTCGCCTGGAAGAGCTACAAAGTTCACCTCTCGATGAATGATGAATTCAATGCGTCTTTGAAATGTCGAAATTACGAGCTCCACCCGCCTCCAACAAAGTTATATAACACAGCAAATAGGCCAGAAATGGATGTATTTACGCTTCGGCGCGCACAGATGTGAATGTAACATAAGATAATATTGGGGGCATATTGAGCTGGCCCGTGTCACGTGATAAGGAAACTAGCGTCAAACGTGCCGACCCGCTCTTCAGCTGCCACTATCACAAAGGCAATAAAAAGCCCCCAAAAATAAATGTAACAAATTTCTACTAACTCTGTTATTACTGTTCTGTTATCTGTTATGTGCTTTACAAAGTTAATATTAAACATCTCTCTTGTTTCTGCTCTTTGTTACTTCAGTGAATGGGTACAGTGTGTTACTTCATACATACATACATACAACATTTTTTTTTTCTTTTAGAAATAAGTGAGGAATCTGGTTTAATAGTCCTCCACCTGTCGTAAATGAAACACTGATCACATGATGTCAATTGCAACAGCAAGTACAAGTGCAAATGTGTATTCTAGTAAGAGCAGTATTATAATAATTGCTGTTGTTTGAGCTGAGTGCCGCTATCTGCAGCTGAATATCTTACAGACGGACAAAAACATGCAGGTAATCATATACTCCAATGAGAAACCTGAAAAAACACACAGACTCTTTAATCAATGCTCAATGTGTCTGGGAGCACATTTCAAAAATCTATTTTTAATAATAATAAATAATATTTCAGAATAAAATGTTATGCATACCATAAATATTTAGATATCGGCTCAGTTTTTACCCATATTCTCCACACAGAAAAACTGGATCTTTTTTCCTCTGATGTCGACATTTACGAGTAGCACATGTAGGCAGCATGAGATAGGGAAGTCAGGTCTGTAGCCGTGTATAGCCTACATTATATTAAAGGATAAACAGTACACTTGAGGACGCATAAAAATAACCAAATTAATGATAATAAATGTATCATAAGTGTTAATCCATCAGGCTGATTGATTGTATTGCTTATCATCTCAGTTTGATTTGATTATATACAATATTACCACTGGCTCGGCCACAATACTTATCTACTGAAATCATTTAGTTAATAATACATTTGTTAATAATCAAGATTATTTTTGGTTTTATTTTATTTTTACTGTACACCTTTCTGTTTCTAGTGAGACACTTATGTATCACCTAATTAATTTTCTTTATCAAATGCTAAATATAATTATCCAACATAAAACTTCAATATGACAGCGACAATATCTAAAAGAAATATTAACTAAAAAACCTATAATAACACTTTAGGTAATGAAAATTATGTAAAACAACATTTTAATATTTTCCTAATTAAAGGCAGAATCCAAATTGAGTAGGAACAACTCATAAGAAGTGAGACTCTTCACACAAATCTATGTTTATATAAAATTTATTTACACAAAACAATCATCACATAGGCTGAAACTTTCACAGTGAGTGCCTGAAGATGATCTCAGTTTATGTCATTCTGATTAACAACAGAGGTAGACATGAGTTTTGTATTTAAAAAAAATAATAATATAAATGCACAAAACTCTACATAACAATTGTATAAACACTATTTACAAATCAATTCCTTCTTAGAAACACATCACATGAAAATATGCCCCCAGATGTTGCAAAGGTTATCTATTTAGAGTGCTTAAAATGCCCCTCGCTAGTTCCTGTGCAGCAGTTATTCAGCTCTGAGGTTTAGGAGCTTTGTATTTACAGGTCAGGTATTGGAAGACTTCTATTCAAGAAAAAGCTACATATTAAGACTGACTGCATGATGAATTTATGAGAGTTAGTTTTTCCCCTGAAATACACCATTTGTAAATTAAAATATCACCCCATGAGGATACTGTAGTTCAGCCAGGGCTTGAGGATGCAGTGTTCACCATGTTGGCTGTAGTACTCCGTTAAACTGTGCTGGTCACTCTCAGCCAGCAGCACCAAGAGTCCTCACACCTTGTCCCTACTGTGAAGCCCATGTTTCACTACTGTGCTCCGATGTCGCTGCCGCTGGTACCCCGGAGCACTGCCACGACTCTGTGTTTGTTGGCAAAACGTTCAGACTGGTCAGGACCTCCTGTGCTGTCTTTCCCAGCATGCCCTGCACGTCGCAGACAAAGCGGTAGACGTAGCGTTTGCCCGCCGTCTTGTGGATGATGTTTTTGTGGTAGTAGTAACGCAGGCCACGGCTCAACTTCTCGTAGTTCATCTTGGGTTTGTTCTTGCACTGTCCCCAGCGCTTTGCTACCTGTGATATCAACAAAAACCACAAAGAGTTAAACTTAACTGCGTTTACGCCTCAGAATAAACCCTCCATGTAGCGATAGAGGAAGAAATACACTTTATTTTAGTAAAACTACCAAAACGGCAATGTACAATTACAATTAACTGAAGCCTCTAAATGACCAACACAAACAAGACCATCAGTGAAAGATTAAATAACATAACATAACACCTAAGCAATGTCTTTCAAAGCTGTACTTAAATATAGCACCTGAGCAAATGTACTTAGTACTTTCCACTACTGCCATGTCGTATTCAGCATGCACCCCTAATCCAAAACAAGATATTTCCTCACCTCTGTGGGGTCGGACATCTTAAACTCCCAGCCGTCTCCCGTCCAGCAGATGAAGGTTCGGCAGGCAGAGTCCAGAAGTAACTCCAGTAAAAACTGCCACAGCTGGATTGGACCAGAACCTGAATGAATGAATGAATAAATAAATTGATTAATTTGGTTACAGAAGGCAACTGGAACTGGCAACCTTTTATAAACCTGCAATAATCTGCGGTTGAAGAAGGACTCAGATCTGATGTAGTCTCTGTAGTGGAGTAAAAAGTAGATTTCTCTCTGAACTGTACTCAAGTCAAAATATAAAGTGGCATCAAATGGAAATACTACATTGTAGAAGTGCAGGTCTGGTAATAATAATGAATCATTTCAGATGTCTGCAGTGGAACTTTTGGATCAGCATGAGGAACTTGACTTCACAGGTTTTCATTCTGTCCAAAGACTTTTGATTTTATTAAGTTCCTTCTCTCCGACTCAAGTTATACATCATCACTTTACTTTAATGGCATACATTAATGCATAGTTACGTTTTATGTCATAAATTGAGCAAAAATAAAGAAGTAAAGACATCACTTGTAGGCTAAAAAAAAGGCTTCTAGTTCTGCAATATGTTTGGGTCATCTTGCATGCATAGCTCTTTTAAGATCTACCCATAGATGTTCAATTATGTTTAAGTTCAGGGGACTGTGAGAGAGAAACATCCTTTTCTTTAGCTTGACCACCATGCGTTTATAAAAATTATATAATTATGACTTTAATATGTTTTTGTAAGTAAGCAAATTCTAACCTGGATAAGCCGACATTCCCATGATCTGCCCCTCTCTGTCTGGCCTCTGGGAGTGTGTGCTTTTGCGTTTGACCACACGGGGGCAGTACTGCTCTGAGGACTGAGGGCCGTGGTTCGAGGGGCAGGAGGCCGCAGGCGGGTGTGGTTGGGGGGCAGTGAAGCTAGGAGAGGAATATTCAGGCCAGAAAGAGGACGACTGCCTCTGTCCGTCAGAGTCGTACAGTTCAGCCGAGTGACACGAGTAGGTCTGATCTGTCTCACCTGCAACAAAGACAAGAATTACATACTGAACGGTAAAACAAGACCACTGGGAGGGTGTTTTTAATATCCACAGGTAGATTGTCTTACTTTGTAATGTATTTGCTCCTTTTCCAGTTAGAAAAGGGCTGTGGCTGCCCTCCATGGCTGGGCTGAACTGTCCGTTTTGGGGCACCAGGCTCTGGTATGTCTGTGGAGACTCCTGGTATCCAGTTTGGGGCTGGTCTACTGTCAGCCCATCTGCTAATGAAAAAGAAAATTAGTCACGTAAAAGAAAATTCTTTACATAGAGGAATGAGTAAGACTATAGAGTCAGAGGCTCACCATGTGGATATGAGGTCCACCAGTTGAACTCCTGGTATGAGTCGAGGTTGAAGAGGGCTGTGTCGCTGGTGCTCACTGAGGGGTAAAAAAAAAAAGAGCCAAAAAATGTGAGATAAGTCAAAAACACCAACATACAGTTTGACCTATGTTAACAACCATATGGGTGTGGTTTTTTTGAGGTTTCACCTTTAGTGTCGTAAGGGTGAGAAGCTTTTGGTGGCTCTGGATAGCTGCCTTCTGTGCCGTACTGCTGCTGTCCGGGTGCTTTACTGTCTAACAGAAAAGACAGGTCTTCACCAGGGTAGTCTGGAGGTTAAACACAGTACAGACAGATGGAGTCAGTAAATGATGATGGAGGCAGGATAGAGGCTTAGTTCATGCTTATAAAAAAGGACCACACTAATGGTTTAACTAATGGTTTAAACATTTTTTTTAAGATTTCATTCCTACTGGGCAGCTTCTGGTTTCCATTTATTTCAGCACTGTGTGAAAATTCACTTGAAATTTAAATGAGTAATTAAATAAATAACGCATGGCATTGACCACTCATCCTCCTGTAGTACAGCTGTGAGGAGGGCCTATTTTGAAAGGGCTTTATCTTTGATGCCTTTAGGTGCTATGGGGAAAGTCAGACATCAGAGAGCAACCTGCTTAATGAAATACATTTACGTGATATTCTTAAGGATGTCCTTATTTGCTTACCATTTGTCTTTTTTATTAGATTTTTCTTAGAACTGAACTTAAGTGCATTGCTTTTTGGTATTTGGAGTGTTAAATTGTACATGTTGGAACATACACTGAATGCACCACCAAGGAATACCTTTCCAACCAGCTCCTAATCACTAATAAATTACAATATTAACATAACTTTACCGACAAAATCCACTATCTACAGCGTGTCAAGCTTGTTTTAATCCTCTGTACTTTGATTTTCTTACCATGCTGAAATATAATGACAACCAAAGGCTGCCTTAAAGATAAAAAAAGAATCTAAATATCAGTAAATGTGGTTCAAAAATGCAAAATCATTGGTATGGTCCTTTTAAGCAGGAGGTTAATTGCAGCTCAGCTCAGCAAAAGAGTGAAGAAAGATTGGGTGAATTTGTAAGTTTTGGGTTTTTATCTTTGACGGTGGATGTTGACACAAGAAAAAAGCCTTTTCTTTACTGTCGAATCAGCACCAGGCACTCAAGCCCATGCACCTCAGATTTTTGTTTTCAGCTCAATGGATGGAGGCAGCTAGGAGGAAACAAGGGAGGGAGGGGGAGGAAAAGAGAGGAGGAAACGCCAGTGGAGGGAGTGTGACAGAGTAGTGATGGAGGGATGGGGAGGGGGGGGGACTCTAAATCTGCTGGAGGAGGAAGTCTGGAGGAAAGGATTAGGGAAGACAGAGAGGGGAGTGTCTTTAACCTGACCACCCTGTTTCTCTCTGTCTTTGCCTACCTCAGCCCATTCAAGCATAATTCACACACACACACACACACACACACACACACACACACACACACACACACACACACACACACACATACATGCACAGCAGCCCCCCATTCTCCTGACCAAGCCCCTGGGTTTGAACGAGAGCCCCCGGTTGTCAAGGTCTCATAGAGAAAGCTCTGACAGATGTGATGATACAGTCTGCACAAATATTTCCTCTGTCCTTCAGCTGCTCAGGTTCCAGAGGAAACAGATCACGCAAACATTCAAAACTTTGTGCTCGTGTCTGTCTGGGCAGCTCATCACTGAGAGTTTAAACCTTGTACCATCAAAAGTCATTATGTGTAACTTGTGATGGTGCAGGGCATCAGTCAAGTGATTCTCTGAACTCACCATAAGATGCAAAGTCAAAGCCAGCTGGCACTTCCTGTGTCCTGAAGTCTTCTGTGTAATATCCAGTCTGGCAAACCTCCATCTGTGGTGAAAGACTTGTGATTACAACTTTCATCATCATTGCAACTCAGATTGTTGATCAGAGGCAACAATGACACCCAACTTTACATTATTTTCCAACACAATATATATATTTTACAGCCACAGATATTATAAGAGCAGGAATGCAACTTATTTCCATAATAGATTATTATTTTTCTGATTAAATTCATCATTTAGTTTGTAAAAGTGTAGAAAAAATAGTGAAAAAGCCTCTCATATTTCCAAGCCTTCCTTCTGTTTTTATGTCATATGAACACATTTACCCTCATCCAGTGGGACACATTATCAGAGATACCATATGCTACAGGCTGGATGTTATGAATGAATCACATCATATCCTGTATTCTGTAGAAAAAAAAAAAAATGAAAAATTAAGAATTATAGTGAAAACCTTACCTTTATCTTCGAGTCTTTGCTGTCTCCGGATTTGATGATAGTGTCCCAGTACATCTCTTTCCTTTCCTGCTCTCTTTATTTGTCGCTGTTTCCCAGACTTTCACTCACACACACTTACTTATTTACCGTATCTACCGTACAACAACGAGTGGTCAGTCTCCGGCCGAAACGGTCCCGTTATAAACGCAGCGGAGGTGGGAGGGGCGTGCCCGCTGTGCGTCGTGACCAGGTTTGTTAGGCTGTGACGTCAGACGACGCCCCTCCCCACCCCCCCACCCCTTACCCACCCAGCAACAAGCAACTAAACATTCATTCATAAAAGACAACGTAAAATATCACAAAGCGCTATACTTCTTCCGCCACTGTTAGGCGGAAGAAGTATCTAGTTATTTTATTTAAGTAAAAGTAGGAACATCACTCTGTAAAAAAGTTTTTAAAAAAAGTTATGCTTTCTTTCTTTTTTGTTATTTAAAATAATATAAAATTATTAAAAGTAAAAGTACTTATTAGGCAGCAGAATGGTCCCTGTCATTGTAATGCTACTGTATCATATATACTGTGTTTTCTGACTATAATATTGCAATCGTTGTTGTGTTCTCGTTGGTAGAATATAACATAAAATAAAAATAAAACTAAAGCTGTCAGATAAATGTTAAAAGTACAATATTTATTTTATTACAATATATATTTATACATAGAAATGTAGTGGAGTAGTAGCTTAAAATGAAAATACATCAAAAGTATACTTGAGTAGGTCTATAGTAGCCTTCTTGAGTAAACTGATTATCATTAGGAGTGTAACAAAGATACCTTAAATATATATAGTTTATTTTAAGACACTATTCACTAAGAAACTGTAGGATTATTTATTAATAATAGAAATAGAGATTAATGAAAAATATATCTACTCACTTTTGAAGGTTCCATATATTACCCTATAATAAAAACAAGAGATAAAATACACCATCTAAGGCATAAAATATTGATTACAACAGTATCTCTTAGGATAGGAACAACTATTAACAGCACAATAATGTCACTGAATCACAGTCTATGAGTCCCACAAACAAAACGTTAATAACATTTGTGATTATCTTTTTATTCTATCTAGTCAGTTTGTGTTGAAGAGTGTTTAAAGTTAAAGTTATTTCTTTAGGCGGAAATTGGACTGCTAGTCGGACAAAACAAGAGATTTGAAGACATTTCTCACTATTTTCTGACTTTTTAGAGACCAAACAATCAATGAATTAATATCAGATCAAATTAAAAAAAGAAAATCCTTGTAAAAGACAGTATAACACATGGTAGATAGCTATAATACATTATATAACTTTTTGAAACCACTTTTTAAAATATTATTTATCTATTATGTATTTAAAGAGGACGGTTTTTACATGTATAAAGCATACATTTTAAATGTCCTACATCTTTAAGCCTATTGAGGATAACATTTAAATAATCCAATAAAAATTGGATTTATAATAATGAGCCGAGACTACAAGGAGTGTATCTTTATTCTATCACTGAATGACCTTCACATATTTCAAAGCTGCGGTCACTCTGATTGTCTGACTAAATAACTGAGCCATAGTTTGGGTGGGGATGAAGTGCAGCCTTTTGAAATCAGAGCAGTCGGTTTTCTAATGAGGTGGGAGGAAGAAAAAAAAAAATCTGTGTATCTTTAGAAACCATTCGACAAAACAATGGCCCGTAAAAAAACACACAAGTGGTCGCTGAAGAAAGTCTGAAATCACGGCGTGAGTGGCTGCAGCAGATAAGGCCGAGCCCAGGGCCTTGTATAAACAAACATCTCTGCTATTCTCCTCCGACACACACACACACACACACACACACACACACACACACACACACACAGAGGGTCAGCTCCATCTGGAAAAATGGAGCTGGTGAAATCGTGCGCGTCGGTGGGGAGACAGGAGTCGTGATTGGGAGCCCCACCTCAAGACAAGGACACAACCGGGTTAAAGTTACACAACACGAAGTGATTAACAACCGTCTGCAGTCAACTATCAGGAATCCACTGGGATATTTACACAGTGAACCGTCATGAAGCAACGCGAACAGCACCAAATATGCAGAAAATTCAAATAATGGAAGTTTTAATGGCAGTCTGGGGGGGATGTTTCATAAAAACACTTAAATATGCTATAGTTCGCACATGTTGGAAGTGTCTAATGATAATTAATCTCAATCTACAACTTTTTTTTGGTAATTTCTGTATTAAGTTGTGTGTCCCTTTACTTCTCAAAGACCAGTGGCTCTTCCCAAACTTCCAAACTTGTAAAATTAACAATAAGAGCCACACTGACTATTCTCTCTATACTGATATATAAGCACTGAATGAAACAGGGTTCTTACTAACTGTGGCTGAAAACTATAAAAAGGATCCAATTATGACTACTACTACTTTTGTTCATTTTAAGTTAATTAAATAGTTAATTAGTTAAGTTACCTGCTTATAAATGCCAGAAACAGAGTTTACTTGCTGTAATCAACCTTCCTGTTCATACAGGTTATTAAGAGATACAGTCATAATACATTAGGGTGGTGATCGGGGACACAAATTGACAGTTTTGTGGACAAATGTGTTCAAATGTTCATCTAAAGCTTGTGAGGCTTCAGTCAATTAACTACCTTTCTCTGACAGCTTTAGTTACGAGTTACTTTGCAGATTCAAAATATTCAAATTAATAAAACAAAATAGGCCCATTTAATAAATGGTGATGGATTATAATACATTCAACTACCCAGCAGTGTATAAAGTAGTTAAAATTAGATCAACTTTTACCAGCTGCAACATTATTATTAACTTTTAGTCTTTAGGTACATTTTGATGATAGTACTTAAGTAAAAGTTTGAATGCAGGACTTTTATTTGTAACATGAATATTTCTATGCTGTAGTATTACTAGTTTTACTTGAGTACACTGTAAAACCAGATAAGTTCATTTAACTAAAATTTTATTTTAAACACTTTTGAGTAAAACTAACTAAATTTAGTAAGTTAAAAGTAACATTCTTAATTAATTTTTTAAGTAAGAATAATGTTTTGGTTTTTATTTCTACTGTGAAAACAAAATACCACGTAAAAGGTTATTAATCAGGAATGCTTCTGTAACTTACAATGTTAATGTTAGTGCCACTTAAAGTTACCAGTAAATCGGCTTAATCGAGAATCTTTTTTAACCTAAAACATTTCGTTTGTGTTACTTGATTTTGATGTGATCAGTTTCAACAGTGTTTTTAGTTAAATTAACTTATTTGGTTTTACAGTGTAGCTACTTATTCCACCAATGGGTCTTTTAACCTCCAATATGAGCTGAATACACATACGTGCACCTGACAGCTGTTTTAGGCCAGACTTTAGACTAGACCGAGCTATAGCCTGATTAATTTGCTGTTTGAGGATGATTTTGACTGAGGTGATAAAAAACGTGGGCTGGGTTATACAGATAACAAGGAAATGAAACAGATTTTGCTCAGACCCTCCCTGACAAGCCTATAAGCACCCAATGAGGAGCCTGAGCTGCAGTTTGGGAACCTCTGACCCAGATAGTACATCGATTACACAAAATATCTTTCATACAGTATAAGAATACACTGATTGATGTTTCTTTCTTTTTTCAATTTTGTCTGCAGAGGAACAATTTGAATAAACTTCATTCCTGTTTGTTCCAGATTGACTACCATCACTTCTTACTGCATACAGCGAGCATGGCCATACTCACCACGAAGGGCCCAGACCTCTGTAGTTTTTCTGAGGGGTATACAATAAAAGTTAAACAAATTAATTACCTAAAAATGAACCCAAAACCCCTCTAGTAAGTAACCTCACTTCTTCTAAAACCCTGCATACCGCAATGATGGTGAGGTACACCTAAATACCAGTGTAACCCACATGTAAACACATAGTTTAATGCTAAGAAAACAGCACTAAAATTAAATCATAGCACATTTACCAATGCAAAGTTTTTACACCTGTTTTTAAGAAGACCTCAATTTAAAGGAAGTAGATCCTAGAGAAATCATATTCATAAAAATGTGCCTTTTTACTGGTGTGCTGGTGTCTAAAGCTCATATAAATAGTCTGGTTCCACAGACATTTAGGCAATTTTATGGCATGGCTCTAAAAGCAGAAAAAGAGATTTTTATACTTTTTTGTTGTTGTTGTTTTAACCACAAAAGCTATTTTTGTTCTGACACTTGACAGGTATTCAGTCAGTGACTCCTTTCGTTTCCACTGTGGTTTATTGTTGTTGTTGTTGTTGTTGTTGTTGTTGTTGTTGTTGCAAAACGCTACAAATCTGTTGTTTTAAACGAAATAATTGTTGAGTTGAGTGCTCATGTTATCCAATATGTTACTACACATGTCTCATATAAACACACACACACACACACAAATAAATATAGAGAGCCTTTTGTTTTCGCTTCTGAACAGCAAGTGCTGGTTTTATGAGAAGCAGCTTCAGCGCTTTCAGTGTTAAGAGTGACTTCACTTCCCAATTTAGAGAGCGAGAGAGAGAGAGAGAGAGAGAGAGAGAGAGAGAGAGAGAGAGAGAGAAGGGGGGGAGAGAAAAAAACTTGCCATCCGGTTATGGTCTGTGAGCAAAAAATTGTAACTGCAATGGTTTGCGACATAGAGCCAATGCACCCCTGCATGCATTGAAGTGAGGTTAGAAGGCTAAATTAGCTGTAACATTTACAAAAAAAAAACGACTAAATGACAAAGACTGCGAGGCTGCTGCAATGGACTGTACGATAAAGGTATGTGTTTGAATTGTTTTTTAAAACGCTGCTGCTGTTGGTGGTGAACATGACAGACGGACACCCACACCAGCCTCTGAGTCTGCTGAGTGAGAGAGTCAAGGCGGTGATGCGAGCTCCCCACTCTTTCCTTCTTGTACAAAATTTCCTCTTCCTTCCCGTTCGTGGTTGTATGTCGGCTCTATAATAACACAACTAACCACTACATCTTTACAGTCAGATAAAAACACTAATTGGAGGCCGGTTATGCGCGTAAAAGAGGATTTCCAAAACGCACGCGTTTCGGGTTTTTTTTCTTTCTTTTAATTGCTGCGTTTAATCGAGCTCATCCCGCACTTTCCACGGACCGCAAAAATAACCCACGGAGAGTGAAATTACTGAGCATCTAACGGGGGGGTTGACAAACTGCTTTCTTTCTCTTTTAACGAAGAATAAGTTAATGAAGGGATGCAGGACTTTATTGGTGCCCACAAGGCAGGTGTCCCTGAAAGCGCCATGGACCGACTTGGATACAGTGAGAGCCCCCTTTTAAAGAGCAGGAGGATCCATTTCCATCAGATGGCTGGTATTTCACATTTCACACTATTACAGATACACCTGTTTATCTCATCCGGAGACCACCGTGTAATTGTTTCATTGTCTTGGGCCTATCTCCGAAAGAAATGCAGAAATAAAGGCCTTCGTGTCAGGAATTCAAACCGAAAAGCACTTTTTGGTGAAAGTAACGCTGAAAACTGATTATTGCGCAACGAGAGAAGAAACAAAGTAGTTCTTATCTCATAATAGGCCACAAATATCCACATTCATGTTATCTTTTTACGAATGTACGTCACTGGCCTGTAGGCTTTTTAACTTTTTCTTTCTTCAGTAAAATATCCGTGCAACCCGCAGAATAATCCATTAAATGCGATGCAATATTATTACCGACGTTCCTAATTGGTTATAAACGGTTTATTATAACGAATAAATCGATATTTTAACCACAATTAACGTTTTATTCGGCCAATTGTAAAACCAGAAAAACACTTTAAAAAATGAGCCTCAGTAGATTGAGGAACTAAAGATTGCACTCCTTTATCTTTTGTTTCGTTCCTAAAACAAATATCTATATGAATGCTGATGTATTTTGGACGGTAAAGGTATTTTCGTTCTGACATATGAAGTTATCATTCAAGGGCCAGTGAAGGAGAACGAGGACATCCTGTAACGAAAGCTTCAATCATTAATATTGTCCGTTAAAATCTTTATTTTCGTATATTGATGGCTGTTCATATGCAGGCACACAAACAGGATTCTTCGTTGATAAAAAAGCAAAGTAATTATTATTTTTCAGATAATTATTCTCTTGTAGTCTGCCACAGCAGATTGTGCGTTTGAGGTTATTTTAAGTATAATTTATAGCTGCAAACGGGAGCACTTGTCAGGTGTCGTTATCTGAACTCAGCAGGCTTCCTGTCTCAAACCCCAGACTTTCCGCACACATTTCCGCTCCGTGGACTAGAAAAAATGTCGAAAAATCAACAAAGCTTCGCCAGAAAGCAACGAAGTGGACATATCGAGGCGTTGCATTGTTTTCAACCCCACATTGTCCGCTCACACAGGCTGGGAGGTGAAGGAGAACCGGACCATGCTCTGGCGTTTGCGGCCTGCAGAGGCCTGCGTTCTGCCAGCCTCCGAGATGTGAAAACCGCATCGTTGTTTGTGTGCAGAAAGCGCAGCTGCTCAGGCCTTTGCAAAATCAACTTGCCTTAACTTTTACTTCTGCTTTCTGCCACTTGCCTCAGAAATGGCGAACACACAGGGCTGTGCCTTTGCACAACTCGATCTCTGGCCTGTTGGTGGAGGCTACTCCTTGTTTTTGTGAGTGTAGTGTTTTTTAATACAAATCAATATTCTCCCATAGCCTCGAGTTGACACCCATTTTATATGTTTATTAAAATCTAAAGTATCTGGAGGTGATTTGTGGTAGACCCAAATATAAACAGGAGCTTAAAAACACCTTAAAATACTTTTAATGTCTAGAAACACACAGTGAAGGCGTGGAAAGAAAGAACAGGCACACACATCACTATAAGTATAAATCCTGTGTTAATGGTGCTGCTATTATTAGGTCAGATACGTTTAGTATCAGTCTCTAAAGTTTAAAATCTGTAAGATCACATCACATCTCCATGAGTCCAGTGCAAAGAAAAGGTTTTAGGATGGACCAAAACAGGATAAATAAATGAGGATTATTTATCAGGCTCGACTGTGGATGATGATAGTGGTGCCAAAGTATGTCACTAAATCAGAATTCATTGGTGTTTCCAAACATGAAGAGGTGATTAAGTAGTTCCTAAAACAGGTCATAAAACAACAAAACAGCAAAACAAAAAACCTGACTTTAAATATGAATCAGATAATTGGTGCTTGCAAGAAAGTATTTTTTAACCACATCCTTGGTTGCAGTTTTGTGACCCCTTTAAACGAAGCAGCCTCTTGCATGTATTTGTGGCCAGTTCAACCAAAGGGCCCCTTGTCCCCCCCCCACACACACTCCCCTTGTTTTATTTGAATAACCCAGGTCTAGAGATTAAAAATTATTCATGAATTCATAAGAAATAAAGCAAAGAAAGAAAATTTGGTGCAGCAGAAACATGTTTTTTTTATTTCTGCTTTCAAATGTTGAATATTATTTTATGATTATATCTCTTAAATTTATCCTGCGGCCGCTGGTTTTAGGTCACCAGTAGAGCTGAAACGGTTAGTTGATCGATCGATTAGTCAGTCGAAAAGATTGGCAGATGAATCGATTATGAAAATAATCTTTAGTTGCAGCCAATGGTTGGAGCCCTAGTTATCAGATGTGTTTCCCAAAGTAGGCTTCAACCTGGAAATACTGAATGTTTAATTACTGATGAACTGATTGAGTCACTCAGGAGTTTTCCAGAGTTTTATTCCATTTATATTGTTAAAATTAAAGAGTTCCTGGTCATTAAAACAGGACCAACACCCACTATATCTGATTCATAACATGATTATGACCTAATAGCTCCCTCAGGCTGTGTTGCAATATTCCTTTTTGATATTATCCCAAAAAATAAAAAGATAGAAAATTAGGTACATCTTAGGTAAGGGAAACATGGTGTTGTAGTTAGGTTTAGCCTCTTCCTGCAGTTAAACCGTTAATCAAAAATGTTATTTCATAAAAAGAAGTATGAACCCCAATGTCGTAAACAGCCTGTGATCACGCTCTAAGCTCGTAGTTTGGGCAAGACTGCATGATGCAACCTGCAAAGCTGCTGACTTCAAGCCATGTCAAAAGTTTCCATGCAGGACTTCATGTTTGTGCTCTCACACAGCAAGTGAAAAGTGTTTACTATCAAACTGTGAACACAACCGGTGTAAAGTTTAGGACATCGTGGCACACGGCAGCATCAACCCCAAGAAGGTCATGTTTTTTTTTAAAGTTGTTTTGTGTCACTGAGCAACAGGCTAAAACTCAACAGGAAGTCAGTTGTGGCATTAGCGGTCAGGCCACATTTTGGTATATTTGTATCAGTGTGCAGAGGAGAGAGAGAAAGAGAGGGAGAGAGCGCAGGGGGAAGATAAAGAAAGAGCGGGAGTGTGAGTTTGTGGTTGTGAAAGCATGAGCTTCTCACTGCATGTACTGTGCTGGAAACTCAATGTGATGAGCGGCTTCAAGTCACGATAATATCAAGAGTTTGAGTGTTGAGCACCAAAAAACATTAAAAAAGTCATCTTTAACCAACGGCATACAACTTTTTACTATCATGTCTTCTCATGAGAATTTGCTGTCAGCGGCCTTTTGGCCAACTGTTTCACTTCTGCACAGAGAAAAG
The DNA here is from genome assembly GCF_905237075.1 of Dicentrarchus labrax. NCBI lineage: Eukaryota > Metazoa > Chordata > Actinopteri > Moronidae > Dicentrarchus > Dicentrarchus labrax. The sequence goes on along the minus strand of NW_026136707.1, from coordinate 5,234,875 downwards.
GGCCTCTGAAGTTACTTAGTGTGTGAGAGGAAGACTGGGGGAAAGAGGACAACGCAACAGAAGTAAAACAAAGCAATCAGCTGAAGAGGAAAACAGGAGTGTGGTCAAAAGAAAGCTGAGCAGGACAATATGGAGGCCTGGTCTGTCACATGCAACACTACATGTATTTTTACATTTTTTAAAATATATTTTAGCTTCCAGGTAGCATGGAACAATTATTAAATGTCACACCTACTTTATTTACAAGATAATATTTTTTATTTATTTTATCAGCTGTAGAGAGACAGGAAAGTGGGGAGAGAAAGAGAGGGGGATGACATGAAGCAAAATAGGTCAGAATCAAACCCGGGCCACTGCGGTAATGTCACTTGAGTCAGCATTAGTAGCGGCTGCAAGTTTGATAATGACCAAAATCTGGTGGTGGGAGTTCTGGAGCGTCAACATTTATAAAGATGGACGACATGACAGCGCTCCAAAAGTGAAGCCAAAACATCTCAATCGCCCTCTGGTGGCTGACTGCAGTACAGATCATAAAGTCGTTGGCTCCATGTTAGCAGATGGGACATGGGCCATCTAAAATAATCAAAGTACACGTCAAATAAATGTTTCCCATTGATGGTTTTTAGATAATTTACTGGAATTTTAGATAGATCCTATCACGCTGACGTATGTTAAAATTAAATTAAGTAGTTATTTGAAGCTATGAAAAGGTGTTTCACGGGGCAGGATCTCGATACCTCGGTGCCAGCTACAATCACTACTGCGCAGACTCTGGCCCCCGAATGGCGAAATATTATCTGGGATATTTTGGCTTAATTGTTTTTACAGGGGGAGGAAATGAAGACGCAGCGTTTAGCTTTTATATGTTGATGGTCTGGAGGCACAATACCACTGTCCAACTGACCTGTCGGCGAACGAGTTGCGTTCTGGGTAATGTAGGTGCCAGATTTTAAAAAGTAAGAAGAATGCATGGATTAAAAAAGACCATATCTCTAGCAATGTTATAAGAGTACAATACAAATTGTATTTACATTCTATATATGTTTTTATCAATCTTTAAATCTTGACCAACTAGTACCAGGTAATATTTGTTTCATGTGAAATCAAACAATGTGGATTTTTGTAAACCTTTAGCCTGTGCTTGCTGAAAAAAAGGGCGTATTCATTACACAGCAGCAAATGCTCCATGCAGCAGCAACAGCAGCCGCAGGTTGCTGAAATCCCACACACCGACTTCTGTATCAGTTTGTCTGCAGCCTCCAGGAAATGCCACACTGTGTGCCATGCATTAAGATGCTGTGTACAATACCCAGGCAACAATTGAGCTATAAAAAACACACACACAGGCAAAACAAAAAGAAGAAAAACACAATGAGAAGGGCGGCACTTCAATCAAGCCTATACTCTTCTTGCTGTCCAATGAACCCGACTGCCTCTCCTCCCTTGACCACAGGCCTTTGGGGTTGTTTTCCAACTTTAAAATGACCCACATTTTTACACTATGCCCCCCTCCTCCACCATTTCCTCTCCCTTGGCCTGTGCCAAAAGGTTCCTCTGCACATGGCGGCCAGGTTTCCTGTAGGCCACTGAAAAAGCACGGCACTGACGTACAAGGCCCAAAGACAATGCTCAACTCCTCTAAACAAACACGCACTTGCACTCACTTAGACTGCCGTGGTCGCATCACACATGCACACACTTAATTTGAGCAGCAGACAGAACAACTAGTCCAGTGTTTGCCCTCCCAAGTGCGTGGGATGAATGTGCCATCTTGAGGCCTCGCTGTAGGTGCTGAACACAGGAAGACGGACTTAAATCTCGATTAAACTCCACCTTGAGCTAACACCCCTCCCCCCCCCCGCAACCCCAATCCTAACGACAAAATAAAACTGTGGTTAAGGTTACTGATGTTTTCTAAGATTAGACACCCTCAAGACTGCCTGTAAAGTGTTTATGAACAGTTTACTTGTCATTTCACTGCAGAGTATTTAGTATAGTAGTATCTCTCTGTTTGTTTAAACTTACTCTTAAACTTTTAATCAATCACAGGGAAATACTACAGGATGTTAAGCACCTCAGTAGAGCATAAAGAAAGCATGTGGCAGTTTGAATCTTGACAGAGGTAGGAAGCATTGCTTAAAAGAAGTCAGTGCATCCAACAACAATTACATCCATCAAACAAACATTAATAGCCACATAACTTGGAACAGCCAATCCTACTAAGTATTATTCGATCTTTAATGGATCTTTTTAACAATTTCAAGCCAATTATGTGTTTTGGTGATTCATTCTGTAGCAAAATGTTTAGGTTTTTGCTGTTGCAGATATGATATAGGACAGGAGTCAGCAACCTTTACTTTTAAAAGAGTAAAACAACAACACATCTGTTTGGAGCTGGAAAACCTATTTGAGCCTTAATTAGAATGCTATAGCCATCTTAACAGGTATCAGTAAGCCAGCAGCTTTGGTGATAAAAACAAACAAATCTAGTCTAGCTCGGGGGACTCAAGACTAGTAACCACTACTATTAAGGTTCAGCAAATAGGCGCCAGGTCAGGACGTAACATGTAACACACATTTCAGATGATGAAAAGTAAAAACTTTTGGCGTGTAATGGCTGCACATTTTTACAATTGGAAAATGTAAGAATCACTTCAGGCCTAAAACAATAACAAATAAAAGTGTTAAAAAAATAAACCTTATTCATTTCCATAAACATTTTTGTCAAGGCGTGCGCTCCAGAGCCACAGGTTGCCTGATACTGATATAGGAGATATGATTTCCTGTAATTACTTTTGGTATATCTGCAAACTGTGGTTATTAATTCTGATAAAATTTACCTTCTCAACTAAGAGTGGACATTAAAAATGGAAATCTGGTTACGTTAGTGGCCCTGCAATAAAAAACATTTTCATTTCAGTTCAATACTGTACTCTTTAAAGCCTTTTTGCACTTTTATTGTTACTCCTACAGCTCTGAGGTTTTGCTTCTGTTCAGTGGAGTATCTTATGTGGAATAAACTGAGTCTGTATGTGGAAAAAGACAGTTTCCACAGGTTGTGACCAGGCACATTAATGGCAGACACTGACCGCTGTGACTCTGTTGAACAGGAAGCGCTGTCCGTGGTGAGTGAGGATCAGCCCATATTCGAGCCGACCTACACCGCAGCCCCGGCCATGCACATGAAGACTGAGATGACGTCACCCGGTGCGTTTAGCCAGGCCTCCAAGCCGAGTCCCGAGGCCACTGAGCCAGAGTGGGTGGGGTCAGCGGCGCAAAATCCTGGGAAAAGAGCAGAGCACGTCAATGGAACCAGGTGAGTCAGGACTGGCCGAGGCCACAGGGGAGCACAGGTTCTCGGATAATCTGACTGTAGCTCTGTTACAATCAATGTCAACAATCTGGGTTTTTCCAGACCCTAAAATGTTTCTTGTTCACTTACCAAATGTAATCCTGTTTACCAGCACTGACCACTGAAAATATTTAAATCCCAAATATGGTAATTTTGGTGTTTAACTTAAGGATCAGTATTTCCATTTTCTGTTAATTTAGACTTTTATTTTTTCAGGGGGAAATATTTTTATGTCACTGTTTTTATATGACAGCTGTAGTTACTAGTAATATTTTCCACACTACATTCAACTATCTGCACCTATTTTTTTAACAAGGCTAAGTTTGAACTTATTCAGTTTGTGTGACCGGTTTCAGACATTTTCCCTGGAATCGTGTTGCTACAAAAGAGTTTGGGTGTAAATTTATCTCCTCTCAGCTTAAGATATAAGCAAACACTGCAAGAGGAAATAAACTTGCACAGAGCCAAAACTCTATCGTCTATTGCCAGAGATTAACAGCCACAGTCAACATCTCATTATTTGAAATGATAGCAGGACTTAGAGCTAAATAAAATGAAGCATGCTGACACTGAATAACACTTACAAGCTTTGTAAAATATTTTAGTGATCTATTTACCCCTCTACACTTTTTTAGCCTTGACCTAACGCTTTCTCTTCCTCTAGCCGCGAGTCCCCTGTGGACTGCAGTGTCACCAAGCGCTCCAGACACATGAGCAGTGACGGGGCCCCAATGTCATACCCGGCCTCATTCCCGGAGCCTCGTGTCAGCCCCCAGACGGCCACTCCACCCAGCAGCGCCACAGAGGAGAAGAGGGTCATCGTGCCGGCAGGTGAGCTGAGTCACTCAATCATCCTCTATCCTCGCACAAGACCGTCATAAGACCGTTTCCCAAGAGCTGGCACACACTTGCCTTGTGCAATATGAATAACCGAATCAGAGATGGGCACAGTGTATGTTTGTGCATCTAACCCTTCTTCCCCAAACTACTACTACCAACTACTATTCTCCAGTGAAACATGTAAACAAAAGTAAACAAAAACAGGTTTCTGGTTGCGTAATTGAGCATGATATAAGAGTTAGAAGTGAACGCTATTTAAAAAGTGTGAAGTCTGAAGTGTAAATTTAACTTTGACGTTAACAAGGAAGAGAGCCGATATAGATGTGTGATAAGCTGGTGTGGACTTTTTAATTTTGTATCATCCATCTTCCTGTAGCTACATCTGAAATCACACTATTGTTAGAGGGTGTTTTTTCAGGCTTTGAAAAGAGTTTTCATGAGCATATCTAGACATTGAGATATTACATGAACATGGCCACTGTAGTTTATTTTGACTCAATCCCACACACACTGTACTGCTGCTGTAAATACTCACTAATGTTTATTATCAAATCATTATAATGATTATAATAGTCCCCAACAAATGCACTGTTAATTATTAGAGTAACTGTTAAAGACTACAATGTACAGCTGTTTTGGGGGAGTTATAAAGCCTTTTTAAAACATGAAACAATACATTTCTACCAAGAGACCGGATAGGGAGGCCAGAGTATTGAAGTATTGCGGGACTGCTGGTTTTGGTCTTCTCTTGGGGTTTGTTGACAGTATGAAATGTATGGAATAACAACAGCCATATCCTTCAGTTGAACATGAACCTGACAAAACAAACAGGAAGGATGTGGCATTGCTTTATAGCCATTTCAGGTAAAGATTTGTCACAAATTACCCAACAGTTCAAGTGTTGTCAAAGTTATTAATCTTTCATTTTAGAAGTAGTTAAGTAGTGGAGTGGAGTAAAGACAGTGATGTGATGTTTCATTATAAAACAAGTAGTAATATCTACCACATTTAGTCCATTTCATCCTTGCTATGAGTCAATGATCCAACCTGATGACGTACTTTACATTCTCGGTCTTGCACAGTTCCTATACTGTTATCATCCTTTGCAACTCATAACATAAGCAGATCAGAGCAGTGTGTTCGTGGGCACGTTTCAGTGAGTCAAACTTCGGAGCAATCACACTTCAGACGGTGATCCAGAGACGTGCTGTGGACCATTTGAAATCAAGCGCTGTGCATGTGACGAGATCCGTCAATGAGTCATCAGCACCAAGGCATTCTGCTTCATAATACACGGATGTTGCATCACAGTAGCATGTGTTAACCAAGGACAATCAGGACCTGAGGGTGTGGCAATTAAAGCTCATGCCTAATATTACGGGCAATTCACAGTCATTGTTTGCTACTGGAAGTGAGCTTGCCTTCCTGAATCAGACATATTTTCGTACTTTTCCAACATACTGAGAATTTAAAATTTCAACCTGTTATTAAAAGTGCACAAGTATGAACAATTCTTAGGGTGAGACACAACTACTGAAAACAAGATTTAAAAAGTACAATGCCTATAACTAAGTAAGTTATAAGTAAAATGAGTTTTCTTCTTCTTTTCTTCATAATAGATTAATTATAATACAGTAATTTAAAAGGTGTAGAAATGTAAAAATATTCAATATCAACCCTGTCTCCTAGAAATTCTTATTATGTATACACTACTAATAGGATCTTTCCCTTATGAGTTGCCTTAACAAAAATGCTTTTGAAATGTACATATATTGTATTGCAAGCAAAGAAAATGTAAAAATTGTATAGAAAACAGTACGTTTCTAACCAAACATATTGGTTAGAAACAGCATTGATAAAAGAATGTATCTACAGATGCAGCCACATAGAATTGCTGGCTGGTTCATGACAGGCCCTTGATTATCTGAATGTATATATCCGGGGCTGGCAATACTTTAGTGGTTGGTACGGTCTGATAAAGGATAGTGGTTTACAAACTGCAGTCCGAGTTGGTTATAGGGGGTCCCCAGCAAAAGGACAATTAGAATATTTTAACTTTTATCACATTTTTTTGGAAGTTGGAGCAAAGGAAGGAATAGCATTGGCCATTTTTATTGATAGTTTGACCACTGATTAACCATCAGGACTGTAATCTTGAAACCTAAAAATAAAAACAAATACTCAACATCTTCTCAAATTCGGGGTCTGTGGTCTAATGTCAATCTATTGTCAGGGTCGTTGACATGTAAAAAGTTTGGGAACCCCTGATATAGGATATTAAATGTATACTCAGTTATTTATTTGCAGACATGGGATGTACAATATGTTACTGCAAACAGCTTCTTGCAAATGCACTATGAAAAATGCTTAATTAACGACGAAAGCAGTAATGAAACAAGACGGTTAACTGCTCTTTCAAACCAGGGTACCTGCACATTTTTAAAATGACTTTTAATGATTTTTAAGACCTAGACAAAGTAAATTTAATACCCTTTCCACAGCAGAACAAAAGCATATTCAGGCTAGACGATAGCTAGTTTCCTCCATACAGCAAACAAATGCAAAACCACATATAAAAAATATATATATTATAAGATGTATATCAAAATACAATCAAAATGTTTAATGCGTTGACATGAAACAAGAACTGTCTAAAACTAAACTCATTATTTCAGCTTTTAATTGAAATTGCCTTGAAATCTTTAGTTTGTTAAACAGTAATACATTATAATATTATTGCCCAGTTCTGGTGCACAGAAACACTGACAAGGTTGTCAAAACGACCACAAAAAACAAATATCACATTTTCCCTAAAGACCCCTGGGGCCGTCTCCAGCTTAGCATTATTGGTAATTATTTGTTTACTTCCTGAATCCTGCAACCTTCAGGGAAATCAAAAAGAGCAGGTGGTGGCCTGTGGAGAACTGGGCCCAACACACAGTAAGTTTCATTAAAATGAGTAAAACTAGAACAGCAACTTAAAATCATGTGCTTCAAAATGTAAGGCTGAAGACTTTTTAGACATTTTATGGTCTTAAATTTCCATAGTGCCACAGTTCAACAAACAAGGCAGTTTCAGTCTTTAAAGATGTTTTTAAAGCTACAAATATGACCAGCACAGGTATCTGAACTGGTAGCCATGTTTGGAGTTTGACTAAACAGGCATCTGTTTTCACAGAGTGGTTATTTGCAACCCACCACCCACCACCCAATCCGTATCAAGTATCACAACTGGTACTTTGCTATCTAACTAGTTTCCGGTGTTACTCAGCACTTTGTTCTACAAACAAATCATGTTTTCCCCAACACTCTTCAGACTGTTTCTGTATGAGACACCTCCTGCCATCCTCTAGTCTTTTTTCTTCTTTTAAGAGCATTTGTATCAAAGAAACTGAAACCCAACGAACAGGATCCTTCACCATGTAAAAGACTTGATTATATGTCCAAACACTAGAAAGCTTTCACAAGTTGTATCACAGCCAGCCACACCCAGTGTATAAAGACCATCCAGAATGTATGAATATACAAATGTTTTAACTGCAGGACACAAGATGTCTTGTACTTGACTGAAAAGTCCATTCTCAGTCAATGTTTCCAGTTGCATAATGGATCATGATCTGCTTCAAAAATTAACTTTGTACACATCTTGAACTGAGATTTAAGGTGAGCACAGAGAAACTTTCCCCCTTCAGAAGATGAATCTGATCAATCTCTGCACATACATCATTCTGCGCAGTGAAGGTCAGACATTAAAGTGAAGTAACAATAAGCAGAACAGATTTTTTAAGTGGAGGAGGGACAAATATTTGCAGTTTGAAGAGTTATTGATGATTTCTGTATGACTCATCTTCCTGTAACTTCTACAACTTCCTGTTTATGACCTTTTGAAAGCATCTATTTTAAGCCCGGATCGCATATGCAAACTGTAAGGCAGCTAAAATATTATTTAACCCTATAAAACACAGTCCTCCAAACAAAGGGAGACACCATTTTAGAAATGAGTATCAAGAGTCTTTTTTTCCCCCAATTATTTCTCTCCTCAATTAACAAACATAATCAAAGTACAGACAAATAAGGGTAAGACAGAAAAGTAATAGTAGCATCTAAAGTGAAATAAAATAGAAGATGATTGGGAATCAAAAAACAAACAAACAAACATCTGAACAAAGGAAAAAACACAATAAATAAGAAATAAAAGAATTATGGTAATTTTCAACGATGTGCATGTCTCTTTTCTAAATAAAATCAAAGCACATTAAGCCGGATTGGGTGGACTCCCAGAAGTCCATCAGAGATTCCCATGTTCTCAGAAAGATACCCCCCTTATTTTATATACTTTTTAAGTATAAGTGCGCTGTTCCAGTTGTAGTGTTTCCTTCAGAATTTGTTTGAACAAATTAAACTTTGCCTGGTCCAGTTGAGCAACATGCACTTCCTTGCTATATATGATATTATGCCAATCCTCTATGCAGACATGGATCTGGAGTCTTTTTTGATCATTTCTGCGCATCTCTCCTCTCTCCACCCTCCACCCTATTGATGACAGACCCTGAGGTGTGGACACAGGACCATGTGCGGCAGTGGCTGGACTGGGCCATCAAGGAGTACGTCCTGGAGGAGGTGGACGTCATGCTTTTCCAAGCGCTGGATGGCAAGGCCCTGTGCAAGATGACCAAGGAGGACATGATGCGTCTCACGTCGGCGTACAACGCAGACATCCTGCTCTCACACCTCAGTTACCTCCGACAGAGTAAGGCTCGCCTCGTGTCTCACATATCTGTCACTCTTCAGCTGATAACATCGTTTGGTTTCGACAATGTAAAAGCTTTTCATTGTTCTGTAGTATTTTGAGTATTTTACCTGCATGTAAGCAGGATCAGAAATAAAATAAGACAAGACAATCTGGAAACTTGAAGCGCTGAATGATTCAAGAATTAACTGACTAGTGGATGGATATAAAATTCTAAACATTTTTGATAATAAATTACTAAAAGAGTTAGCTGATTAAGTAAAAAAGCTTTTCAAATTACTGCTTTTTCTCTTTTTTTCACTGTAAAATTGTATGTTTTGGGATTTTGACATCTCGGAAATTGTGATGGGCATTTTCACTACTTTTTGAAATTTTACACAGTTGACTATTAATCTATGACTCCGAAAAATAACTGATTGTTTGTTTGAATTTGTTATTAATTTTGTTGTATTTTTAGAAATCACTTTTCCATCACACATTTTAATGTCCACTATCCTTTATTTTTAAAATAATAGACTTTATATATAATAGAATTACACTTTGTACTAATGAGGTCCTCGTTATGTTTTTTGTTGAGCGTGGAAGAACATGTCGGTTTAGGCTGAAGTTTGCCATGTTATTAACCGAATTTACTGTCTTCAGTAGGTGTTGCAACCACTGTCCCTATTGGCTAAAGCAGGTTTTGGCATACAATATGTCGTCATGATTTCTGATACTAGCAGTGTTACATCAGTTTGTTGTTTCTTAATTTTTTTAACGTGGCAGCAACAGTTTAGCATCTGCAAATCACTGTTAGAAATTCAGCTAAACAAGACAGCCACCATGTCCTAGTCTGGTTTCAAGGTAACATTACACCATAGAAAGGGTGGACAAAATGACAGCAACATCTTACAGTACTACGCGATCCAGTAACTACAGCAACACCATAAACTGTCCTCAACAGGGTCAAATCAACATCTAATATCTTTGATGTGTATACTTGATTTCAAAATACAATTCAGGACACACAAATTCTACCCTGGTATATCCTATTTATGTTGCACCTATTTTGAGAAAATGTAATATTGACTTTTTTTTTGTCTTTGCTACAGGTAGCCCTACGTTCTCATACTCCACAACTCCCACCAACAACACACCACCACAACAACCCAGACTACAGGTGAAAGCAGGTGAGATCATCCACTCTCCTTTCCGTTTGCATGTCCACCAGTGCATGAAAGTATGTATTTCAGCCTGTGTGTGTGTGTTAAAAAAAAAGAAAAAAAGAGTGAAAACAACAATTTCCCATTGGGGATTAATAAAGTATATCTTCTTCTTCTTTCATCACCAATTTCACATCCATACTGGATACAAAGGAACATCAGTATTGGTTCCATTTCTGTTTGGCTTTGTAGTTACAACCTGATCAATAATTTGATTTGATTAAGATACATCAGATTTTAGACTTTTTAATACCCCACAGACACCCTGGAAATGGTGGTTATGTAATTAACCTTAGCCATGTTGTGGGTTTGCATACAACATCCTGCTACGCAGCTAACTTGCAGAAAGGAGGAGGCGGTTTACTAGAGCTAGCACATCTCCTCCAGACTTCACAACTCTCCTGCTACTATAGCCAACATCACAACATCATCTTGGATAACTAGAAAGTAAGCTGAATGTCCGTAGGGCAGGTCATTTAACATTACCTGGCACACAAATTCTGGCTAGAATAAGTTAGTGCGTTTGGTCCAATCCACTTTGTTTGTTTCCCATTTAAAGAGCCAGCGCTGGGTACAACCAAACACAGAGCAGAAAGCTAGTGGACTGTGAGCAGATATTCTTTAGTGTATTGGATAAGTTAGAACAGTATCTATGTACCTCTGCACTGTGGAGTGCCTGTATCGTTCCTTGAGATGTAACAGATGAAGGCTGTGACTGATGACATGCTGCGTACTTCAAAAGGGTGGAAGTGGCTATGGTGATTGACTAATGGCACGCTTTATCATCAATTGATATGATAGGCTATTTATGAGCCATGGCGTATTTGTTGTGTGCTTTCATGACAGTTTACATTTAATGTATCGAAGTGAAACCATGGATATTCTACTGAACATTCTTATTGCTATTGATGTGTCTATTGCTGATACAACTGCTGTTTTCTGGAGCACAAATACTTTTACTTTTGATGCATTAAGTACTCAATAATACAATATATTTTCTATAAATTTATTTTTCTGAAAGACACACTTTTCTTTCAGTATTTCATGATTAACTGCCACCATTTCCCATTTGTCATATTGTCCAGATGTCCAGAGTGTTTATAGGTGTAAATCAAAGCTCAGAATTCAGGATCACATTTTCAACCCCATCAGAAAAGACTAAACTACTTGAATGGTTTAGGGATTTAAAAATAATGCGTTGAGTTTCAGAACTGTGTTACATAGTTTCAAAAGTCTAAAAAGGTTCCTTGGCACAACACTGGCCTCAGTTGACAAAACTTTGACGAGTCCAAAAGTCAACAGCCAGTTTCAGACAGGAAGCAGCTGCACCGGTGCAGGAAATGGGGGGTATGGGTCCTGCTCCTGGGAGACAATTCACAATCTTGTGGCGACAGGGGTGGCCTGGACAAAAGAACGCTCGCCCAAGAAACTGTGGGTCATCTTCAGACCTCCAAACTCTTATTGTCTTTGTCTCAATTTACTGACTTCCTTCTTACTATGGCTGAACTGTCCACTTCAAAGGCTTTTTATGCCACGTGCCTGTCAACGTCTAGTCTCATCCTTGTTTTTTTTTCGTGTGCAGAGAGCAATTTTGATGAGATCAGCCGCAGGAACAGCTGGCCGACAAACACCATGGCTCCAGTGCCAAAAGGTATGACAACCAAACTGAGGATGATATGAAACCAGTGATCATGATGAATTTTTCATCTATGAACAACTACTAGTTTTGGACAGAAATTGACTCTTTGGAAATAAAAAAAAAAAACCAGACCACATATGAGTATCAAACAATAATTTTCTTTTTGATTTGAAGGTCCCTCCATGGAGCACCAACACAACACAAGAGTTACCGAGCCTGCTCCAAGAATTGTTCAAGGTATGAATATTTTTTATAACACACAGAGCTTTAAGGAATGGATTGCTCAAAGCTTAGGAACTTTCTTTGAAATTACACATTAATTTCTCTACAAAACTTCAAGGCAATCCATCCAATAGTTGTTACAGATATTTCAGTTTGAACCAAAGTGGTGGCCCGACTGGCTGACTCGCCATCCTTAAAGTCTTGCCAATAGCATGGCTAAAAAAAATGCACAATAGATCTTTGAATATTTCTGACAGGTCGACTGTTTCTTCATCTGGCTGATATGGCTGTCAATGAGCACAACTCACAAAATTAAGGCTCAAAAGACATAACATCTGCAAATAAAATATGTAAATATGCTTTTTCTTCTTTACAGACCCATATCAGACATTAGGGCCCATAAGCAGTCGACTAGCCAACCCAGGTAAGCATCCAAACCACCCCAAGAAAACCAACAAAGACACAAATGAGGCCTTTACACTGTCTGCTTTGGTAACATGATGGAAAAGCAAGCAAGGGCATGCACTTACTTTCCAAAATGGAGTAATCATCAAGCAACACCTGTTGTGTCAGCAGAATTGCATCACGCTTACACTGAGACGAAATCTGGCTTCCCTATCACCAAAATGACTGTTTGCCCTGCTGTTTCCTCACAGAAGGCCAAGCCCTCAGCTCATCCAAGAACCGAACAGGCAAACAAAGTCCATACAAGCTGCCTGACCCCAGCGCTCACAGGCCTGTGGGTAGGTTTCTGCCCCGATGTCTATCACTTCCTCCAAGCCACACAGTGAAAAGGTCACATTTGGTGGAAAAAAATAAGCTGAATGAGATGTTAGATGTGTGTCATAATACTACAAGGAAAATCATGTCCACAACAAAACTCCTAAGTACTAAAATGTAATACTGATGCTAATTTTAAAGGCTACGTGGTACTCATGGCTTGACATTTACAAACAGATCATTACATCCCCCCCCAAAAGTGAAAGAATAAAGATGCTTAGACACAAATGTTTCACACAGCTACTGCTGATAATTCTGTGCATTTTCTGTTTTTGTTTGTGTGACCAACCAAGTTATTGCTCAGTTCCTTAACTCCTCCTCTTCCTTTCTCCTCCCAGGTTCGGGGCAGATCCAGCTGTGGCAGTTCCTGCTTGAGCTGTTGTCTGACAGCAACAATGCCAACATTATCACCTGGGAGGGCACCAACGGCGAGTTCAAGATGACCGACCCGGACGAGGTGGCCAAGCGCTGGGGTGAGCGCAAGAGCAAGCCCAACATGAACTACGACAAGTTGAGCCGCGCTCTGCGCTACTACTATGACAAGAACATCATGACAAAGGTGCACGGCAAGCGCTACGCCTACAAATTTGACTTCCAAGGCATCTCACAGGCACACCAGAATCACTCAGCGGAAGGGGGGATTGTTAAGTACCAGACTGAGATGTCTTACGGCCAGGCCTACCACAGCCACCAGCCCAAAATGAACTTCATGGGTGGTCATCCTGCACCCATGCCCGTGTCCCCAGGCAACTATTTCAGCCCTCCATCCACGTACTGGAACTCCCCCAACAGCCCCATCTATCCTGGGTCAGCCATGACGAGACATCCCGGCACTCACTCCCACCTGAGCTCGTACTACTGAGGACGATGCATTTCACACCTGAATGGATAACACGGGAGAGGAACCCAAATGTGCTAGAAAACACATGCACACTCCATCCAGGATGCACCTGAGCTGAACCCTGTCTGAAATGAAGGTGATATGACGCTACGGTCTGTTTTCATAAGGGCATTATGATGTTGTCTGTTGTCACATTCCTTCAAAAAAAATGGACAATGTGTGAGGGGAAATTAACTCTGTGATGAATGGAAAGGATTGGTATTATACTCTTCCCAAGATTTTCATAAGAATACTGATGACAAAATGTATTAACGGTTATTCAGATGTTATGAAACCAAGTTTATTTTGTAAGTACTTTGTTTGATAGTACCTTTTGTAAAGACCATACTCAAGACCAGGCTCACCATAGCATTTACTGTTTTGAGTAGGTTAACAGTTTTGTAACTGTTCATTTTACTTCATAGGTCAAAACTGCAGTTATCACATTCAATGACCTGACATTTGTAAAACAGAAATTGTACAGAATGACTGTCATGTAGCAATATAACATTTACTCAAGGTGTAAAGCTAATAAATGATGCTTGTATCTGAAAATGGACTCCTGTAAGTTTTTTTTTTTTTTTTTTAACAGATTCTGTATAGAAACTTGGCTTTATGAGGTTTTTGTGTCTTCTTGTCAATGGACGCATTACTTAACTCTGTTAAAGGAATAGTTTGATTAAGGCGAAGAAGTCTGATACCACTCTCAATATGTATGCTAAGCTAACCAGTTGTTGGCTGTAGCTAAAGGCTAAAACCAGGGGAAACAGCTATCCTGATTGTACAAAGTTTTATCAAATCTACCTACCAGCACCTCTAAAGCTCACTAATTAAAACATATCTTGTTTAATTCACATAGGATATTAATTTATGCTAAGTTAAGCTGTAGCCTAATATTTAACAGGCAACTCTGAGAGGGAATTTTCTCATCTAACTCTCAATAAAGTAAATGAGCTTACTTTATATATATATATATAAAAAAAAAAAAGATTCTTAAAGATTGTTCCTTTAAAAGGGATGTTTCGATATAGACTTCGTGTTTCAAGAGATAAAAATCAATTCAGCTATGCAGTGTGTAATAACAGAAAACATCTGCAGAAAAATATTCACAATGATTCTCTTGATTATTGCTTGTAAGGAGTCCTGTAATGATCCACCCGGATAGAACTTATTACTGGACAAATTTAGCTTTATTTGTCAAATTCAAAGATATCTTCAAATATTGTTCGAGGTTCTGTGACCTTCTCCTCCTCCACAACAGCAGAGCCCTTCACCTGCCTCTCCTCACCTTCCTCCTCAACCCATGTCAGTCCTCCAGCTCCAAACAGCCACTCCAGCTCCTTCACCGGGCTCGCCGTCTTACCCACTGGAGTCACTGCTGTCTCTCCAAGTTGTAAAGTCGTCCTCCTTTCGGTCACCTTTCTGGTAGTCTTTGGCTGTTGTGCTGCTGCTATTGTTGTTGTTATTGTTGTTGTGACCTTTTCCTCCTCCTCCCCCACAACAGCAGAGCCCTTCCCCTGCTTCTCATCACCTACCACTTCAACCCATGTCAGTCCTCCAGCTCCAAACGGCCACTCCAACTCCTTCACCGGGCTCGCCTTCTTCACGTCAAAAGTCCTCCTCCTTTTGGTCACCTCTCTGGTAGTCTCTGGTTGTGGTGCTGCTGCTGCTGCTATTGTTGTTGTTCTGGTGGTGGAAACCATCTTCCTCTTTGGGGTTGTGGTAGGTTTCACTTTAGGCTCTATTGTCCACGACCTGCTGCTGATTATTTTGGTCACTAGAAAATGATACATTTCTGATTTTAGAATATATAATAATAATATATAATATAACAACAACAAAAAAAATCAAACTATATATAAATTCCTAATAACTCCCTAAACATTACTGCACAAGGAGTGAATGCTGCATTCATTGGGGACTATTTATGGTTACGAATTGATACTGCCTTTGGTGCACTAGTGGGTATTTACAGCAACGGTATGGCGTATGTGGGATTGAGTCACAATGGCCATGAAATGAAGGGACATGTTACTCATTTATGTGTCTGTAATCATATTTGGACAACATGTGGAAAAATAAGATACATCAGCCTGTAACAACACAGACAAAACTTGTTGGTAGAATTAAGTCATTTTTGGTTTTGTTGACAATATAGAATTTGTACAGCTTTATCCTTTAATGGTAATAGGATGTGTTTTATTGTGGAAAATTAGGGAAGCAAAGACCCACCTGTGGACACAGAAGAGCTGCAGTTGGAGTCACAGCAGGTGCACACCGAGTCTGATCCATACAGCTCAACCCATCTGAGAAAAAACATTGATGAAGACGTGTTCCCTTTTGTGTCAAGAATTATGCAGCACTTTTTAACTTCTCATTCTTCAATTTCTTTAAGAAAAAAACCCAACAACTAGCCTTCTTGCTTTTGTGTCGTAGTTACAGGACTTCGCTGTAGTTGTTGGGGCAGAACCGCCCACAGACAAGCTGCAGTGCATGTAGAGCTGCTACAGGAGAGCAAATCACAAGATTTCCCATCAGTCTTTGAGCACGGTATTCAAATAGAAAGCAGATTTGTAGCAAAGAAATTAGCAGAGCCTCCAGAGAAACAATATATTGAAAACACAGTGAAAAAGTTAACAATTCTTCTTGGGTAATAACTTAAAAACTCACCTGGCCTGTCATTCCTTTAAACAAGAAGGCATCCACAGAGAATCTCACAGAAGTGGTTCTGTATGGGATGAATCTGGAGCGACTGTCCTTGCTTTCAACCATACACCTGTACCAGAGGGAGAGAAAACCTGAGCATAACATGTGCTATTCTTTTCATACATATTGCATAAACAGTGCATCTCAAGATCTCCAGTTTGTGTGAGTGAGGTGTTCATTACCCAAAGTTGTTTATGACTGGAAACTGAGGCGTGGAGGTATGGGACATATTGGGTGTCGCGTAACACAAGTGGACGTACAGTCTTTTGTCTTGGGACATGGAGGGGGCCTCTGCCTCAAAGTACATGGGGTTCCCTAAAACATACTGATCTAATGGAGAAAGCCGTTCCCACTGAGCTGAAAGACAGAAGGAAGCAGTTAGACAAACGGTTCGATTCAGATAAATCCAAGTTTCCAAAACTCAGATACAAGGATTTTTACACACACACACACACACACACACACACACACACACACACACACACACACACACACACACACACACACACACACACACACACACACACACACACACACACACACACACACACACACACACACACACACACACACACACACTAGATTTGATTATTATAATAATTAGATTAATCTCCTATATGAAACCATATTAATATATGTATGAGGTCTTCAACATTTTAAAGACAATACAGTGTCTTTAGATGATGCTACTAATATCGGTAATACTGGTTCAACTAAACTCAATTCAAGCACAATGTGGACATTAACGATTTCACTTTGATCACCAGGGTGGTGCAATTTCTGCACAAAGTGTGTGCACACTGAACTGTATACAAGATATTTACTTTTCTTGTGTCTGAGCACAAGTCAGCAACGGTTCGTAAAGAACTGCAAGAAAAGGAACATCTCTCAATATTGCACTGTATATTATGTAACTTATATTTTATCACGTTAAAAAATGTCCAGTGTTTAACATTTAGGAGGCTCTATTGTCAAAATGGAATATAATATTCATAGGTATGTGTTCATTAGTGTATAAATCACCTGAATATAGGAATCATTATGTTTTGGTAACATTAGAATGAGCCTTTTATATCTACAGATGCCGAAGGTTGCCTTCCATGACGGCCGCTATGATGACCCACCATGTTTCTACAGTAGCCAAGAATGGACAAACCAAATACTGGCCCTAGATAGGGCCTTTTGTGAGTTTCATAGATTCTCTTACACACTTCACAGCCCATTGTCATTCCCCGACCTTAAAATACAAGACACCAGCTGTGTTCATTAAATGCTACATGTTTATTGTATGTGAAACATTTTATTTAGTGTTATACGTAAAAGAGAAGAATAATGAAAAAAACTGTTTTACTTACTGAAGACAAATATACACAGTTGAAAGTGCACCGTAAAAAGGACATAGGTAAATGGTAAAAAGGTAAATGGACAACCATTTGCTCATCAGTCCATTTTTAAACAATACTGAAAGCATTGTTTCTTAAGTCAAGTCTCAAACTAATGCTTTTCTAGACTTTTCAGAGCCACAGAAAGGAGTTGGAGACAGATAAGATAAACCTCTTTGCAGGTTTTACCATTTCGTGGAGTCAGAATGAATTTTACTCTGTTCTTCATTGGTTTGAAGATCTTGCGCATCCGTGTCTTTGCTGTGTAGCCAATTTTGTAGGAGTATTGGTACCTAAACAGTTAAACACATAGTCCACTGTGAACACTGTTAATATCGGATTTTTCTGTTATTAAGAATGGTGCAGAATGCTTTCTGGTGTGGACTCAATACCAGTCTTACCTGTTATAATAACATGCGACAGGCAGGGTGAAGGGCACAGCTCGCCTGATTGGTCCTTGGAGTCTTGGCGGGTCATACTGTAGTGTGTTTGAATAGGCCACCTGGTTATTATTTATCTGCAAAACAACAATTAGCTAAATTATACATCTTCTTTTAACAAGACTACACCCATTCTAGCAGCTCTGTGAGGCAGTACTTACTATAGGCACAGCTGATAACATAGGAATGCTGACATACAGATGTTTAGTAGTTCATTATCTTAGATATTAGACAAATGGTCAGGAGGATGAATTGCAATAATGTTTCATCTAATGCTGTGAATGCCATGATGAATGTGTGCCAAATTTCATGCCAATCCAACAGCTATTGAGACTAGGGCTGCAACTAATTAATATTTTTTAACCATTATTTCTCCAGTTATTTTCTCAATTAAATCACTCAATAAAACATTATTTTAAAAAAAAGGTCAAAATCACAACATCCTGACTCCAAGAGTTTTGTCCAACCAATAATCAAAAACCCACTGATATTCAAGTGACTACAATATAAGAGCAAAAAGTGCAAGAAATCTCACATCTGAGAAATTGACTTCAAGATTTAAATGACAGCGGCTGATTCATTTTCCAACAAAAACCAATCAACTAATTGCTGCAGCTCCAGTTAAGACATAAATACAAAACAAAACAAAAAAACACAAATGTAAAAGTGAGTGGGATTCATCCTCTGGGCACCAGGAATGTCTGTGCCAAATTTAATACCAATCCATCAAATAGATGTTGAGATATTTTATTTGGACCAAAGGGGTGGACCACTCCTGGAGCCACGCTGCTGGCATTGCTAAAAACTGGTAGAATGGTGGGTTGAAATCTAAAGTTATTGTTAAAGCTCACCGTGCGTTTGGTTCCACACATGCCGAGGTCATATTCAAAATACAGGTGATCTGTTGTAGATTTACTGGCCTGGCAGGTGCCCAGTTTGACCTGGGAGTGTGGTTCACCTGTGCCCAAGATGCTCCTCGGCACCTGCACCTGCATCTTTTGCAGCTGACACGAAGTCTTCACGGAAACACCCGAAGCGCCAGGCGGACTGGTCTTCGGCCGAACCGGGAGTAGGAGCTCCCGGACGGGCGCAGGTAGCGGCTCCAGTCCGGTTCCTCTGGCGGGAGAGAAGTGCTCCTTCTCCACCAGCGGCAGCCTGGAGTCCACGAACACGGGGAGGTGCAGGTACGGTGGCGGAAGAGTCGGTGTTTCTCTCCGGTAAACCTTTCTCATCACCTGGGTTGTTCGGTTTACTGCTCCACCATTAGTGGAGGACCACAACGGCAGCATGAGAAACAGTGGAAGGTAAACCATGCCCTGAAGTCTTGGTCAAAAATAACAAGTTTAATTATTAGTTTATTTATTTATTTTAAGGTTTACGCTTAAAATAAATTCAAGCTTAACTTAAAGTGTATTGTCACTGATTCTCCTCAGCCAAATTAACAACACCTGGTGGTGTAAAGGAAGCAGAAAGAAACAAATGGCGCCTCTCACTGGCTGTTTCTTGAAAAACAAGTTGACTTGTTTCATGTGAAGTGGGTTTACTGTGCCTCACCTTGTGTGTAGATTGTATACTGCACATATTCAGTTATTTATTGTGGTTTATTTGATTATTTAAAAACAGTTCCTGGCTTTAGTTAGTTAGTTAGTTCACTTTTGACATAAACATTACAATGAAACACACACAAAAAAATGTTTACATGCTCAAATAAAAACTTTAGACCAAACAATATTTCTTCTACAATTCTGTAAACACATTAATAACATTACTAATAAACAGCATGGTAATGTTGCAACATTTTCAGGCAAGTATGCATCATAATAAGACTCTTGTCTGTGCCTGTACATAATGAACTAACTAAATGATGAACTTCATTTGAGTTATGCTCAAATTTTACACAGATCACGAGTTTGAGGACACAACAGTATGTGTCTTTTATTCTGTAGGCCAGGGAGAACAAGCATTGTTAAAGTGGTGTACAATTCCATCTCCCTGGTTCTGTATGTAGCCTATGTGATAAGTGATATTTAATATAAGGTCTTTGCAGGGGTCTCCAAGGGTACCTGGTAGCCTGCAAGTAGTCCACAGAGCATGTTCTTTAATCTCAATCTTAATGTTACATTTTCTGTTCGTTAGACTTGCAAGGAAGTGTACAAATTGTGTCAGAACATTTAAATACATTACTGATCTTGTTTTTTCTTAATTAAAGTATATAATGATAAAATATATTGAAACTATATTGTGATGAGTTGAAACCCTGCTTCCCCATGGTGCCCTTCTGCATTTTGTGTTCATTGTGTCCCAGATGGTAGTCTAAGCCTTTGCCGACTTTGCCGAGTTGTGTGTTTAGGTCTATCAATTAAATCTAATTGATTAAACCCTATATAAGAAAATGAAGTAGTAAAAGTACCCACCACTTTGCTATTATATTAAAAATATCAATTAAACATGGATGTTTGTCAAGTACACAAAGTAGCCCTCCTTAATTCAGGATTTAGTTCACATATTTCTTGTACCTGCTCCCCCACCTTGAAGCTCTGCATGTAATATAGAGGTTATATCAGGTTGGGCTTGGAGGTCCTCACTCCAGCCACGAGGAGGGTCTCAAGAACACATTATCCTCCACACAGTCTTACGTGATACTGTTTCAACTTTGATTGCATGTATACAGCTAAAAATAGGCTTTGATGTCATTAGAAACTGCTGCTAGAGTTTGTTTCTTCTCTCTAAAGCCCTCAGACAAATTTCACTGATAAATTAATGGAGGTAGTTTATTTGATCAAACTTTGTATAAATCATGGAAACATAAACTAAACAATCATCCCCAATGCCTCCTCCAAAAAGCAAGCTCTGCAAGTTAGCAATAATTAGAGAAAAATATAATTTTTCCATCTCACACTCGAGGTAAAACAAAGCACAGATTAGTGCAGTTACTAAAAGGAAGTTGAATAAAATGTCAGTCCACTAGAGGACAGAAAAGGCAACTCCGCTTCATATGGGTCAAATTATTTCTCTTCCAAATTGCTTTAATATGTTTCACCAAACAGAGTACGAAATAAGTAGTGTGAGTAGTGTGCCAGTCCAGTAGGGGGTAGCAGGTTTTGCAGCTCCATTGCACAGGTGTGTGTTGCAGCATTCATTGGTGAAGGTGAAGTTGAGTCCCATGGTGTATTTTTCACCCGTGACTCCACACAGGGAGGGCAGGATGCAGCTCTTCTCATACAACACCACACGGAAGTCTCCTGGAAACCATGAGTTCATTAGAAACATCAGTATGGGAGAGACTTACAGAGGAAAAAGAAAAGAAACCACACTGACGCATCTCTCGCTCAGTGCTTGGAACCGTCTTTCTCAGTTCTTTTTCTCAGTTTTGATTCATTTAAATTTTGTTCAGTGATTTGAGGCACCCTCACCTTTCTCGCCCACAGCTCTGCTGGACAGACAGACCTGCCCGGGTGGACACTTCATAGGGTATCTGATACAGTCCAGAGGTGAGATGGCCGGGAACACACAGGTATAACAGAAGAGGGGAACTGAAGCACAGACATGTCGGTTAAAACCACAACATTTCTTTAAAGGTTTTACATTTTCAGAGAAGCTGTAGTGACATCAGGATTATGATCTGAAACATGATGAAACTGACAAAAACTGTACCATCCTTTGTTCTGCATTTTAAAAGTAGACAATGACAGCCTCAAGTGTTAACATTTTGTAACTGATTACAAATTGATTGATTATTATTAGCAGTAATTGCTATTGCAAATTGGATAATTGTTATTATGGATGTAAATCAATGAATTAATAACATAAATCTTCATTGTTGACTAAAAAGCTGAAAGAATAAGTTTAGTTAGATTAATTGGCAACTTTATTGATAATTGTTTAAGCCAAAATGCCTAACATTTGCTGGTTCCAGCTTTCCAA
Source organism: Dicentrarchus labrax (assembly GCF_905237075.1). Lineage (NCBI taxonomy): Eukaryota > Metazoa > Chordata > Actinopteri > Moronidae > Dicentrarchus > Dicentrarchus labrax. The sequence goes on along the minus strand of NW_026136707.1, from coordinate 5,212,758 downwards.
ATGTGAGAGTTTATGTATTACATTATAGTAAATTGAATATCTTTGGCGTTTTGACTCTTAGTACGACAAAACTGACTTATTTTTTTTACTATATTCTAATGTTTTATACACTAAGCGGTTCATCAATTGATTGGAAATATATATATATATATAATTTCAAAAAACATTATTTGCTGTCCTACTATTAGTTATTGCTGCACATGCAATTTCCAGTAACAGTATTTCTGTTTGCATGTTTTGTACATTCATACACACAAGCAAACACACCCACACATGCACTTCTGTTTTGTTCACTTACCCACAGCTGGAAGTAAACAAAGGAGAAGCAGATGGCAAACCAGCTTCGACATTACTGCCTATTTATGTCAACAAGGAAAAAAAAAAATCTTGCTGCTCGATTCTTCAGCTCTTAACGTCGTCTCTTTCTTGTTATTTTCTAGAACCACTCATCTTTCTTCATCTTGAAGGCAAGAAACCTGTTAAAGTCGGTCAGTTTCAGCTTTATCTAGGCTTTCTCGGCTTCCTCAGCCAGTCCCAGCTGCAGAGATCTGAAGGTCTGTTGATATTCTGTTTATTACCTTCAGGAATCTCCACTCCCCAGTACTTATGATTCAATTAGGCTGTTAGCTTCCCGGTGACAGCCTTGATTTTACAGCACTGCTCAGGCTCACTGTCCCGCAGAGAATAGTCCCATTCAGATTTAAGAGAATCGATAGGGCTTTGCGAAAAAGGAAACTACAATCTAATTTAGGTTCAAATTTATATGAAATGGGTCATTTTATGTCCACTTATGTCTTGTTTTTTTTTTTGACAGAATGACAAGACATGTGGCGTGTACTAGGTAAAACAGGGTTTATTAAATCATGTCTTATCTCCTAATGAAAGACGTTAAGTTTGGTGGGAGGAATGTCAAGTGACCTGCAATCCCATGACTAGAAATCTGAGTAGGACGTAAGAACAGTCTTTTAAACTTCATGGAAAATATGTTAAATTCATGTCTTTAAAGTTGTTTTAGTTCAGAATGCAGCTTGTCAGTTTATATCTCAAAATAAACTGTGAGACTTTATCGAGTTAATAAATTATTTTCAGTGAGAAATCGGATCATCTTGTTAGATAATAGATAAACATAGTAGACACTACTAATCTCTATCCACTCAGTCTATCTATTTTTCAGCCATATAGAAGGCCATTGTTCCTATCACAACCATCTTTTAATGCAGTAAAGATAACAGAATTCGACCACAATGAAATGGTTACGATAAGTTAATCTTGGTATTTCTTTATCACTGAAATAACAGTTGGCTGGTGTTTGCTGCATCACGGAAATTAAGATTATGTCAGTCACGTATACATACAGGCCATTAAAAGGGATTTTCCAATACTTTCCAAAACTTACTGGATTTGTCTGAGCTTTCATAAATTACCCAACACAAATCCTCAGAACATGGCTGTGCTTTCTTTCTGACCAGGAAGTGTAGAGTCTTGCACATCGCAACTCTTTGTTTGAACCTTTATTAAGTTTCAGTGTTTAAAATGTTATTGCACAAAGAGAAAAAAAGAGAAAATGATCAATTCTATGTGTGCAGCTTATTGCAGAAACATACACTATGTGGCCAAAAGTATGTGGACATCTGAACATTACACCCCAATGTGGTGTTTAAAGATTTAATTCTGAAACTATGAGCATTAATCTGCCACTGCAACAGCCTCCACTCTTCTAGGAAGGCTTTCCACAAGATTTTGGAACTTGGCTGCAGGATTTGCACCCAATCAGCCACAAGAGTGTCAGATCCAACACTGATCTTGGGTGATAAGGCCTGGATCACAGTTATTATTTCAGTTCATCCCTAAGTTGTTTGATGGGTTGGGGATCTGTACAGACCAGTCAACTTCTTCAACACTAAACTGGGAAAACCATTTCCTCATGAACCTCCTGCACAGAGGTAATCAAAACAGGAAAATGCCCTCCCTAAACTGCTGCCACAAAGCTGGAAGCACACTTTCCCCCTTAATCTTTAATTGGAACTAAAGGGACTAACCAAAACCAAAAGTATACAAGTGTTTAAACAGAGGCATCCATATACTTTTGGTCACATAGTGTAGTCTTTATCCCATTTTATTCATCTTGAACCATTTCACACATGACTGATCCCTATCTCTCACAACACACTTAACACTATGCTCTCTCTCAACTCGCATGCTTGCTGCTGCAGCTCTACTGAACACAAGATAAGGGGAGTTGGCTTCTGCACGCCCCCTGCTGGAGAAAAGAAGGCATGGCTCTCTTGTCGACCTGCTGCCGCCTCATGCGGATGACAGCTGCGTCCACCTGAGCTGCTGCTCTCTTGCCGTGCTGGTCATCCAGCAGCTGCAGACAGGCACGCTGCAGCCTCGCCAGCTCACCTTCAGAGGACATTAGACATTGCCTCAGCACTGCGCTGCCCTGAAAGACACACAGGAAACCCACTTTGCTGATTTGGTTGGGTTGAGACACTCAGCAGGTGACGAGAGGGGAGGTTAGTGTTAAACCACTGAATGCTTTTTTAATATGTGGTGTGAACATCTGCTATCTCCTGGGTTGTCGTTGTTTTCACATATGAGCAGATCTTCTATGCATCTTATATATTATTATAAAGCATCTTTTTGTAGATCTACCTTTCTAAGTTTAAAAGAAACACTTACGCCTGTATCTTTAAACTCTATTCTCCACCTTGTTTGTTTGCCGTTATTCCCTATATTTAAGTCATCGTATGTTTTTGTGTCTCCTCTTCCCTCTGCTGCACAGTTTTGGTTTGGTTTTTACATTTGTCATGCAGACTGTGGTCTGAGATGTGCAAGTGTAAGCTAACATAATATTTCCTTATTCCTCAGAAAGGTTTGTTTTTTAACCATGCATATATTTAGCATTGTTTTCAACATTTGGTATCACTTTCTAATGAGACATACTTTTATGATCCAGTGTGTAGCGTTTAGGTGGGCCTTATCTGCATATATGGAATAAAATGTGCATAACAATCTTTTAATTTGTGTATAATCACCATCATTCTTTATGAGTGTATTTGAACGTGTATGAATAGGTATTTTAGAAGCAGTAAACACCTGTATGAGATGAGCAGCCTCAGGTAATTGTGTCCCTGGGTGTCTCTGATAAACCTGCACCAGAGGCCTGTTGAGTTTCTCTCTGGACAATATGTCACCGCTGTACTCTGGACCCTGTACACAGAATAACACGGAGAAAACACATTGTACACATTGTCAGTGAATCTCAAACAAATCCACAGATCCTGTTCCACACACACACCAACCTGTACTCGGTCATGGCTGTGACGAATACAGTTAATTTCCCTCTGCTTGCGAAACATTGCCTGCCTGGTGGCTGCAGACATCAGAGTCAGATTTTGCTACAAATGAAAGAATGAAAGGGAAATATGTTTTATTATTATGCTGTCACAATGATGTCTGATCAATAAGTATTTCTCATTTGCATACAAAGACTTTCAACATGTTGCATTTGAATCTACCTGCAGACTGATTGTCTCTGCCATTTTCTTCACCAGGCCGTCATTGACGGTGCGGTGAGTAGCTTTCTGCCTGGTGATGGCACTGGTTAGCATCTGTCTGATGTTTTCCCTCAGTTGCTGTGACTGGTTCACTGTCAAAGTGGACGACTCTAAAACCTGTTTACATTCTTCATGAAGACAAATCAGCGATAAAGAAAGATCCATGGCATTTACATTCAGTTCATAAGGAAATATACTGATTAAACCCTACCATAGAAATAATAAAAAATTGTCAGTCTCATTGTACAGTCTCATATTGTTAAAAGAAATCTTACATCTCTATTTACAATAATGTAACCGTTTTAAGATAAGATTAGACTTTATTTATTCGACAGTCTGGTGAAATTTGCTTGGTGCACAGTGGATCATTTTAAACCTGACAGAGATACTGTCCTAATAATGCACACATCTTTGCACTCTGCACAAGGTCAGATAAAAATGTATTTGTCCAATAACAAAATTACAAAATAAACTAGCCTCAGATTTACTTTGTGTTTAGTGCAAATTATCAAATGTTATGATGTGTTGTTTGTCTTTTCAAACAGTACTGCCAAACAGGCTGTGAGTCTGTTGTTTATGTCCCAACATTTAGTTTGGATGTGTGTAAAATGAAGCTCTTTCTTTTGTGTTGTCTTTGCGGGATTTGTCTTTCTGAGCTGCTTTTCCTGCTGCTGCAGCAGGATTGTCTGCAGGGATTGATACAGTTTCACTTTGTGTCGTGACTGTACCTGGTGTAAAGGGGCTGACGGGGTCTGTTTTGGTGAAGGTCTGAGCAGCGCTGCGGTGTCCTCCAGCAGAACCGCTGTGAGGCAGCAGCTCCAGGACACGAGCCCTCTCACTGGCACAGTCCAGCAGCTGTTTGCTGCTCTGACCAAGGGCCTGGAAGAGACAGAGGGGGACACATTGGGGCCACAACTATAAAACTTATAAAATGTTCACTACAATTTCCTTAAAGCCCAAAGTGACATTCTCAAATGTCAAACGGGTTAAATTTAGTATAATGCAAACAAAGAAAAGCAGCAGATTCCGGAAAGCTGGAACCACATCAACGATTAATGACAATAAATACTAATTACTAATATATACTGTATAGTAATTGACAAATCGTTTCAGCGAATACAATTATATAAGATTCACTGTAAGTAAGAGTTAATACCCTTATAATACGGGGTCTTGGCAGGTTTATGACTAATGGCATTCCCATCAGTTTTAGCTGTACTTTGTGTTTAGTGCTAATTGACAAATGTCTAAACTAAGATGTGAACATTGTATCTTCTTAACATCAGCATTAACATTGTCATTACGAGCATGTGAGCATGCTGACATTAGCATTTACATCAAAGTACAGCCTCACAGACCCGATAGCATGAGTGTAGACCAGAGATGTCAAACTGCTGGCCCTCGGCCCTATTCAGGGACCCCCATCACAAAATTATTATTTTATTTGTTTATTTCTGGGGGTTTTTTTCATATAAATTTAAACTACCACTTCATATGCAATTAAAATAAAAACACAATTATATTTTAAAAGGTGTTTGTTTGGCACAAAATAAGATCAAAGGTGCCCGCAAATGCATGCAAACGGTTGATAAGAAGAGAGCAGGTTATGGAGTTGTTTGAGGAGTTATATAAAATGATAAAAAAAATGTGTAGGAACTGCTGTTTGCATTGTTTTTGTTAAGTATGATGATATATTACTCTTTCTTGTAGTACTTCATGTAGCACCCCCCTTGTGAGATGACAATACCAGCAGTGGTTCCTGCTGTAGAGGCACTCTTGTTGCTGCTTATTTTATATACATCAACACTTGCCAAAAAACAAGAGACATTAAGTGGCAATGAGAAAGAAGGGTGGAGGTTATTGGTGCGTGAAAGCTTTGGTAGTGTTTTTTTTCTTCCATCACTCCTGCCAGGGTAAGTGAAAAAGAGAGAAAAAAACAGAGACAGAGTGGGGGGGGGGGGCTTTAAAGGAAAATGAGTCAACTGATGAAGACAGAACAGTAACGTTGTAAATCACCTGTAGCTGGGTCAGGGTGTTTCGCAGTGCTCCCTCCAGATCCTGTTTCAGCTGGGCCAGCTCTCTTCTCTCACACAATAACAAGTAATCAGCACCATCTCTCTCCTGCAGCAGAGCAGAGCTGTCAGTGAACGCATCTCCACTCCTTGACAAATGGAGTTCAAGATACAGAACTTAATGAATTAATCCGTAGCCTGTTGTATCACTTACACCACGTCTGGTGTTGGATAACATATTTATTATTTGTCAGTACTGAAAGGATTTAAAAGTGATTTGATATTTGCTGTACTTTGTCTGGATACTGCAGGAGGTGTGTGTGAGGTTTGAGAACAATTAGATGCAGGTTTTCTGCAGGTTAAGTTAAAAAGATTAACTGTGGTGCCGTGCAGACAATAAACAGCAAATTAGCTAAATTATCTGTCTTAAAGTTAACATCTTTAAGTGGTTAAAGTCTAGAGAAGTGCAGATGTCAGACAGTTTGAGGCTCGAATCAAGCATAACACCACTGCTGATCCCTGTGGAGAAATTCTCTTTATGGTGTTTTGTCTCCAGGGGAAGGTCAAAGGTCAGAATGCAACAAAAGGGTAGCCCTGAGCCAATAAATGATTCAGTGTTTTGCTGATGGATGGTTTCGTTATGTGACTGTTTTTATCACACTACGGCCCAAAGAGCAGACAAAGCACAGTGTAGGAGACGACAATCCTGACAGGAGCAAGCAGGGTCACATTCAGGGTTGAATTGTGAGAATGAATTAAATGCATACATGTTTGTACATTCACTTGATCACAGAAGTAGATACAGGACCCTCTAGCGGGGTGGAGTGGTGAAAACTTACCGTCTCAGCAGTAGACGGCCTCCTGGTCCTCCCCTCCGAGCTCCTCCTGTTGATAGTCAGATTAGTCCTCAGGCTGCGCAGCATCCTCTCCAGGTGACCCTTCTCTCTCTCCAACCTGATACCCTCCTGGGTCACCCTGCCGGCCTGCCTGCGCAGCTGGCCCTCCACCTCCCGCACCCTTCGCATGTACTCCCCGGCCGCGGCAACGCTGGCCCCAGCACACTGCTCACGCAAGCTGGTAGGCGGGAACGGGGCCACGGACGTCCTCTGGGAGCCACTGGGGAACTTTAGAAGAAAGTTAGATTGCAGTTTCCAGTGGTGGAAAATACATTTACTGAAATACTGTGATTTGAAGTTTGAGATACTTGTACCTGAGATACTTGTATTTGTATTACACAACTTTACACTTCTACTCCACTATTTCAGAGGGAAATATTGCATTTTTAGTAAACTTTGCTTAATAGTTTACAGATTAAGAATGTATTAAAAAACACATGATCAGCCTCTAAAATATGAATATTTATAGACAAAACTGCCCAACAGTATATAAAGTAGTTCAAATGAACCACCTCTAACAACAACAGTGAAGTGTTGCTATATTTTTGCATCTGTAATAATAAGCCAATAATGTAATATACTTAATGTAATACTTTAACACTCTGAGAAGACATTGTGTATAATTAATACTTTTACTTTTGATATTTTTGTGTAGGCTATTTAGCTGATCTGTCTGCAGGTCTGTGTTGTTGTGTCTCACCATTGCTCCTGTAGTTTGGGGCCTCGACATCTTATTCTTGCAGATGGAGTCACGACTCTCTCCACATTCCTCCCCTGTGATCTTATCTTCGGTTGTTTCCGTTGTGCCGTCTGTGAGCTTTGGGGTGAAACCGGCTGCGGCGCTGCAGCTCCGGGCCCGGCTGAAAGTCCCCGACCGCCCGGCCCGAGTCTGCCGCACCAGGCGCTCCGCCCGGCGGATGGAGCGGACCGTCCCATCGCGCCAAGACTGCGGTCCGATGGTGACAGAGCCGAGGGGCACCGACTGGACCTGCATTCCTTCACATGCACCCTCCTCCTAATAAAATGTTTAACATCACCTGTTACCTCTCTGAATATGACAAACCCCCCTCTACTCTGTATTATTAGTCCACTGTGAGGCATTCAGAGTGAACTTTGTGTGAGGTGTTGAGGTACCAGCTCCATAGCAACCGTTCCTGAAGTAACTAGAAACTCAAAGCTGTTTGGTGATAGGTAAGTGAGGAGAAGACAGGGGGCACTGTCATTCAACACACAGGCATTACAGTGGGCTATATTTAATTTCAGGTTTCAGGAATAACCATTCATTTTCTCCCTGGTTCTACATAGTTACATGACTCTACAGGCTGGGTTAGTACGAAACTCTCACAGTACAATATATTAACAACTGTGATAGAAAATATCTGGTTCTTTAATGAAAAGGCCAAAGATAACCCTGTGTACATAAACACTTGAAAGAAAAAGTTAACTACGACTCCCATAGTGCATTTCGGCAAGGAAAGCTCCGCCACAGCGCTTAAAATTCTGTAATGTGTGCCGTTAACGGCGGGTTAAAGCTAAAGTTAGCGGTGCGACCTTGTGAGAAAACTGACAATAGTATCTGTCCTTTACATCTCTTTATTATTCTGTTATTTTTTTTGACACTATGGCGCCGTGTTTTGTTCCCGAATTTAAAACTACACTCTGACTCGCGCCTCTAGCTTCTATTCCATAGCAACGGCAGCAGAGGCTCATGGGTATTGTAGTATTTGGACATATCCGCCGTGCTACACAAAACTGAATTTTCCAGAAATTAAGATGAAATAATTCGTATTGGCGGTCATAACATAAACCTATATGATAGTTGCATTATCCGAGAAAGTCTTGTGTTTCTATGTTAACTTATATTGATGAAAATGACATAGAAATACAGAATGGGTAAAACAAAAAATAAATAATGGCATCTGTAGACATTAGTAATTTGGATCAGAGTGTTTAATTCTCTTGAGCTAAAAGAAAAAAAAAATGTCTCCAGTTATAAGTCCCAGATTAACAACAGGCTACAAGACATGTAAACACATTGAAGATCATTGAGATTGAGAGAAAAAAAATAAAAAAAAGACAGACAAATAAAAGCAGAAAAATTAAGTTAAAAATATTATTTTGGTCCAAAGTATTCCCCTCCACGAGTGCTAAACTAGCACTGTAAACAAAAGTGACAGTTCTGTACTGAGAAAGTCAAACACAATAAAGACACCATGGCAAAGAGTTAACAGACAAATTCAGATTTAAATTAATATTGTACCCAAATCACTCACTCACTCACTCACACAGGTTTGATTAAATCATCCACTAACAATACCATTCAGAAATGTTTGTATCAGCAACAAATCCTGCAGCATGAAATGAAATCTAATCACTGCCTAACCATTAGACCCATAACATTCAAAAATACAATAATCAGGTGATTTTTAAATCAAGTATTAAACATCCAGCTATAAGAAGCTAGACCCGACATCTGTATGTACTGAAACCAATCAGGCTGTGTCTGACTCTCTAAAGTCTGAAATTACTGATTCACTCCAGAGAGTTTAGTAGTAATTGCGGAAAAAAAATTAACTTTCCTTCAGCCCACGCCAGGACAAAAGGCAGGTGTGCAAACGCAAACCCCCCAAAAAATGTAGAAATAAATAAATAGACTTAATGTACACCATAATAAATATGCTGAAGAGGTCGGTGCAGAAAGTGCAAAAGTAATCTCGTCTCTGTGCAGTTAGATTGCATCTTGTCAGCTCAGTTGTCCTCTATCACAGTGTGTGTTTGATGGCAGTCAGAGGCTCACGTTTGTTCTGCAGGTTCTGCTGCAGCTCTCTAAACAGATGGTCCCGCTCCTCTGCATCCAACAGGATTTGCTACGTTGAGGAAAAATAAAATATCTCAGTCACTATTACAAGTATTCATAACGAAAGCTCAGATTTTCACTTCTTTAAATCCACCTTTCTCTTGTTCTTTATCGTTTAGAAGTAGATTTTTTTCCTTTAAAAAGATTTAATATGCAACATTTCCGCATTAAAACAGAACTATGTTATAATTTTGTTGAGTTTTGTACTTACATTACCCTAAATGTTTCCAACAATGTTCAAACTCAGAGAAAAATACGTAATTTTATTCAGGCTACGGTTACGCGTTTCACCGATCACCGGTCAACGGAGTCCTATCCTTTGCACAAGCATGATGGTTGTCTGTCCAGAAGCATGAACTGACATTATCCAGTTTTAATCCACATTTTTACGTTTAACTTTTTAGATCTTGGTCGTTTTTTAACTAAAAAAAAATGGTAAAAAATATCCTAACCGGGAGAATCGGACTGCGATGGCAATGGCTGTGAAAACAACAACTCTCAAGATCCCACACTATTTCAAAACATAATCAAACCTCTCATTTTGTTATTGTTTTGATGTGAGAGACCCCTAGTGGCAAAAATTACATATTGTGCATTTAATTTCATGTACTTGCCTTCTCACTTAAATCAAAATACATCCTGTGGCTGCATTGCATTGTGTTCTACGGAGGCTTATTAAAATCTCTGTTTCTACAAAATATTTTTCTTGGCATGACTGTGAGGCTATAAAAAGCCATCAAATGTTGACTCTGAGGATCTGACAGTAAAATCTGGCACTGATGTTTGGAGTTGTTCAAGGTTCTTATTGAAGTAAAAAATAGAAACTACATCACCAGAAACAAGTTTAAGTATTCAAGTCTTTCAGGGTGTATTTCTACTCCTTGCTCTTTTGTCTCCTTTTGTTGTCTTCCTACAGTAAACACGAACAGGGCCGGTCAGTGTGTGGTATGTGGAAGAGAGAAATGTCACACTGTGCACAACAATAGTAACTTGATGAATCATCTCAAGATGTACTCAGCTCCTTTCAGGATCATTAAAGATGGACCAAACCAAACTGGCATGACAACATTTGTACTGCAGGTTAGGACCGGTGACAGATGCCGGACTGAGATATCCTCTGCCTTTACAACAAAACCATCAAGCAAGTTAACATCAGTGCAGTTTTACTGTTGTTAATTCATGAATGTGGAATGTTTGGCCTCCAAATAAGTCATGTTTAATCACAAAATTCTGCCTTTTTTGATAATTATTTCACTTTGGCAACATTTACAGTCTAAAACCGCAAGATATTGAGTTTACAGTGATTAAAAAAAACTGAGAAAAGCAGAAAATCCTCACATTGGAAAAAGGTGAAATTAGGGAATGTTTGGTGTTTTTTTTAAATGGGATTTATTGCTTAAATTATTATTTGATGATCGTAATAGTTGCTTTAACCATTAACTATTTGGCATTTTTGCTTGGAAGACAACTCAAATGACGGACAGAGTAGTTGCAGATCAACTGTCGTAGTTGTTGCAGATATGTTAAAGATATTCCATGTTGATACTTTAATTAAAAAAAAAAGTTCTATGTCTATGTTTTATTTAAATGTATTTTGTGTGTTTACACATTTCATGAAATGTAAGCTACTTGGTACTCAACTTGGGGGGATTTGGAAGCAGGAGAAGGGAACAGGGTGGGAGATATAATACACACATTTCTGAAAACAGTACTATTTAATATTTTCAATAAAAAAAAAAAAACAAACAATAAGCAGCAGATTCCTGCACGTTACCTCTATGAGTTTGTCTCTCTTCTCCAGGCTGTCCCTCAGTTTCCTCTCCTCTCTCTCTCTGTCCTCTCTGTTGTTCTGCCAGGCTCTATTGGCCTCCTTCTTCTCCTTCTCTTTCTCCCTCAGCTCCTGCCGAGTGTCTCTGAGTTGGGCTGTCAGAGAAGACAACGTCTGACTGTGGCTCTCCTGCTGATTCTGGTGAAAAAACAAAAGGTGAAAGGCTGTCATTTGTTGTTGCTGTGTTATGTGTGGTTGTAAGACCTGCCACTTCCTGCTAATGTTTTGATTTTATGTATAGTTTATTTATCATTACTTAATTGGCAGTATGGTTTCCCTGCCAGTCTCAGCTGCTGACTTTGATATTTGGTAACACTTTATTTGGATAGTGTGCCTACTATCCAAATAAAGACAAGTTAAAAGCCCCATTATGTAACTTTTCTATCTTAAAATAACAGCTCCTCCTCCCCTCGTGCTGAAATCTCACCTTCACCATATCCTGGTATTCCTGCAGGGCTGTGGTGAGTTTGGTGACCTCCTTGCACAAGGTGGCGTTGTTTCCCTCTCTGTCCTCCAACAAGGCTGCCAGCTGATCCCCACCCCCAGCCAACCCCTTACCAATCACAGAGTCACAGACAGCCTGGAGGAAAATGACATGTTGTGAGCAAGAGTTTCCCTGTGGTCACTGAAGTCAATATTTACTGACAAAGCTCATCGGAAGCCTGGAGTAGGACTGCAGAACCGGCTCCTCATTCAATAATACAGAGAGAACGAAAGCTGTGCAACTTTTTTAACTTTAATTGCAGCCATGTGGAACTCTTCTCCCAAGCTCATATTTAGTGTTAAGTCTGTGGATCAAATACAGAACCACAGCACAGTGAAAGCAGCTAGTATTTAAACATTATATCACAGCAAACACCAGAAATCTGCAACAATATTCTTGCCACAGTTACTACATTAACATGCTCACAATGACAATCCTAACATGCTGATGTCAAGGAGGTATAATGTTTATATTAGTTTAGCGTGTTTGCACGCTAACCTTTGCTAATTAGCACTGAACACAAAAGCTGAAGCAGATGGGGATCACCAAAGGATTCCTACTCCTACAAAAAGTCATGGTAATGCATCAAGTAGTTGTTGAGATATTCATTGCCATGATACTAGCATGGCTGAAAGTATGCACAGAAAGGTAGAAGTCCTTTTTTAGCCCCAAGCAGTGCCTGCAGTCTTCCTCTCACAAAAAAAAAAAAAAAGGCTGAAAAGCACTCGCTGCATTGCTCGTTAAGTTTACTGCTGTGAGTGCTGTTGGTAATTGCGACTCAGATGAGCTTACTAACATTTTTAACTTCTCTTCAGGACAGTAAGAGGAAGATCAAACTGTCCCCCAAGTGGAAATTGCAACGGTGTGTTCGTATATTACCTGTCCATCTTTCTGACAGCTCTCCAGCTCCTCTTTGAGGCGGTGGATCAGAGCCTCCTTCTCCTGCAGGACCGTAGTGAGGGCCCGGTCCCTCTGTCTCCACACCTCCCTCTCTTTCTCCACCTCCTTCAGCAGTCGCTCCTTCTCCCCCAGAGCCACTCGCAGGTCCTGGATCAACGACAACATGCAGTCCCAACTAAATAATATTTCAAGTACATACAGAGTGAACTGTGTATGGAACAAAGAATGTGGGTGTGTGTATGTTTTGAACCACAATGCATGCAATTTCAATCCTGGTTTATAATGTGTGTGTGTGTGTGTTCTCACATTGATAATATCCTGGTTGCACTGCAGCACGGTGTTGAGTGTGTCGAGGTCTCTCTCTCTGTCTCTTCCAGCCTTCCTCAGGGCATCAATCTCTTTCTCTAGGCCCTTCTCTCTCTCAGTCACATCAGACCTCAAAGTCTCCAGAGCAGCCTACAGATCACAAAAACATGGTACCTCTGCATTTGAGACATCCAATGGGCAACTTTTTGTTTTATAATTGAATGACCATGTAAGTTATTTTTCAAGCAAAAATACCAATTATTTCCCATTTTTTTCCTTATAACATGACTCAAACCAATTAGTCAATTACCAAAACAGTTGGTGATAAATCAATTAATTATTGCAGCTCTAAATGTTTTTGTCATTTTTTAAGCAAAATGCCAAACATTCTCTGGTTCTAGCTTCTCAAAGATTTGATGCTCTTTGTTTTCAAACATGAGTTAAAACTGAATATCTTTGGGTTTTGGACTGTTGGTTAGACAAAAGAAGACATTTATAGACATCACCTTGAGCTAAAGGAAATTAACCAAATTCTTGACGATAAATCATGAAAATAATCAGCAGATGAATCAATGATGCAAATAATTGTATGTTGCAGTCCTACGTTGTCCTTTCAGGTGCATTAAAGAGGCAGGCACACAGTCTGTCTGTGGGCATTAATTCATCAAACATATCTATGTGAATCAAATGAGGTAAAAAAACAAAACTGGTTAAACTTCCTGCAGGCCTGAGGTAGAAAAAAATAGTCATCACAAGACCTGCACGGCTCATACAAAAGCCTCCAAGGGCAGGAGGATCGAGTCTGATGACTATCAGCAAAAGTCTGCCTGCTCATGCTGATAACGTCTACGCTTCAGTGAGTGGTTAATTTGTGTCATCATAAGCAGACCCGGTATTTAGCACTCAACGTCAATGATCAGGACAGCGTCAGCTCTAACCTTGTTGTCAGACAGAGTTTGCTTCAGATTCTCGGTCAGCTTGTTGGTCAGCTCAGTCCCCGCTCCCTCCTCCACACACAGTCTTCTGATCAGACCCATACACTCCTGGAAGAGAGGAAATATCTGTTAGAAACACACTCATCTAACAGTGCAGTTAGGGTAAAACATTTTAACTTTACTTGAGTTCAAAGATTAAAGGCTAATCACAGGGCAGATTTTGGTAAGATTTAAAGTTTATGAAGCCATTTTCATGATGAATCAATACACAGGGCCATAATAACTCTTAGCCAAGTCTTCATATACTGTAGAGGCCAGAGCCGAGCCGATATGTATGCAAATGAAAACCACTGCAAACATCAGATAGTGTCGTCATAAATCTACAGCTCCAAACAAGCAGCCACAGTCATTACTTATCTACTCACCCTGAAACTAAAATCTGTTAAAACCTTCTGAAATCTGTTTAAAACCATAAGACTCACTACACAAGTTCGGAAATAGGCAGAGTTGTCATTAAAAGGATTTAAGAATATTGGTTTTCATATGTTAAAGGAGTAGTTTGACACACTTATTGGCTTTCCTTGGCAAAAGTTAGATGAGAAGATGAACACCATTCTCATTTCTGTATGATATATATATATATATATATATATAGCCAGCTGCATGTCAGTAGTTTAAGCAAGCTGCTTCCAGTCTTCATGCTAAGTTAAGCTAAGCTAAGCTTCACATTTAACAGACAAATAGTATGGTATCAATCTTCTAAAGTCTCATCATGAAAACATATACTTTATAAATACAATCTTATTTTATGTATTATAAGGTTATTAGTGAATAAAGCCACTACTCCAAAACATTTTCCTACAGCAGGGACTTTGTTATACAATCACTCATTGTTAATCTTTAACAGGCTGGAATTTTTTTTTTTTTTTAAATCATCTTTTCAACAGGACAGCCCTATTTGCTTCAGCCACCTAACTATCACGTTCATCCAGAGTAATGTACAACAATCCAATACAATTCCTGCTGTAAATCATCAACGTAACAAGCAGCTTAAAATAAGGGAAGTCACGATCAAAGCTTAAGAAAACATACTTCACTGGTACAATGTGGTAAATAGACACCAGTGAACGCAGTTTTGGCACTGCCACTTTAAGGGCGTACAGTAACTTGAAAGACAAACAACATTCCAGTGAGCTTTGAGCCAGAGCCCCAGCAGGAGCAGAAGATCCAACTGCTGTGTGCATGACTGAGTCCTGTCTCCCCTCATCACCTCACCCACCTGGATCAGACGCTCCCGGCTGTGGAGGGAGTGTCCGAGGCCCTGCAGCAGGGAACTGCCACCCTCTTCCTGGACCAACTGGAGGAAAGAGGAAAACAAAGGACAGTTTCTTTTAAAAGTCAGAGCAGTAGATCAAACTGTGATAATCATTTCATGACTCTTGGGTAAGGCTGAGTGAAATATACTCCAGATCCGACAGGGTTGGGTTTTAGGGCTGCATCTAACGATAATGTTCTCTATTGATCATTCAGTCCATAAAAACAGTACAAATTCACAAGGTGCCAACATCAGTGTTTTGTTTTGTCCAATAAAAAGTCCAATCCCCCAAAATATTAAACACAAAGGGTATTTTTTCCAGGGGATTATAAACTAATGAAAACATACCAATAAATATTATATTCTACTTCTGACAATAGGTTCACCTACATGTTACATACGGACCTTAAATAATGAAAATAATCAATGGCTTTCAGCCCTAATCAAGATCTTTTAGGTCAGTGCTTCGCTGATCAAGGTACTTTTGGCATATAAAATCAGTAAGTGAAGGCATCACCATTTATATGCTGTGATGTTCAGCACCGATTCTGACTGTATCCAGTTCAGTAGTGCATTCACTGTCAGTTACATTTAGTAAAAAAAACAAAAAACTAGCCTATATAAGCACTGCCACATGAGGTTAATATCTCATCAGCCTTTTATTTACAGTTATCAGATTCGGATATCAGAAGTAACGTAATGTGAATCACTGAGCTACTGATTCAATAGAGTCAATAACAATGGTGATTCAGAATAGTCGGTTCACTTTGACAATTTGTTGATAAAGATTTGTTTGTGCACGTACTAAATGCCTCTAATGTTACAACCTGCTGCTACTCCCACATATTTCACATGAATTCTTACTAATATTCAACTTGTGAACACAGCGCCTTTAGATTATGTGGACACAGTCTCTATAAAGCAGCTGAGAGACCTTTTAATGATATCCTCTATCATAAGACTACTGAGCCTGGGGCAAACTCCACTGGTCGGGGAAGATTCCAGAGAGAGGCTCTCTGTGTGTGTGTGTGTGTGTGTGTGTGTGTCTTTATCTGCACCTGTAAATGAGGAAACACGGACACACCCTTCCACAGGCATACAACACAGTACACCCACCCTCCATTCCTTTCACAATGTTATATATTTGTTCTCAGTCAACATTAACAGAGTGGTTTAATGAGCTGTTTGAACGTGCGACTGGGAAGCTGCTGTGCTATAAACCTGTTTTTGTTGTGTAAAAAATGGTTAGAGGCAATCATCTCTTATGACAGCTGGTAAAAAAATATTAACTGTGGGTACACACCAAAACCAATTCAATCTCCACTTTATTTATTTAATTTCAGTTTATTATTATTAAGTTTATACATGTATGATTAGCTTTTTTTTAAAAATCAATATTAAATTTTTATCTTTCATCTATTTAAATACTTAATGTTTGCATTATTATCCATTTTATTTATTTTTTATACCACTGACAATGTTAAACCATGTTATGGAGAAGTTCGACATTTTGAAACACACTTATTTTCTTTCTTGCCGACTTACATCTAGCTTAGCATAAGAACTGGAAACAGGGAGAAAATCAGCCCCTCTAAAGCTCACTTATGAACACATTACATCTAATTGTGTAATTTATGTTTTTTTTAATGAGGGGTCATGCGTCAGACTATTTCATGTACAGGATTAAACAAGTTCTAACGTGTTGAAGTACGGGTTCAGGTACATTTCCTCAGGTCTGTCGTATATATGTCGCCTGTCGTGTTCATAGTGGCCATTAATTTAGATCCCTTCCCATCATGGTTCCAATGTAAGTGTTTGGGGACGAACTCCACAGTCCTGATTCTGAAATGCATCCTAAAGTGTATTTTAGTAGTAAACACAATGTTTCTGTGTTAAGATGCGGTGGAGGAACAGTAACTGTAGCTGTAACTGGAAAACCTAAAGCTTAAAGCTGAAGTTGGGAATGTATTTATCCACAGAACTAGGACTGTGGATATTGTCCTCCATCACTGACACTTAAATTGCTGATTACAGCAAGAAAAACCTGTTTCAATGTACACAAGAGCAACTTGTGCCAGGCAAGCTGTTTCCAGTCTTTATGCTAAGCTAAGCTAACTGGCTGGCAAGAAAAGCAAATAAACCCATTCCCTTTGTCAAATGGAGTGTGGGAGAGAACAAACTGAATACTTACAGGGGCCCAGTCTTCTGATCCGTTTACTTCCGTTGGTTGGCTCCTCCCATGTTTCAGCTCGGCTTCCAGGGTCCTGATGCGGGACACAGCTTGGTCCAGCTGGCCTCGTAGGTGCCTGACGGCGTGTTGAACCCTGCCAGTTGAGCTCTGAAATGAGGAATGAGTTCATAGTTAACATGAAATGTTGGTATTATTTAGTAAAAACAGGTGGTTTTGCAAAGTTCTGATCTTGTTGCACCGCAGGATTGGCCTCAGTTGTTCCCAGATTAGGTATTGCAGCCCACTGTGTCAATATTTACAGCCACTAGCGCACACAGCACCTGGTCAGAGTTCTCCCATTCATTCATATATACATGCAGTACATTTTTATAGTCTATGGAAGTGGTTCTCAAACTGGGGTCCTTGAGTGGGTTTCTAGCAAAAAGGGCAAATCATTTACTTTCACGATAATCACACAATGTATCACTATATTGGTCTAAAAACAAAAATCCTATCAGATGGAGGACCCTGGGACAAAAGCTTATCAGCCTGATCCGTGGTCTAATTTGTCTAAGTTTAGGGGTGGAGAACTACTGGTCATGCTCACCTCTCGATGAAGAGGCATGAACTCGTCCCTCAGCTCTGTTAGCACATCCCCATCTTCTTCATCCATTTCATCCCCTCCGTTCTCCACATTCCCAAAATTCAGCACCCTGTTCACCGAGGGCGACGCCATCTCTCCAACTTTTCCCGAGCACCTCCCTTCCTTCCTGCCCAGAACTGGGATCCTGCTCCCCGATGGCGAACTGACCGGCTTTCCTTCAATGCTTCTCAGCTCCTTCAGCACAAAGTTGACTGACTGAACACCTGGTGAGTCGAACGGGTCGTTGCCGTCAAGAGAGTCCAGAGACTGAATGGACGCAGTGCGGGAAGACTCTTGTAAGGAAAGACAGGACCCCGCCAGTGACGACCGACTGGAGCTGATGGATGGCACCCTCTGCCAGTGGAGGGGCATGCTCTGGGATTTGTCCCGTGATAATGCCAATGGGGAGAAGGGTTGAAAAGGCAAGTTGCGAGGGACCCCACAAACGGACTCATAATCCGAGTCGGACACCCTTAAGGAATCACAGCCTTCACACCCTTTGCCTTTTTTACATCTTTTACCCGTTCTTATAAAATACGGACACGTGTCCCACTTCTCGGACCAGCACTCGTACTCCGAGAGTGCCATATTCTCTTTGAGCATCTCCCTGTAGCCCTCCTTCTCCGCCTCGCCATCCTCCTCGCTGGTGCTGCCCCGGCTCTGGAACTCCCGCGGGTTTCTCTGGTGGTAGTTTTGGCGTACCCACTGTCTGATCTTGTCCCTCTCCTGCATCAGCTTCTGCAGCCTCTCGGACGAAAGCACCCGCACCCTGGCTATCACCGTGTCGAACTTGAATACCCGCTCGAGGACGCACATGCATTTGCCACACACAAACTCCCCCTGCCCGCTGCCCCGCTGTACAGACTGCCCCAGTATATGAGTCAACACCGAGAGCAGATCCATTCCTTTGGACGGGGAGTTCAGGGATAACTGAGACTTGGAGAGAGACCCCGAGGAACCCAGAGATAATGTACTGCCTGTTAAGAGTAAAAAATAAAGTTTACTTCAGACTTTTCAACAGGCAGCTCAAATACTTTTCTCTTTTCCTTATGCTCCAGACTCACCCCAGGGGCTGCTCTGTGAGGACCGGGATAGGCTTCCTCCTCTCAGGGACTCTGTCGGGGTCTGAGGCTGACCAGTCTTCTTATTTTGGCCCCCAAACAGCCACCGCCTTTGGTTTCCCAGGAGAGCTCCGCCACATATTCTGCACAAGTCGTTTTTACCTCTGGAGGACATCGTGGACTGAGGGCCGATACTATCCACCTTGGTGTCTGATGGATTTTGGAAATTCCCTGTGGATTAAAACAGAAAGGAAACATGCGTGGATGCATTTACAGAAGCTGCTTCCAACCTGGGAATAAGTGAATTTCCCCAGTGTGGGATCAATAAAGTCTATCTTATCAGCGTGATAAGAACTACCAAAAATGACAGAAACTACCTTCAGGAAAAGGATTATTTGACGTGTATTCTGACTTTTTTTTGTTTTAGCAGAGGGCTTTATGACCTAACACTGCAGTCAGCCACCAGAGAGTGATCGAGATGTTTTGGCTTCACTTTCAGAGAGCTGTCCTGTCGTCCATCTTTAATATTACTGTTACAAAGGGCACAAAGGCAGGACGGGGACAAACAATTACAAAACAGGCAGAGAGCGGGTCACCAAGGCCACAGTGGCATACGGTTTATAGGAGGGCATCGAGGACAAAGTGAAAACAAAGTGACTTTAACCTCTCAGCAGAGGTTTAATATGTCTACGAGTTGTAAGCAGTTCAACAAGAGTGATTTATCATTTGCTTTGTTCAAAAAGAAAGGGGTGAATTACTACAGAGAAGTTAGAAAAGTCACATTTATCTTGTGACCCCCCTTTTGGTGGGTTGAGAGTTGTGTGTGCAGCCTATGTCACAGTATTCGTTATAGTAAAATCAAGATGGCTTGTAACCTAACAGCTGGCAGTTTGATTTTAAAAAAGCCTATTGGAGTTTATGTTATACAAGTCTTCATTTTCACATAAAAAACAGGTCAGGGGAAGTTTAACTGAGCCATCTAATCCAATCAGTTTGACATATTAAGTGTCTCCCCGGTGCTTTAACTCATGATTGTGTTGTATGGATGTTTTTGGCCGGTTTATTGCGGCTCACAGCTGCTGTATGTTTACAGTAGCTTCCCACAGGGCGGGACACGTCGACCTTGAGCCACGCTGACAGTGAATTCAGTCAGACTGTCGATGAATGAAACTCTCTCTTCAACACTCAGTCTCTCCGTGAACCTTTCGCCCCTCGCAGGCCGTCCGCATATGTGTTTAAATCAAATATGAGACAGCTTTGGATCATTTTAACCCATTTAAGACACGGTTAGACATTGTGGTGCATTAATTTAACATGAAAATATGCTTTCTGTGCACGCAAACTGTGAATTAGAACCATAAAAGTGGTTATAATCCACGACCTCTGTCTGTTTGAATACAACAATTTAAGGCAGTACTCATTTTCCGGGAAACACAAACAGCATGCGACGTGTTTCCAAAGGGAATCTCTTCAACATCCAGTGGAAAATAGTTCAACTATCGTCTATGATGCTATTTTAAGCCACTGAGGTGCAGCGATTCAATGTGAGAGTAAGGCCAGCCTGTGAAAGAGGAGCTTCGGTGTTTCAACATGCAGGAATATCACTGTGAACACTCACCTCTCTCCGTTCAGCTCCGTCTGGATTCACAAACGCACAGCGAGCTTTCATACAGAGAGTTTCAAAAAGCGCAACTTACGTTTTTACGCACTGAACGTGGCAAACAAAAAAAAAAGTTAAAGCCCGTCGGGAGAGGAAGAGACCTTCATTCCTCGTCTCATATTAAATGAAACACAGAAACACAGACTCACAGAACAAAAGTAAGCCGACGGGAACAAGTTGTCTGACAGAAAAATCTCCACCGGGAACTGAGCTGGAGTCGAGTTGCAACACACCGGAGCAGCAGCAGCAGCAGCAGCAGAAGAAGAGAAGGTGGGTGTCACCTTGCTGACGTCATCGGCCATACCTGTTTGGTGGAGCGCGAGGAAAGGACAGGGAGCTGGTCTGCACACAACACCGGATGAGACCGTGGACACGCAGCTCATCCACAGTACAGAGGGGAGGGAGGGGAGACCGGGTCCTGTTGGCACTCCTCACTGTATTGTTTTAGCCTATATTTATGTACATTTTGGCTTATTGCCACCCTTACAGGTGTGCCGAATTCACTATTAGCAGTTCCTATCTGCAATGCACCAATGGATGTACACACAACTATCACCAGATTACTTTTATACGTAAGAAAACGTAGAAATGTGATGATTTTCAGGCAAGTTCTGAAGCGTCTTTTCTCTCTCTTTTGGCTCTTTGTTTTGAGTTTGTCCTCCAGAATGAAATCAGAAAGGATCTAATCTTATGACTTAATATCTCAAAATAACAAGAACATTGGTCTTTTTTAATAATTATGAAATACTTAGTTTTTCTTATAGGATAGTATCTCATAATTATGACATATTTCCTCAGAATCATCTAGTCTAATTATCTAGCGGAATAACTGGAACTGATTGGGAAATATATAAATCACAACCCCTATGAATCAGTTCATTAAGGAAAATCAATTAGTTTAATTGATTGACCACTACCCCTATGCTGCTGTGATCTAATCATGTGTAAAGGGCAAAAGAGACATCTCGTGTCGTGGCTAACATTATGTATACAAGTTATCAGGACACGCTATATAAACATCTCAACAAAAGAAATGTGAGATATATAAGTGAATTTGAAAGTGTTAAAAGACATTTAAACATTAGATAAAACACAGACAGTCGCTTAAGATGACTTTATATCATTTAAAACGTTTTTAATGACATTAATTTAATTCTGTGGTCAGTTTTGAGGATGTACTCTGTGGTACTTTTGTGTTAGTCTGCATTATATTTAAATGTGCCTCTAATTTTATGTTACTGTACTTAAATTGAGGAGCAGTTACATAACAGACTGTCCAATACAAAAACAACACAAGCTACATTGTCAAGAAAAAAGTAGAATCAATACTTCTGACAATATCAAGAACAATGATTGATAAAGAAATGATGTACTGTATTACAATATGTTAAAAGGGGTAACATGTAGCTGTTACATCCTAATACCATTTCACAGTATTGTAGTTAATATCATATTTCAGAGGTTAGTGTCCCACAAAAATACAAAATACCTTTGGGAACAATATGAATTATTTTTGGAAAGGAACAGGTGAAAAATAGAGTATAAGTTATATAGTTGGGGCAAAAGTGTCAAATAATGCTTGAATCACAATCAAAACGTGAAAAATTAGAGACTGATGTTTCTACAAATCACTTTAATACAGATATAAAACCTACAACATTTCAGATATTCTGAAATTCTTACATAAGGCTGAAACAGATACAACAGTCACATATAATTAGTTTAAACTCTCCATCATGGCGTATTTGTTGCAGAAGATGCCAACAGGTTTCACCCCAAAGAGTGGAAGATAAAGCAGTCTTTATTGTTCTGTGCTGCAGCGCGAATTCCCCCTTTACGAGACTCTATAGTACCACAAATGTCCACCAGAGGGCAGTCATTGATCGGTCTTTGCTCTTGTATTGCCATTATGCATGACTCACTGTGTCTCTTTAGGCTATTAACCCTAATATTATAGGGCCATTAAAGGATGTTTCTATAAAGGGAATTTCAAAGCACTAGAAAATACAAGACCACAGATTTTTGATTGCACATTAAAGCCTTTTGTTCAGAAGAAAGCATAAAGTCTTATTAGTAAAGTGTGAGGCAAAATGTATTTGATTTGTCATGGTTATAGCAAAAAAAAGGAATATGATACTGGTGTGAAAGATAAAAAAACATAACTGAACTCACTGGGATGCTTCACATAGCAAGAAATCCACTATAATCTATAAAGAAACCCTGCAATATGGAAACATGATATATCTGATTTCATCATCAACAAAACTATAGATACTGCTAATGTAATAGAATTTGTGATAAAACATGTATTGCAACAACAGGATTTTGTGTGTGTGTGTGTGTGTGTTTGTGGGAGGGTCAAATATTTCTAAAATATCATCTGCACATCTCTGTACAAACATGAACAGTTTCTATTGTCTATTTCACTTGAATAGCACCCTGTATAACCTGCTCAACATCTCTCTTACATTCGGTAGGTGAGTTATTTTTTTTATGTGAGCCACTTCTCTATGCAGCTCCTGAACACTGTGAAGTTCGAGTGCCACTGAACGTGCTTCACTCCAGAGTGAACGCACACCGACATGTCCCCACGAGCGTCCAGCGTCTTCAGCCCAAATATATCGTTCCTGTAAAACTTTCAGTGGGAGGGAAGCAGATATGGACGGGTTATTAAAAAATAGGAGTAGAGAGGTAGATATTGTGTATTTGACGGAGGGCCTAAAGTAAAAATAAAAGTTAAGATAAGAGTTTCCAGTAAACATAGAGGTGATCCAATTTACCACAGGTGTAGGGTTCGACAGAGTTTCAATGGAAATATATACTACTGTTAGTTTGCAACTTACATCCTGGTTCCTCATTTCTACAATGCTTTCGGTGTTGTTATAGAATCCAAAGTGGCTGTGTAGAAAAGAGGAAACAGTCAATCCAAGTAAAAAGGTTCTGAAACGTCTGCTGCTATTTTAACCAAACAGTTCCCTCAAGGTACATTTTGAAAGCTCCTGTAACTGCTTCATGGTCTCTTTCTGAGACTGATGGCATTATTTACACTGGGGGTGATGGGGGACATTCAAAATCCTATTTTTGTCCCGCTGTCCCACAATCCAGAGAGGAGAAGAGAGATATTGATAATAGTGTTATGTTTCAGGCTACAAAACACAATTTAACATCAATTAAAGATAAGGTAAGGAGAGAAGCAAATAAAATATGTATCTAAAATCTGTTTTTCATTAGTATTGGGTCTACTGTAAAGCCAGATAATCAATTCCATTAGAATATGTTATTTGCTAGATTGATATAAATATATAAACACAGATATTGTTTTTTTCTGAAACCAAACCTTGATCTAAGCCAATGTGAATGACATCCTTTTTCTTTACATGATGCTTATTCTTTAAACAATACATTTCTCATAGACACATTAAAAATGTAAAAACTGGTACTGTTGAGTTCTTATTTATATATAAATATAATTTCAAACATGCACTTAGACCTGTACTGTATATTCATAGCCCCCTCCCCATATATGTATATTGTATATAGTGTACATACAACCCTAATTCTATTTTTTTCTTGATATCTTGTATTTTTCTATTTTACTTTGGTGTTTAATGTGTATTTCTTTTTTCTTATCTGCTATGTTATATCTGGAGCTGCTGTAACAAATGAATTTCCCCAGTGTGGGATCAATAAAGTCTATCTTATCTCTTATTTCATCTTGAACAGTGTGTATATGAATTGTAAAACTGTAATGACCTGGACTGCCATGGTGTGATGACGCCATCATCTGGTCCTCCAATCAGCACAAGCTTCTTGATGCGCAGGAAGTTTTCCCTCCATACTGCGGAGGTGAATTGGAGAAATGCATGTTTAGTTTCTTTTCTTTTACAACAAACCCATTTGTACTGTACAGTGCTGTATAGAGTATGCCAGTAATTTATTCCATTACCTTTCATGTCACTGTGAGGTCTTTCTCCATTAAGCATCACCAGAAAGCTGTTGCTCTGCAGGAAGCGGGACCTTTGGTGAGGGTCTGTGGAGAAAATATTAACATATATCTGCTGTTGTAACTCTTCAAGGGGAGAATTTAAGGAACCATGTTTATATGTGTGTTTTCATTCACACACATTTCACAGCCACTGTAGTTTCCACTTCATGATTTAAAGGGGAGGCTGAAGCAATGGAGTTGCAATTTACAACTACACCATTAGAGGTCCCTAAATCCTACATACTGGTCCTTTAATATTTTCTGCACTTCAATCCAATCATGGAAGACCTCCTCCATCATTCAACGGTGGCTGCAAACTTTCTCCAGTTCAATGAGAATAAATCTCATCTGTTAACTCACATGTAAAAAAAATCATGTAGTAAAATCAAGCATCATCTACAAACTAACCCTGGAATCATAGGCTGTAGACCAAAAAACGCTACACAGGTGCACATGAAAGGTGTGAATTTTGGGGAAAAAGGATGTTATTACCAATGCTGCGGGGGTGTAGCAGAAAAGTAATATAACTAGTAGGGTATAATAATGTTGGTAGGGAGTAATTAGTAAAATAATATTAGTTTTGAAAAGAGAAATGATTATTGAGTAATGAATTAAATTATTTGAGTCCAACACTGGTTGTGTGTAAAGTGCTATATAAATAAAGTTGAGTTGAGTCATTCTCACCATTCCAGTAGTCGCAAATTGACACTTTCTGTCCAAATCTGTTGTAGCAAATACGAAACACTGTCTTCTTCATGCAGTCTGGAAATACCCACTTCAGGTAGTCTGTGTCTGTGGAGTAAGACCATGAAAAAACAGCATCTTGCAACTTTTATACTAAAGAACTATTCTCATAATTCACCAGAATTTAAAAAAAAGTCATCAGTCATTCCCTGGAGGTCAAGGGTTATACAGACACGCTTACAACATAAAATGAAGCTCACTGACCTCCATACTGTCCAGCCTGTGGTGAAGACAACGAAATGAAAGAGTGGACGTTGTGGTCTGGAAGCGTGGCAAGAAGTGCTCGACAAATTAGACCACCTTAGAAAAAAAAGGAGAGGACTAAGGGGTCACAACATTTCTCAGACAAACCTGTCTTGTATGCATATGTTGCATCAAATTAGATGCGTGGATGTAGAGGACCTGCTCCCTCTGTAGATAAAAACAGCTAATTTCAGGGGATCATACACTAATGAAAACAAACCTATGGATATAATATTAATTTCTGCCAATAGATCCTCATAAATCTCACACACTGGAACTTTAATGTTGATCTGTCGCTGGTAATATTTCTGACAAGGGGAACAATAATGTGACAGTTGTATGTCTGTCCTGGAAATTTGGGATTTTAAGCTAAAAATTGGACTTGAATACAGTTTCCTTGTTAATGTACAAAATGTTTTCAATACCTTTGTTCTTTTCCTTGTTTAAAGTATCTTTTCCCAATAGGGTTTTGTAAATGTGTTCTCTGCTTCTAAATGTTTGAGAAAAGAAAGTGCATAACAGAAGCTGAACTGTGAGCCACTGGGTTAAAAAAAAAAAGGTACTTATCTCGATAGAAATGTGGAAGTGGAAGTTGAAGGCCTGTGGTTTGTCCCTCAACTTTAATATATGTGATTGTGTGTGTGTGTGTGTGTGTGTGTGTGAGAGAGAGAGAGAGAGAGGGTGTGTGTCTATTCTTTTACATGTCTATATTTGCATTGTATTGTGCAGGTATGTATTTGTGTTTCATGTCTTTATGAATGAATGTATACATTTGTAAATACACGTGTGTGTGTATATGTAGATTGGGACCATGTGCAAATAAGACATCATGTCCTCAACCGCACTGTTTATTTGCACTGTTTACTATATTCCTACACTCATGGTGGTTATTTTGTTAAATTGACCTTCAGAAAACAGACACTCTGTCCCTTTTTGCTCCGTGTGATCTCCTGTTGTCCTCGTAGGCAGCATGTACAAATTATACAACATCCACGTTTGTGTAAATTATCTCACAATGAGAATTTAGCTTGGTCTCTGGCAGACTGACTGACGCCTTCAGAAATGACTGTTCAGAGATAATTTCTCAAAATATACACTCAGTTGCCTGTTTATCAGGTACACCAGGATACAACTAATGTGCAGTCTAATTCAAGAGTCCAGAAACAGTTTCATTATATTTTAAGGCTTGTATATGTACGTTTAAAAGTGTATGCAAGTGTGTGCATACAGTGTTTATGTGAACGACAGAGAGGACCTTGTGAAAAACACAGAAGATGGACGCCATCAGGAGCCTTCTGCATGATGGAGTCGACGGCTTTCCTGAAGTCTCTGACCTGCCTCCACAATGGCTTCAGACTGGCCATGTTGTCATACAAGTCAATCACCGACACCTCAGTGCCTGGATGCACCTGGGAAGGGAAGAAAAGAAAAGGGAATTGAGTAACAGAGGAGGAACAGACTATCAGAACCACAGACGTACTGATTCAATCAACAGCCAGCGAACTATCAGCTAGATGACTGATGTTATCATCAGTTTCTCACCTTAACATGTTATCACTCATACAGAGAAGTTCCTCCAAAACAAAACTGATCTTGAGGAATAGAAAATGACGGGGGAACAGAAATCCTCACCTTGAAACCACTGGCTGATTTTTACTTCATGAGTTTCTTTGAATAAAATGCTTTAAGGTTCAGCAAAAACAGGTGGACCAAACTTACATCATTCATTGCCAAATTGTATTATTATCAGTGGTGGAATATAACTAAGTATATTTACTCAAGTACTGTACTTAAGTACAATTTTAAGGAACTTCCACTTTACTTGAGTATGCCCATTTTACTTTATATTTTTACTCCACCACATTAATTTAATAACTTAGGACACCAGTTACTTTATTTGATTACTTATACACAATATAATTAACTAATAAATTATGATGTAGGTTTATTATAGATTATTGTAAGGTACCCAGTTATCAGCTGAAATTAGCCCCAGATTTGGTACTTTACACATGCACATGATGATAATACTTTTGTACTTTTACTAAAGTAGCATTTTGAAACCAGGACTTTTTACACTGTGGTATCATAACTTTTACTTAAGTAAAATATCTGAGTACTTCTTCCACTACTGATGTTAATACTGGCTGACTACAAGGAACGATGAACTTCAGAAGTCTCTCCCAAACGCACGTTTTCTTCAGAGAAGTCCTACCTTGGTTATAAACGAAGACAGTGTTTCGAACTGCTTCGGTCCGTCAAAAATGCCATGCACGATGATGACGGGCTTGTATCCGTTAATGCAAACACCTGTCAGCAGCAGCAGCAGCAGCATCGATACCGGCGCTCCTCGGTTGATCTGCGGGGTCTTCATCTCTACCCGGTCACAGGTGAGACCTCTGGAAGAGCAGAACGCAGGATCGAGAGAAGTGACCACAGAGAGACTTTGCCTCAAGGGGTGTGAGATCTTAAACAGTGCTGATGAGTGATTATCGATCTCTTTCAACTTTTGTTTTGAACTGAAGCACATGTGGCCGCTTCCTGCCTGATCACTGCTCCTGCAGATAGTGAGTCGTTTGTGGGGTTTTCTTCTTGTTTAAGATCACATCCGCTTTCAACATTCAGTTATGTATGGTGTAGCACTGAGTCACCCAGCTTACCCACCCACTACATGAATCTTTATTATAGCAGACATTTAAAATGTGTATTACTCATTGGGTAATTTAACATTTTATTATAACGCTAATAATTCCACTTATAATAACAACACTATGAATAATATTAAAAATGACTAGGTCTGTTTATTATTATTATTATTATTATTATTATTATTATTATTATTATTATTATTATTATTATTATCAGTTCATCTGAATAAGCTTTTATCATCCAAGTTATGTGTTAGGCCCTACACACACAGAAGGATTTCGGTTTTAACTCTGGTTTTAAGTTGCTCTTCACATAGTTTCAAGAACAATTCACAGAAAGATAGAAATATACGTATATCTAAAAACGGGGACAACAAAGCTGAACAAAGACAGTTAAAAAAACAGAAAAACATAAGCCCATATGCAAAAAGGTGTATATATAGGCTAGATATAAAGCAGCAATGATATATTGGCATGTGTGTTTGTGGGCTATTCTTTTTTTAAAAAATAAATAAATAAATAAATAAAAATCAAATCAAATGAATCATCAATACTTAGGTGGAAAAGTTCATATTTAGTGGCACAGAACCCTTAAAATCATCAATATATTATAATATATTTGCAACGTGTGCTGTGTGAACTGATTGTTGTTGTTCCTCTTGTGGCCGCAGGCGGGAGTGAGCGCTGCAGCGCTGCCTCTGATCTCTTCTTCGGACGTGTTTCCGCTTTGACTTCAGCGTGCGTTAAGCTAAGTGAGCAAAACATGTTTTGATTATTTTATTTAACGTTATATGGTGTGTGTGTGTGTGGAAAAGAAAGCCACAGATAAATATTTTGACAGGACTACGGAGGGATGGACGTATCCATTAAGCGTCCTTACTGGAAACCTGTGAGCTACAACTCAGACTAACATCTCATTTGTAGCTGAAGTTAGCGAGCTACCATCATAACAACATTAACAACAACAACGTTGTTTTAATAAGCGGTAAGTGAAGTTTACGAGGGTTAAAGTAAAGTAAGACTCAGAGGGCAACATCTTAGTAGAAGAGTTAACTAGTGTAGTGTTGAAATTGAAGATTTAACAACGTACTTAAAGGCGATACATGAATTAAACTGTGTGTTAACGGATAGCAGACTACAAAGTTTACCGCCAAATAATATGTTTACATTAATTTATTGGCCTAATGTTGTGTTTACTACAGTTTTTTTTTTACAGTTTTTAGGTTTTAATATGTAGGAGGACACATTTACAGGATGATACCGATACAGACAGGCAGCAAAACAACTATATAAAACAAAATAAGTAAAGGCACATAGCTACTTATAGACAGCTTAGACTGTTGCTATGATGTCTGCACAGTGTTGTGGTGCATGTTTGGTTGCAGCCAGCAGTTTCTGTATCTACACGTCTTACATCTACACCTAGATTAGAAACAACCATGATCTTGTGTTGTGACTGCTCCCTCCACAGGCACCATGGCCAATCTAGAGCAGTGGGTGAATGACCGTCTCCATGACATCCTCGGGTTGAGTGACAGATATGTGTCCCAGTTCATGATCGGCACTGCACGGAAAGCGTCAAGTTGTCAAGACTTTGTGGCTCGTCTTGAGCAGACGGGCACAATCGACATCGACCAGAGTGTGATTGCCTTTGCGCAAGAGCTCTTTGACAAGGTATGTTTGTCAAATTCCTTTTTTTTTATCTATTGTGGACACTTAATAACATATTTACATGAACCTTAAATGCCTCAAATAGTACCGTCGCATTTTCAGTATGGGAAGTTTGAATGAAACCTCTAACAACATTTTACTGCTGTGTGTTATAGATTCCTCGTAAGCAGGTTGTTGAGAAACCGGCCCGGGCGATGGAGCGGGAAGCCATTGAAATGGACCGGAGGAATCGGACGTACACGTTGCTGGACGACAGCGAGAGTGATGGAGAGTCTGTGAGGGAGAAGCAGAAAGGGAAAAAGAAAAGCAAAGACAAAGACAGAGGAAACAAGAGGAAGCACATCAGACAGAAGAAAGAGAGCGAGTCGTCGAGTGAGGATGAAGCAGCTAAAAGGTAATCTAAAAGGATATTTTGGACTGTGTGCTGTAGAGTACATTTTTCTTTGGTTTGCTAGTTCCAATGAATGATAGTATTCAAGTATGGAAGAGCTGAACCATTCGAAACCTTTTAATTAGCAGTGTTTCCTCTAGGATTTTTTTTAGCAGCGGGGGCAGCCCTGTCCGAACAACCCCCTCTTTCCGTCCCGTCCCTGGACAGCCCCAATAACCTCTGAATAGTTCTACTTGTTGTTAAATTGCAATGTGTGCGGCAGCCAACGGGGGTGCATTATGTCGGCAGGATCATTTAAAAGGCAACCGGGACTACATTGTGCGTCTGCCCCATTTCTGATACCGTGGCGGCAGAAATTTAACAGCGGCAGGCCGCCGCTCCAAAATCAACATAGAGGAAACACTGAATTAGTGATAAAAAGTTTGAATGTGTGCTTGAATGTTGTACAGAAGCTGCGGTTTGATGCATTTTTATTCTAACATCAGTGGAAATTCAGGCAACAAGGACCAAAAGTCTGCCAAGGAAGAGGAGGAGGAAGAGGAAGACTGGGAGAAGGAAGAGAGAGAGCGACAGCAAGACATTGAAGAGAGAGATGCGTTTGCAGAGCGAGTGAAGCAGAAAGACAAAGACAAAACGCGCAACATAACAGAGCGGACGGACAAAAAGGTGGGAGACGAGGGGAATCACAACACAGCTCATGCATTCTTTCAAAGATGACCCACACACTATGACATGCAGCTAAACACCTTCACCTTTTGTTGGTTTGTTTTGTTTCTTCAGGCTTATGAGGAAGCTCAGAAGAGGCTGAAGCTGGCAGAAGACGATCAGAAGAACATGGTGGGGGCTCCATGTTTTTTGTTTGTGCTGAAATAAAGTGTATTATGTTCATGAGCAGAATATCTTGTCACTATAAGACTTCTTAAGAACCAGACCCCTGGTCTTCCTCTTTCTCCCTTTAGTTGCCAGAGTTGAGGAAGCGCTCTCGCTGGGACTATCTAAAGAAGAGAGAGTCGGAGAAGCTGGAGGACCTGGAGGCAGAGATCAATGACGACGAGTATCTTTTCGCCACAGACGAGCTGACTCAGAGGGAGAAAAAGGAGTTGGAATACAAACGCACCCTTCGGGACCTAGCTAAAGATTACAAAAAGGCTGGTGCTAGGGAACAGGAGGAGAGGAAGAACAGATACTATATGCCAGAAGAGAAGAGAAGCAAGGTAGGAACGAGGGATGTCACGTACTGACACAGTGTACAGAGACAGTCACGTAATGGTGCGCATAGATTCAATTGTTCAACTCTTTCCCTCCCTCTCTCTCCACGCTGACCAGGAGCTGCCCCAGAGGGACCTGGAGCTGGAGGAAACTCCTATGGAACTGGGTGGAGAGCAGGGTCGCTGGGAGGAGGAGAGGCTGAAGACAGCATCCCTCAGCTTCGGGGCCAAGAGGGAGCGAGAGCAAGGGATGAGGTACGAGCAGGAGAAGTACCAGCTGCTCCTGGAGGAAGATGAGATGATCGAGTTTGTCAGCACTGCTATGACCATGAAGGGAACTCGGGCGGAAAAGGTGGGATTCGTTTTCTACTTTCTACTACTTCATGACTATTTGTGTCTCACTTTGCATTTCACCTTTGTGTAATCTAGTGAAAAAAATAATGCCAGTGAGCTGAAGTTTGTGTTTCTTCGGTTGTGTTCAGGATCAGGACGCCCCGGCTCTGTCCCAGGCAGAGCTGAACAAACAGTCCATGCAGGAGGTCCGGCGCAGCCTGCCCATCTTCCCCTACAGGGAGGACCTATTAGCTGCCATCAATGAGCACCAGATCCTGGTCATTGAGGGGGAGACGGGCTCAGGAAAGACCACCCAGATCCCACAGTACCTCTTGGAAGATGTAAGTGCAGAATGTAATAGATATATAGATATTAAACATATAATGCTCGCTTATAGAGCCATGACGAGTATACATATCAAGAGTCCACTGAAAGACAACAGAATTTCCTGCAGGAGAGCACGACTGCATATTAATGAGGAAAAGTAAAGGCTAAAAAATAATCTTAAGTCAACAGCATTACAGGTTCCTGGATCATTTCTGCCCCCATCAACACTTCTTTTCTCATCATCTTTACTTAACCGTTGTTAATTTTGATCACTGGTTGACAATTTTTTAAGTCTGCACGTGAAACTGATTCATATTCATTCATATTCAATACTTACAGACACAAAGGTAATACGATGCGATAGGAATAGTTTTTCCATTTTGTGAAATATGCTTATTTGCTTTCTTGCGGCGGGTCAGATGAGAAAACTGATACGACTCTGAATGTGAAACTGTACCCAGGTCAGTCTCGCCTACTAATCGTCCGGGGACTTCTAAATGCAAAGTAGTTTCTTAAACAGTGGCGGGATTACATAAAGGACTGAGTGACCAGGACATGGAGCCTCTGGAAAGACTTTTACCTGTTGAATCTTTGAAATCTAACTTTTCAACATTAAAAATAAACTCCATTTGTTACCACTCTGTGAGGGTGGCAACAGCGCTCTCAAAACCTCTGACTAAACTAAAATAATCTGCACGACAAGATGACACTAGTAGTAAAAAAATTAATCTACTCTTCAACCTATTGTTCATCTCTTAGGGCTACACTAATGGAGGCATGAAGATCGGATGTACACAGCCTCGCAGAGTGGCAGCTATGTCGGTGGCAGCCAGAGTGGCACAGGAAATGGGCGTCAAGCTTGGGAATGAGGTGAGCATGGCACATTATATAAAATGCTGAACCCATTTAACTTTAATTTCATTACAGACACAATTTTGACACAATTTTATTAATGTTGAAAATGCATTAAGATCTGTACATCAGTGAATTCTGTATTATATTTTATCATGATTTTTAAAACACTTTAAAGGGGTTCAAAATTCGTTTCATATTAACTTTATTACTTCATTCAGGTGGGTTACAGTATTCGTTTTGAGGACTGCACGTCAGAGAGAACAGTGCTCAAGTACATGACAGACGGCATGCTGCTCCGAGAGTTTCTCACAGAGCCCGACCTGGCCAGCTACAGGTAATGCAAAGAAGGAAAATCACCAACTGGTCCTCACAGGGAGTTGCACTTTAACCTGTTCAGAAAATGAAGTTACTATGCAGTAAATACACAGGTGTAATATTTTGTTTGTTCATCCCAATTCCTTATGTCAACATGTCATTTGTCGCCCATAAACTTTCCACAGTTCCTTTCTGCAGTTTCATATTTCAAATGAACATTTCCATGTAGCTGTATGTAATTCTGTTTATGTATGTGCTCCATGATCCCCTCTCCCCACACTCTGTGTCCCTCTCTCTCCCCCCAGTGTGATCATCATAGATGAGGCCCACGAGAGAACGCTCCACACAGACATCCTGTTTGGTCTGATTAAGGACATCGCCAGGTTTAGGTCAGACCTGAAGGTGCTGGTGGCCAGCGCCACTCTGGACACCGAGCGCTTCTCCTGCTTCTTTGACGAGGCACCTGTCTTCAGGATTCCAGGCAGGAGGTTCCCCGTCGATATCTTCTACACTAAAGTAGGAACACAATACAGTACACATTACATTTTTTTAAATAATGAGAATTCTTCGGTTTATGGATTGATGGAAAAAGAACAGCAATACAGTAACCAAGAAGAACATTACTCCCGAACTACTTCATCTGTTTTGTCACTCATTTTTGGATATTTACAAGAATGAATGAACAATAAATAAAACGAGTTGTTGTTTATCCATGAACTACATATGGGTTAGGCCTCTGTGTGGGTCACCAAACCCCCATTGTATTTTGAAGAGAAAGAAATGTTGTAAAGGATTGTAAAGGTTCCCTGAGTCAAATAAGACTAGAAAAACCCACCAGTAAAAATCTAACTGTTAATGTATTTATCTATATGTTGTGTTGTCAAGGCTCCAGAGGCAGACTACCTGGAAGCTTGTGTGGTGTCAGTACTACAGATCCATGTCACCCAGGCTCCTGGAGACGTTCTGGTTTTCCTCACTGGACAGGTACTGTTTATATCAAGCATGGAGTTTTCAATATAGTTCAATATTTTTGATACAGTTATAACAGGTTTATGTATTGTGTGTAATATGTGCGTCTTTATCCCCTTAAAGAAGTGGTTTTAACCACGACGTTGTCTAAGAGTGCTTTCAAAAACAACTCCGATGTGCTTTGCCTGTTCAGTTTAATTTTCAGAATCAGCTTTATTGGCCAACTACGTTTCTAGTTCTCAATGTACTAAAATATACAGTTCCAAGGACATTTTCATCAGGAAGATGGAAATAAAAAACACAAGGACAACAAAGCTGGGCAAAACATAGGCAAACCTAACATAAAAAGCAACATAAACATATACAAGCAACAATGAACAACAAGATACAGTGTTTATATACAGATCTTATTGTTTCTAAATGTTTTTTCCTTGGTCTGGACCAAATGAACCAAACTACAAGTGTGACAGCGACCTAAGTTCCCTTATTTACGTCACCAGTATTCACTGAGGGATATTACGGTCACTAAGGTCACATTTTTATCATTTGTCCTTGTGTGTTGGTTGACTCTCTAACCTATTTACCTGTGTGTATCTTGCAGGAGGAGATTGAAGCCTGTTGTGAGATGCTCCAGGAGAGATGCAGGCGCCTTGGATCTAAGATAGCAGAGCTGCTGGTCCTTCCCATCTACGCCAACCTGCCATCAGACATGCAGGCAAAGATCTTCAATCCCACGCCACCTGGAGCCCGTAAGGTGAGACGATGTCTTATTTCCGCGCAGCATACTTGGGGAAAACTGTCATTGTGTCCTAATACAATTGCCCTGGATGCAGTAGGTCACTGTAGGATTAGTATTTCAACTTGGCATACTCAAAATGATCGGCAGACTATGACAACAAGTTTATTTCTTTGAGCCTTATAAATGAAGACAAAAGCTCTCTGCTATCTGTTTACTGTATCACTTGTATTAAGCAAGAGCCTTTTCCTATTGACCCAGATTAAATGTCCATGCTATTGTTCACCAATAGAGGTTGCTGTAGCACAATGATAATGATTGCTGAAGAGACTTACCATCCTAGTTTCTTTAAAAAAAAAACACACACACATTTAGACAGATGAAATCCTTGCTTTGATGTTTTTATCACGTCTTTGTTTAACAGCTGTATTAAATCCTCATTCCGCATTGCTTGAGCAATCTTGGTACTGTGTGTTCTCCCCTATCAATCCTAGGTGGTGGTGGCTACCAATATAGCAGAAACCTCACTGACCATAGATGGCATCATCTACGTCATTGACCCAGGCTTCTGCAAACAGAAGAGTTACAATGCCCGCACTGGCATGGAGTCACTCATTGTAACGCCCTGCTCACGGGTAACTGTTCACTTTTTTTTTAATGTTTAAGTGAAGTGAAGGTAAATTTTATCCAGGAGTGTAGTGAATGCTCATGTTTTGAAAACCCCAAAATCCACCTGCTCAGGTGCGATAAATTGTGATAAGCTATGATATTGTATAAAGGTCCAAGTGCTGTGTTTTATTTGTCCATTCGATGTGTTGCTGTTAGTATTAAACTATGTGTGTGCATTGTTATTATTATTTTTTTTAGTTTCTTAACATTTTGCCAACTCTTGCTTTGTGTCTGTTTCACTCTTAGGCTTCGGCCAACCAGAGAGCAGGCCGTGCAGGCAGAGTGGCTGCTGGGAAGTGTTTCAGGCTTTACACAGCCTGGGCATTTAAACATGAGATGGAGGAAACAACTGTGCCTGAGATTCAGAGGACCAACTTGGGAAATGTAGTCCTGCTGCTGAAGAGTTTAGGTGAGTGAAGGAAGCACTCTCGTGTGGGATAAAATGACTGTTAAACGGATGTCATTAAGTTGGAGCAGATTAGATCTCCATTTGGTGACCGTGCAATAAGCTAATACTTTTTGCCCGCAGGCATCAATGATCTCATTCACTTTGACTTTATGGACCCACCTCCTCATGAGACTCTGGTCTTAGCGCTGGAGCAGCTGTACGCCCTGGGAGCACTCAACCACATGGGAGAGCTCACTAAGGTACAAACGTCTTTATCTTGGTTTTATTCAACCCGAAATTACGCTTGTAGTATAGAGGCTATAATCAGTATTTTTATAGTGACAGTGTTTTAAATCTCGAATTGTAAAAACAACGTGAAAGATGTTGTTGTGATGAACAAGTGAGAATTATCACCTGAATCTGGATTATTTTATCAGTTAATCTATAAAATATCAGAAAATGGTAAAATGTTATATTTTTTCACAGGCCAAAAGTCTTCAAATCTCCTGTTTTGTCCAAACAGTCCAAAAGATATTCATTGTTCAGTTTCTATTGTTTGGAATTTTGCTTAAAAGTGACTAAAACAATTATTTGTATTATTCAAATGTAAATGAAATTTAATAGCTGACATACAGTAAGTTATAAATGTTAAGGTAACACCGTTACATTTTACCCAATAGATTAAGGTTTGAGCTTTTAGAATAACTCCGGAGTCTCCACAGTCCTTGTTTAAAACAACTTTCTCACAGAAAACAGATGCTTAACCTTTTGCTTTACATGTATTATCTTCACTCTGATCAGCTGCATATTTGCATGACACACTGTACATACCTGATGCTTGTGATGCTCTGTCATGGCTTCCTTGATCAAACTTGCTGATTTATGCTAGAGATAACTCATTGTGTTAACAATTGAAAACTTTTGATATAATATAAATATTTTTCAGGCGGGTTTGGCTGACTACATTATTGGTAACTACTGTAGTGCAGGTTATTGTTTATTAAATGAATGAATGAAGTCTTTCATTGTTTAAATGCCTTGAACTCTTTGTTCTTGTTTGTCGTCGTTCAGCTGGGTCGCAGGATGGCTGAGCTACCAGTGGACCCCATGCTGAGCAAGATGATCCTGGCCTCCGAGCAGTAAGTCTTCAGTCTGATATTAGCATAAGCTTTCACTATATGTATATTTGACGGGACCCATTTAGGAATGTGCCTATACTGATACAAGTATTGGGTATCGGCTCCGATACTGCACCTGATACTGCTTTACAACGTTGCTTGACCTCTTGTTAGTTGAGCAGATGGGGGGGAGGAGAAGCAACGACCGCAGTTTGGAGATGTTTAAAGCTACTTTTACAACAACATTAGCAACATTTAATTAATTACAGTTAGAAAGTGAGGACCATCTTTCATCAGAGCCTATCCTGATTTTACTTGAATTGACACATTACCTGCCTAAATACTGTAAGAAGCATAAGATGTATTGAATCAGTGTGACATTGTATTTCTTAAGTACCAAACTTTTCCAGGCTTGTGTTTATGTAACTGGTGTTCTGGGGTCATATAAATTACTCCAGGAATTAAGCTATTTATATTCATGCTGTCCAATAAGCTCCGCCTCCGCCAGTAACAGGAAAAGCTGCGTGGAAGAGCTGCAAGGTTTGGTGGAAGATTTTTATTGCCAGGTTATAGAAAATATTATACATATTCTTTAATATTTATTTTATTGCCTTTAATCGATAGTGAAGGGAAAAGCGGGGAAGAAAGAGAGAGGGGATGACATGCGTGTCAAAGGGCCAGAGGTCGAAGTCGAAACCCACAGCCACTGCAGCAAGGACTTGGTATATGGGGTGCAACAAGATTATATAAACAACACAATGGGTCCTGGATAAGGAACTTGTATGTTATGTGTTGTAAAATGGGTTTGAACATCAATTCTTCAAACCGGAGAAGACAGAAAAAGTGATTTATGAAGTTAAACGGAACTGGGTAAAGGAGATTTGGAGTTAACCAACGAAGAAATACGGTGTATTTATATTGACATGGGTCAGTGCAGTGTTTTGGAAGAAGAAAGTTGAATCTGCTGGTTGAAGTAGAAAATGAATACCATTTTGTCTTTTTGTTTTTACTTCTCTTTGTATTGTAAACTTAAATCCTTTGTTTAATGATAGAAAGGATACAGGTGAGAACGATTATTTAGTGAACGTGTGAGAGTTCAGGAAGAAAACCTTGTTTAAATAAGAGGTGGATGATTTATATATTTTTTGCTTTCTCTTCTCTCTGCATTTTTCTAAATTTCTTTTCTATGTTGTTTTTTTTTGCCTCCTTCCAGGTACAAGTGTTCGGAAGAAGTGTTGACAATAGCGGCCATGCTGTCGGTAAACAACTCTATTTTTTACCGGCCTAAAGACAAGGTGGTGCACGCCGACAACGCCAGGATGAACTTTGTGGTGCCAGGGGGAGACCACCTTGTGCTGCTTAACGTCTACACACAGGTATAAACACAGCAATATGTTGGCACAACTGTTAAGGCTAATGCAGTTCAATCCAGTACACCTGAAAGAAAACCGGTTTATGAAGATTGTGATGTTTAAATGTGTCGGAGAGGTTTTCTTTGAGATTTATTTAAATCTTTGAGGCCATAGTTAGTGTTGGTGTTATACTGCATTTTATTAAAAGGTGTTTTCTGATGTGTTGTACCTGGACATAAGGTGGACAGAATATTACAGTCGAATCAACCCCTCCAAAACAGTCTAAATACAGCAAATACAGCAAAATATTCAGGTTTTCTGTGACCAGGTATGCAAATATTTGGTGAATACATTTTTACAACTGTGTTCTTAACCTCTGTTTTTTTTAAAACTAGTTTAGACCTGCTCAACAGGGATCGGCTACAACATTTAAACAGTTTGTAACCTTTAACAAAATACCAATAAAAGGACAGGATGGAAATTCATATTCATTTGATGAATAATTACTTGAAAAGAAAATGTACTTTACTGCACTGCTCCTTCTTATATGAACATATTAAATATTTTTTCCCCGTTACACATCTC
Organism: Dicentrarchus labrax; assembly: GCF_905237075.1. NCBI lineage: Eukaryota > Metazoa > Chordata > Actinopteri > Moronidae > Dicentrarchus > Dicentrarchus labrax. Next base: position 5,173,594 of record NW_026136707.1, on the reverse strand, counting down.
ATGAAACCTCAGATTTATCGCGCAACCCCTTGTGGAGTCTCAACCCACAGGTTGAAAGCCATAGTATGGCCTGTAAAAACTCATTGGCCTTGAGATATGCCTACTTAGGTGTTGTGTTAACTGCAGTCATGATGTCTTTCTCTTTCAGTGGTTGGAGAGCGGCTACTCCACACAGTGGTGCTATGAGAACTTCATCCAGTTCCGCTCCATGAGAAGAGCCCGGGACGTCAGGGACCAGCTGGAGGGTCTGATGGATCGTATTGAGGTGGAGGTGGTCAGCTCCCAGGGAGACAGCTTGCCCATTCGCAAGGTCAGTGATACTGCTCCTGATGAATTATAATTTACTAGTCTATGTTTTTGGTATGTTGCCTAGATATTACTGTTGGGCTGTAACTGTCAAATACCCTGTTTATACCAAAATTAGCATGTATATGTTTGAATAGAAAGCAGCATGAAGGTCAGGGACATTTTCTGGTGGTTACTTTTCCTTTTATCTTTTACTTCAGTCTCTCTTTCAAACTCAACACTGACGAACCACGAGAATCTCTCTCACTTCACTGTCTTGCCAGTGTTACATCTTGCACCATACAAGGGACAAAATCGCTGTTTTTGTTCCAATAGACAAAAAAACAATAAAAAATGTTCCTGGCTATTTTTCTGGAACTTCAACACGGGTCATAGCCGGAGAAAGAGCAAAAATTAGCCCATTTCCATCAGGAGCTCGAGCCAATAAATACCCTCGACTACAGCAGAGTCATTTGACCTAGGAAGACAAAAGCCAGATGTTAGTGGGTGTTACGTTGTGGGTAGGTACGGTGTAGCCTTGTACTCCCGTAGCCTACGCTGCAGCCTGACGTGCACCTCCCAGATGAGTAAATAATGCTGTTTGAGAATCCCTCTACAAACATGCACACACATTCTCAGAAAAGCGCGTCCTCGCATATAAAGGAGAGCTGGTTTCAGTTTAATTAGATTTTTGAGTTTCATCCTTTAGCCGGCGTGTCTCCAAAGGGAGGTGAAAGGTTACACTCTGATATAGCCACGGGTTTCTGCTCAGGAACACTTTAGGCGAGTCAATGCTTTCTGTCATGAGAGATTTATGAAAATACTAGTCTCTAGAAAAATTATATAGTTTTGCACATTGGAAATGCAAAAAGGAAACATGTAAATCCTTACTGGACAGAAGCTTTGTGAATAGCCCTTTCATATCAGGGTCTGTGTGTGTTGTGAACGCACACCTAAACCACTTGAGATAAGCAAGGGCGTTTGTTTTATTAGTTGGGTTACACCTTCTTTCATCATATGCTGCCTTTGCCTGTGTCAAACATCCTGCAGCCAAATAGGCAAAAAGCAATCCCACAACTTGTTTTGTTATTATGAATTAAAAGTTAAAAATAAAACAGATACTATTTAGAGCTGATGTAAGGGAAACTAGCTTTAGAAGACAACCAAACAACAAAGAAAGATGAGGACAAATCAAATCAAATAACAAAAAAAACAAATGGAGAATATCTTGAATGACGCATAGGAAAATAAAACTGAGATTCACAGAACAAACCTTTTATAAATCAGGCCCAGAAGCAGCAACAAGACGGCTCAGGGCACACTACATTATAAATGTAAAATAAAATAACCTATGAAGCAGAAGAAAATCATAGAATCTTAATTTATTATGAAACCTTATACTCACTCGATTGTTAATAAAGAAAATATTAAACAATACTTGTTATTGTTAGAGCTTCCCTCCATGGGAACAGTACTAAACGATGAATTGACCGACCCATCTCAAAAAATTAATCGGATATAGAAATTAGTAAATTGCAAACAATCCCCCAACAAGTGACCAGTTTTCCTGTGTACTGTTATAGTAATTGGAAAATAAATAAAGAATTAAAAAAAAAAAAAAAATCTATAAAGTGGCTTTAGTAGCATTCTGTGTATTCCTTGTTTTAAACCAGGGGGCACTGACATATCCACACTTACATGCAAACATAAGGGAAGTGAATTTGAAAATGTTTGTCCTAGTTTAAGGCCAAATGACAAATGCAGATGCACTTCTCCCGCCGCATGACTAGTGTCGTTATGTGACAGATGTCTCTCTGCTGTATTTCAGTATCATGCTGTTTCTTTGAGCATTAATTTCATGAACACACCCAACACCACCCAGATTACAGCAGGTGTGAACAGTTTGTGTGCATCTGTCAAAACAAGATTAGAGAAGGTCTGAAAGTTGCATTTGGATGGTATCTGTTTTGCAAATCCCACACGAAACCCACCTTCAGTACAAAACTCACGGTGTGAATCATCTGCTTTTCTTGCTTTCTGATGCCGTGCTGTAGTTCCCTTCAATAATACACTTCCTACCACCGCTACACTCGGACAGTCTTATGATTGTGTGTATAAATGCATCACTGAGAATGAAAAATCAGTTGTCACAAAGTTGAAAACACTTCACATGAAAAGGTGACATTGGAGATGCATTGTTCTTGCATGACAGTGGCAGCATGTTGGCCTTTGTTCAGTTCCTCTTTGATTGTTAACAGACAAAAACATCTCATCCAACTCATCCTGCACTAACCTGTGCTGCATTACATATGAATTATGTGATCAAACCGGACTTTCACGGTGTCTACTTTATACACAGCTTTGAGTGGCTGATTATAGTATTCTATTTTCTGATTTATAATCGTATTAATCTCATGAATAACACCACTTTTATTCAGGTTCAAAGGTCCATATCGAAAGCCTCATTGTTACCATGAATGCAACTTGACTGAGCCATGTATGGGGACTAATAAAGTACCCAATTACTGGTATAATTTGGTCTTTATTCAACTGTAGTCATCTTAATTCCTATTCTGCATGACAATTAATCAGCTGTTCATTAACCCCTCTCCCCTCTCTCTTGTCCCTCTCACAGGCGGTAACCGCAGGATACTTCTATCACACAGCACGCCTGAGCAAAGGCGGCTACAAGACGGTGAAACACCAGCAGACGGTCTACGTCCACCCCAACAGCTCTCTGTTCGAGGAGCAGCCCCGCTGGCTCATCTACCACGAGCTAGTCTTCACCACCAAGGAGTTCATGAGACAGGTCTGCCTGCTCGGGATGTGACACATCTAAATCTATCGCAAATATTTGCAGTCATAGTAGCTGTAGTCTGTCTTGTATGCTAATGTGGAAGACAATCATTAATTACAGTAAAAGGCCCGATCACACCTTTCATTGAGTCCAGTATGAAAGCTTCCACAGAGTAACTGCTGGTGGGAATGAGACAGCACACTAATGAGGAAGTGTGACGTTCGTTCCTGTACAATATTTAACTGCTGCCCTGCCTGTAGAAACACACTGATTAATCTCTCTCCCCATGCACACAGGTGATTGAGATAGAGAGCGGCTGGCTGCTTGAAGTGGCTCCTCACTACTACAAGAGCAAAGAGCTGGAGGACAGCAGCAGCAAGAAGATGCCCCGCAAGCAGGGTAAAACAAAAGAGGAGCTGGGCTGAAGAGGAGACCAAGGCTCAGGGGACAGATGGCAAAAGGAAACACTCTCTTCCTCTCTCAGGGCAGGGTAAAAATAGAAATATGACTTTGGAAGTATAGAAATTGCATAAAAATAAAGAGGAAATCTGTGGAAAATGTAGTTGTTTGGTACTAGTTCAGTACATAAACAGCTACATGGTTCTCGCCTGTCTTCACATGTGAAATTGTTTTCTGCTGTAGATTGATACGCCATTTTTAATTGTGCTCAAACAGTATCAGCATTCAACATATTAAATCTGGCTGCACAAAGTAGTCTGAACACAGATGCGTGGAGCAGAGAGATGGGTCCAGTGAGAAGTGGGTCACAAACTTACTGACCGGTTTAATCATAAACCAGCCGTGTCATCTGGGCAACAACGAGGAAACATTAATGCACTTGGATCTGAGTTTCCTGCATCAACAGCAGCAGTACAGACTCACTGGGTGGCTTTTTCAGCTCATTAATGAACGCGAGACTGTTGTCCTACTTCTCCCCCTAAATAAAGGGGCTTTGTCGAAGTGTGCATTTGTGGACACAGCACACTGTTAAAGTGTGCAAATTGATTTTTGACTGGAAAGACTTATTTCAAAATAATGAGTTTCATTCTTGTGTGAAGCTCCTTATCTTGTTTATTTTCATTTTTCTACGACAATAAAGTTTTACAACCACTTGGTTTTTTTTTTCAGTTGATTTGCAGCTCAGTGATTAGTCATTATTACTTTAGTATTTACTACCTGTCAAGATTGACTCAGGCTTTTTTCTTGTTTCAGTTGCACCAGTAAAGTTTACTTTTGTTCATAAAGTTATATTTAGACGCTGTATTTAAATATCTTCTTGTCAGGCTTGTTACTACAAAGGGACTATGTGAGTTTGGAATTAAGTTTGCTTTAGAATATTGTACAAAATCACTGTAGGTGCATGAAAATATTAGTAGTACCATCTAGGCGTGCTCTGTATGAAGTGTCCTGAGAAAGAAAAACTTGGTGCTATATAAATAAAAGGGAACATCAGAGAGAAATAATACAATACAATAAACATGTATTTAATTTGGAATAGCACTTGTGTGTTAATATTTAACTTGTAACTGAATACAAAATATGTTACACCATTATGCATCCCTCATAAGAATACTAACTTTTAAGTCCCTTCAGAGGCCCTCATAGCTGCATGTTTTTGTTACATAGAGAGTGACGCATCACTTTGTTTAAGGAAGAGCTCTTTGACAAAGCAAACGAAACTTCTGTTTAATGTAAAATATTGAACCCAGTTTTGGCCATTTCATGAGTTGTCATCTCATTCAGGGTGTATCCTCAGATATTCAGGAAGCTCAGATGAAAAGGGAGTAACCAGGACTGTGCAGTGAGAAGAGGTTTTGATAGGTAGCTGTTCTTGTTTGGGTGGTAAACTCACAAAGTGACAAGAGCGGTGGAGGTATGACAGGTATGAGGTGCTGATACATGCGGTGTTGACAGTACAGTACCCTTGTCTTTTTTTATGCAGCCACAGTGGAATTTTCCCAACAGTCACTTGTTTTTCTTGATTCATATCACACATACAGTCGCATAGAGCAAAAATAAATTCATGTGCTTCTCAAGCATGTGACCCTTCATGTCACTGACACCATATATCTGACATTGAATGCTCGATTCAACAACGAAAGCTGAAGGCAATATTTGTTTGATTCTTAATTGACTGATAATGATAATTGACTGAAAATTGAGCTAGGATCACTGGCACAGCTGCCTTTATGCAATACCATGATACAAGCATGATGTAGGTTCTGCTCTGTAAGGAGACGTTAGAGTTATCTAAGTAAATGACCTGGTTATCTACATATTTCAACACAGTTAAAAGCACTCCTCACGACAGCTGGTCCAACTGGTCTGACTAGAAAAGAAAAGGAAGGCGTGAGACAGCCAGGAGGAGGGCTTAGAGGAGGCAGTGCCGTGTTACAATTAAAGCCCAGATATGAGAGGAAAGATACAAACAGAAGAGGAGAACTGGGATTACAGAAGCACCAAAAGACTTCTAGAGTTCATTTTCTGTTTGTTTGTTTTTTGTAATGAAGTTTGATGACGACGTGATTCCAACATTCATCTACCTCAGCAGGTCAGTGTTTGTGTGTGTGTGTGTGTGTGTGTGAGAGAGAGAGAGTGTGTGCAAACTGTCTTGTTCTTTGTCATAAAAAGGTTTCCTCTGCTGCTTTTAGCTGGCAAACTCCTCTTGTTTTAAAGCCCCTAAATTCTTAATGAAGAGAAACTTAACTTAAACTTGTTCCAAATGTAAACATGTCTACAGTTGAAGGAAATCAGCTGCTAGAATATGAATTCTGTTGCTCCTGCTGGTTAAAAACTTTGAGTTAATGACTGACTATGTACGATGGATGTGTCTGATGGAATGTTTTCTATGACGATCCAAAACAATGAAGCCCTGTCACACAGCAATGTCACCTTTGGTTTAGTTTTACTTATTAGGTTTCAACCCACTAAGACAGCAGGATTATAAGAATACCCATTACCTAAAACCTATTTGAAGCCCTTTTTCTGCAGCTCTTACTGCATATGTGTTTGCTGATGATTTCTGGGCTGGAAAGCCTATTAAATAAATACAGCAACTCATTATCAAGGCAAAAGCACCGCATGTGCAATAAATGTGAAAAATAAACAGATAGCATTTGAATGCGATAGATATGTTAGATAGGAAGAGATTAGACATTATTGCTTTATCATCATGACAGCAATGGTGACTGTGCAGGTAAATTCCAACAGTTTGTTTCCTGCTCTACCTGTTTCTGTAAGTTAGTTGACTCACCCAAGCTCTCATTTTCCACAGCTCCTGTTGGAAAACTGTGGATCAGATTCCAGCCAGCACACTACCTCCAACAACATTCTTCCAACATGAGCGATGATGAGGAGAGACACAGATCCGAAGGGAGCAGGAGCCAGAGCCATGGAGCCAGACAGGCCCCCAACGTCAAACCCAAGCTCAGCCAGAGAGAAAGGAACAGCAGGGAGGACCAGTTGAAGAAGAAGCCTGCAAAAGTGAGGAGATCGAGGAGCACCGACTCGGAGAGGGTGGAGAGAGGCAGGAGGAGAGAACGAGATAGGCACCAGGAAGAGAGGAGGCAGCGGGGGAGGAGTGAGGAGGCCCGGAGACGAGACAGAAGGGAAGGAGAGAGCGACCGGAGGAAGGTGAAGCCCCCTCAGGATGATGTGGAGGACACTGAGTGCGCTGTGTGTTTCTGCACATACGATAACGTATTCAAGACCCCGAAGCTGCTGGTGTGTGGACACACCTTCTGCCTGGAGTGCCTTGCTCGCATAAACGTGACCTCTCCTGAGCTCAAGACCCTGTCCTGCCCTGTATGTCGTGAGCTGACTGACCTCCCCCACGGACAGGACCTTCCCCGCCTGGGCAACAATCAGGACATCATAGGGAAACTCCCACCAGACATGCAGAGGGCCCTGTCCATCCGCTTCAAGCGCAATAAAGGCAAACTGGTCCTGAAGAACCCTCCTCCTAGCAGCCCGATCAAGCCTAATATCCTCACCCTGCCTAAAAAGAGTCCAGAAGGCCAGGTGACAGCGGGCGGTGACCTCCACTTGAGTACAATGGAGCAGGGAATAGTCCCAACCACAGTGGTGGATGTAGGCAGGCCTCCAAGCAGGGTCAGAGGTCGCCTGCGCAGGTTGTTCCGCTCGGACCAGTGCTACTATGCAGTGGTGGCGTCCATCATCACCATCACGGTGACGCTCATGCTGGTGGGGATTCTGGCCTTTGTGATTATACCGAATGTGGTTATTCACCGTAGGCCTGTTCATCAAGGCAACCAAACATCATTCGGTCCCCCAGGAAGTGGATCCCCTCCCTGAAGGGGGCAGGGGTGGACAGGCTGTGGGTTGAGGGAGAGTATATGACACTAAACTTGTTGTATTCTCAGTGATGTCTTCTCTTGGTGAGTAATGGTGAAAATAAAACAAAACACTGGGACACATTCAAGCTGATTGGCATGCAGTGAAGCGAAGAAATGAAGGGAAACGAGGACAGCAACATTTTTGTAAACAAACGACACGCAGACTCAAAGTTGTACATGAAGGAAAGAGGACAAACGTGTGCATGTTTCTTAAACGATCTATATGTTCTTTTCTGAACATGTTTGTGATTACTGTGAAAAGCCAGAAACACTGTATGTGTAAATAAACTGTCCATAATGATTAAGAAGCTGTAAAATATTGAAATGCACTAAATTCTGTGGTGGAAAGACTTATGTATGTTTTGATTTCATCAGGCTGATTTTCCAACAGTTCAGGATTTCTAGATCTTACAAATTTTGTTTATAGACCAACACATTGTACATAACCATAGATGATATATATTTGTAAGTATTTTTTCTTTTCACTGATATTAATGGACTTTATTTCCCATCGTATTCAAATAAAGCATTCTTGAGGCATTGAAAACGTATTGCTCAGTATTTCAAAAACACATAAAGACAATTTTATTTCTCTAAACTATTCTGGATCTTTTTTCATATTATTTTGAAATTAAATAATGATCAGCTTGCTTTTAATGGTGTGGTGGGGGACTCCCTGTTTATTTCCCTGACCCCTGCCCTCTACTGAGTCAAAACAGATTTATTGCCTATTGCCTTTTTAGAAACCTGCAGGGCTTCTTTAGACACATGATGCCCTCTAGTGGTGTACACAGACCACTTAACAGTCTTTGGATACTGAACTTCTCCTCAGCTGTGCCTCTGGCTTCTTGTGACTGACAAACCCGTTGGACAGCATGAGTGTCACCTATTACCTTCAAAACATTTCTTCTGGCTTACTCAGGAGTTCAGCTGTCTGTTTTGACAATGAGACAAGATATGCGATCGCTTGTAACATGCCATCCGACTCCGGCTTGGTGTGCACAAAACATGTGACATGTGAATCATGATGAAACAACTGCAGGAATGACATAAGAGAAATTGAACTCGGGCTTTATGATACATACATACAGTGTTCAGTGGCTGTCTTTAAACGTATAGACAAGTTAGAAATAACAGGATTGCCCTGTGTATTATGAGAGTAATGTACTCTTAACTTGTAACTTTAGTTTGTAAAACAGATAAATATAGACTTTTACACTTATTACACTTGCATGCTCTCTCTAACGACAGTGGAGAAAAGTAACTAAGTATATTTACTCAAGATTAATCCTCTGGTACTTGCACTTTACTTGAGTATTTCCATTGTATGCTCCTTTGAAGAGGGGGATTCTGTGTGATAACTACTTTTACTCTTGATACTTGAGTACATTTTGCTGATAATACTTTCATACTTCTGTACTCGAATACAGGACTCTGCTTTTTCCACCACTGCCTAAAGACACACCTACCTGACCCCCAAACCCCCACCCCTCCCCTCGGCTATCGAGGCAAATATGGTCGCATGGTCCAGAGCAGAAAAGACCCCCCTCCTCTATTCCACTTCTTACGCAAATTAACCTTTATACGTTATGTGCCCGCTTGGATAGAGGTTAAACGCCAGAATCCTGAAACAGAGACGGACTGTTGTGGATACTATCGACCACTATGGCTTCCACTCCCTCCGCCTCTGCCTTGTCTGCTGTTCTCCGGTGTCGGGGGAATCTCTGGACCAGGAATCCGCCGACCAAGCGGCCTGCCACCTCGGTTTACAGCCTCGGACTAGCCGGCGGCGTGGTGCGCGACTCGCCGGCTGAGCGCACCCTGCCAGATCAGGCGTCAGCGTGGGAGGCTTTTCTCCAGGGAGAGCGTGTTGTGGTGTGGAGAAAACTGACTCTGGCGTTTAAGTCACCCTGCGTGGATGGTAAAGTGCGCAGGCAAAAAAAATCCAGGGAAAGTAATAAATTATGTCATCCAAAACTTTCGCAATCCCCGGGGGACGCGCACTCAGCTGTGCCTGGTGTCCAAAACGCGCTGGTGCGTCAACTGGCACGCGGATTAACGTTTAACCTGCCTGGAGTTGATGAATGCTCTAAAATAATTCAAATGATTAAATATAAAACATATGCCACATATATGCACACACATATGCAGATCTGTAAGATAGGTTTGGTATTTGTTCAGGAAATAAGTGAATCCCCAGCTGGCGTTTTAAAAGTGTCCATACCGTCCCCTTGCGTGATGGAAGATGCAGGACAAATACCGTCTTTCGTGTTAACTGGCTGGTCAACACTGAAGAGCACCTGTTTATCTTTGACTGCTCTGGTGTCAGAACTGATGTTTTTGAAGCTGGGGCTGTTGTGTAGGTCCAGCAGCAGCCCTAAAGATGCGCCACAGCACCTGCTGAGCCAACAGGATGAGGAAAACATAAAAGACAATGCCCTGCAGGTGAGTGTCACAAGACTTAATTTGATACCAACGAGACCACATCGTTTGTGTTGCTGTAGTTACTGTATGAAATAATTTTATACACCCTCTTTCAGGAAAATGGACAAATCGACAGTTCTATTGGCCCCATCTCCACCCAGGACAACTCCGGCTCTAGACAAAGGATCACAAAGCACAGACCTGCCTGAGAGAGAGTCCAGATCCAAGGCCTCAGCACCAAAAATACACACTGTGATCTAACCTTATTTATTGACTTCTACTTGGCTTTCACAAAACACAAATCACATCTGGACTTCAACCCAGTGATATAAGAAAACAACTGGTTGTTTTAGAGCACTTTCTTTTGCTTTGGTACTCAAGTACTAAGCAATACTGTAACAATAAATAACTGTAAAACAAACACATGCCTTCTTTGGAGTCCTACATTTTATTTTAGCTCTCCTGGTGGATAGTTAAAATAAGAAATATCATATGGCAGGACATTTTTAACCTTACCCTGTGTGTTTTTCACAAAAGCTTATTTTGTATTTTGAATGCAATTAAAATAAATGTAGAGTGAAAAATGCAATATCGCCTTCTGAATTATAGAAAAGTTTAAAAATGTAGCATGAAATGGAAACCGCCTACTCACATCTACAACTACTACAGTACAAGTTTGTGGAAATACAGTTATTTCTTTCTTTACAGAGTTAGATGAGACTCTACCACTTTCATATCTGTATGGAAATTACTGTATGACACAACTGCAACCAGTTTAGTTTAGTACAAAGACTGGAAACAGACCTGAAGAGAGCTGAAGTCAGAGCCTTCGAGCCAGACAGGCCCCCTAATGTCAAACCCAAACCCCAAAAGAAAGGAACAGCAAGTAGGACCAGTGGAAGAGGAAACCTGCAAAAGTGAAGAGATCGAGGAGCACTGACTCAGAGAGGGTGAAAAGAGGCAGCAGGGAGGAGTGAGGAGACAGGAAGGACGGAGAGAGCGACCGGAGGAAGGTGAAGCCCCCTCAAGATGATGTGGAGGACACTGAGTGCGCTGTGTGTTTCTGTACATACGATAACGTATTCAAGACCCCAAAGCTGCTGGAGTGCCTTGCTCGCATCAAAGTGACCTCTCCTGAGCTCAAGACCCTGTCCTGCCCCCACGGACAGGACCTGCCCCGCCTGGGCAGCAATCCGGACATCATAGGGAAACTCCCACCAGACATGCAGAGGGCCCTGTCCATCCGCTTCAAGCACAATAAAGGCAAACTGGTCCTGAAGAACCCTCCTCCTAGCAGCCCGATCAAGCCTAATATCCTCATCCTGAGTCCAGAAGGCCAGGTGACAGCGGGCGGTGACCTCCACTTGAGTGCAATGGAGCAGGGAATAGTCCCCACCACGGTGGTGGATGTAGGCAGGCCTCCAAGCAGGGTCCGAGGTTGAAGGTTGTACCAAATGTGATCATTCACTGTAGGCTTGTTCATCAAGGGAACAAACTCCTGAAGGGGGTAGGAGTGGATGGGCTTTAGATTTGATACTAAAGTGGAGGAAGAGTGATCTCTCCTCTTGTTGAGTAATGGTGAAGATAAAACTAAGCACGGGTACACATTCAAGCTGGTTTGCATGCAGTGAAGTGAAGAAATGAAGGAAAACAAGGAAAGCAACATTTGTGAAAACACACAGACTCAAAGCTGCATTAAGGGAAACAGGACAAACTTGTTTTGCGTTCTTTTCTGAACATGTTTGTGATTACTGTGAAAGGCCACAAACACTATTTATTTTATTTTATTCACACAATATATGTGTGAATAAACTGTCCATAATGATTAGAAGCTGTAAATATTGAATTACACTAAATTCTTACCTATAGGCCTAATATTTGTATCAGTAACAAGTGAATTCCCAGCTGCTGTTTTTAAAGTGTCCATACTGTCTTCACGTGTGATGGAAAATGCAGGACAAATACCATCTTTTGTGTTAACTGGCTGGTCAACACTGAAGAGCACCTGTTTATCTTTGAACTGCTACCATATCTGTATGGTAATTACTGTGTGACATAACTGCAACCAGCAAGTTAGAATAGCTTAGCATAAAGACTGGAAACAGAGGGAAACAGCTAGCCAATCTGGCTCTGTCATATAAAATCCACCTGCCTGCAGTTCTAAACATCACTAATTAACCCCTTTTTATCTCGTTGTAAAAAACACAAACAGAAATAGATGAGCACATAAACCACCATAAAACGGCTAATTGTGCTTTTTACACTTTTATGATTTAAACAAACGAGATACATTAGATGTTAATTGTTGAGTGTAAGGCATGTTTTGTTATGTTTGGAGCGGAGCTATCTAAAAATAGGCATATATATATATACATATATAAGCGTATAAGGTCCAGTATGTAACCTTTAGAGGGATCTATTATCACCATCACCATATTTCTACAGTAGCCCAGATAAGACAAACCAACCACTGGCACTAGATAAGAGTGTGTCATGGTTTTGTAGTTTATCCTACACCTTTGTAAAGACTCAGTGATCTTCAAATGGTTGCAATCTGCAACTACACCAGTAGATGGCACTAAATCCTCCACACTGGACACTTTAAGTACAGTTCTTGAGTTAATAGCTAATTACAGTCAACCACTGCTACTCAAACACCCAATAGATATTACAGGGGGGGGGGTCGTAAAAACTGCATAACTGAGTATGTTTGTAATCAGGTAGACAGAAGGGAAGGAATATCCATTTTATTATTTAATTGCACATTACATGCACTTCTCTGCAGCTCATGCAGAAAACACATTAGGTAAGATACTTAAGAACATTAAAATCCAGTGAAAACTGAGCTGAAAAATCGTCTTTTAATATACAGAAGCCTCTGTATGTGAAAAAAAAGACACACACATCTTTACAAAGACATCAAAATGCCTCTTAATTAGCTCCGCAGAGAGCAGCTCAGACGGCAAAGTATTGTGTAATTTCTCAAGGTGACAGTTAGGGCGGGACTTCCCGTGACTGCCCGCTTACCCAGGAAGTCGTCGTGTTACTTTTTCTCCTCCTCCTCCTCCTCCTCCTCTTCCAGTCTTGCGAGAACCGAGGCAAACTAAGGGGCGTTAAGTTGCTTTTACAGCCGGGAAACTAGCGAGAGAGCAGTTTTACGTCGGCTCCACACGGCCTCTCGGCTGCAGTCGTTTAACTTTTGCCGGTTGTCATCGAAGAAGCGGCGGAGAAAATGGCCCGAAGAGGAAGAAGTGGACGCGCTGTCAGGGTAATGGGCTAATTTCAACACGCTCCTCCTCAAGCTACAGTATTTACAGTGTGACGAGTGGAGGCTGTCTGTCTGTGGACAGCGAGGTCAGAAGTCCGTGTTTTTATGTTTATTTATTTTTTTTAGTGTCAATAACACACCGCTTGGCCTATTTGGCGTGACAGCCACAGGTGATCAGAGGAAATCGATCAGACATTTGCGTGAATCGTCACTCCGGTTCATATGAGGCAACTTCCTCTTTAGATTTACATGAATTTGCCTTATTTCCTGGTTTTTGTTGTTGTTGTGTGTTTCTCATGTGTCATTTCCTCTTTGACTTTCACGTTTATTGCAACCCTTTATGTGTGCTTACTGTACATTATGTTCTTCTGATTTCAGATGGAAGATGATATTGGAAGTTGAGGCTCTCTCAGAATCACCACTTCACTTCCAAGATGTGTCCTGTCCTTCGTCATATTTTGTCCATCTTCGCCTTCGCCGACACTGCGTTGTGTGTTTATAACTTTAGTTACTGCGCAGTGAGCCAACTAGGTGTGACTCCCAGATCTCCGGTCATGCACTTGTGATGATAGACAGGCTGCCCTTCCCATATCCCATTCCTATTGTCTGTGACAAGGACACGTCTTTCTATTCAGACCCTGTCCTCTCGAACCCACCTCCCTCCCTTGGATTTTCTGTGCCATGATCCGCAAGAGAGGCTCTCTCATTCTTTGTGGTACGTTCCTGTTTATCACCTGGAACGCCATACTGGTGCTACTGCTGTGGGGAAGACCCCCACCTGGCCAGCCGGGCGAGCCTGGCCGAGGGCAGGGAGAAGTGGGTGAAAGGCCTACTAATGATGTGGTGGGGGATGTGCTCCGAATGGCAGACACATTCGAAGCAGAACTTGAAAGGCAGAAACAAATCCTGCTGCAGATCCAGAATCATCAGTCACTGTGGGAGACGCCAAACAAAGACGAGCCGAAGGTTGTTGTCCCCCCCCGTCAACCTGTCATTCCTATCCTGGTAATCGCCTGTAACAGAGTCACAGTGAGACGCTGCTTGGACAAACTCCTGCAGCATCGTCCTTCAGCAGAGCTTCACCCAATCATAGTGAGTCAGGACTGTGGACACGCTGAGACTGCTGAGGTTATTCGTTCTTATGGAAGTAAAGTAACTCATCTGAAACAGCCGGACTTGTCGGATATCGCCGTGCAACCGCAGCACAAGAAGTTTCAGGGTTACTACAAAATCTCCAGGCATTACCGCTGGGCTCTCAACCAGGTGTTCAAGACCCTGTCTCATTCCTCTGTTGTGATTGTAGAGGATGACCTGGAGGTAATCACATCATCAATTAGTGCCATTAAATTGCTCCAGTTAATGCTTTTATAAGTATTACATACAATTAAAAAGCCCATGGATAAATGTAAATGTTCATTATTTTGTACTGGATCCACATGTTACAGCTTTTAAGTTATTGTAGCCTTAAAACTGTTGATTTAACTTGTTGACAGGGGGCATGTAAACTGAAATTTATGTATTTATCTCCTACTCTAGGTGGCGCCAGACTTCTTCGAGTACTTCCGAGCCTCGCTGCCACTCCTGAAATCTGACCCCAGTCTGTGGTGTGTGTCAGCCTGGAATGACAATGGCAGGGATGGCTACGTGGATCCAGGTAAAGCGAACCTGCTCTACCGGACAGACTTCTTCCCTGGTCTGGGGTGGATGCTCCTCAAGGAGGTGTGGGAGGAGCTGGAGCCCAAGTGGCCCGCTTCATTCTGGGACGACTGGATGCGCCACCCGGACCAGCGCCGCAACCGTGCCTGTATACGCCCAGAGATCTCACGAACTTTGACCTTTGGCCGGCAAGGTGTGAGTCTGGGTCAGTTTTATGACAAGTATCTGCGTTACATTAAACTGAATACCGAATTTGTGCCTTTCACCAAGTTAGACCTGAGTTACTTGAAGGAGGAGACGTACAGAAATGTTTTTGAGAAGGAAGTTTACAGTGCCCCCGTGGTTACATATGAAGATGTTAAGCAGGGGAAGCTAAAAGGACCTGGGCCCTTCCGCCTTCAATACTCAAGTAAGGACAGTTTCAAAGTGATGGCCAAGAACCTGGGAATCATGGAAGACTTGAAGTCTGGAGTCCCAAGGGCAGGATACAGAGGGGTTGTCAGTTTCATTTCAAGAGGACATAGAATCTACTTAGCCCCTCCTCCAGGATGGACCAAGTATGATCCCACCTGGAGCTGATGATCCAGATAATCGAGTCTTTTTTGTTAAAGTCAGCTGTGGAAAGCAAAGCATTCCAGACCAAAGACTGATGTCCTTTAAAGTTTGTCTTTGAATGAACTAGTTTGTTGTCCTTGATAATGCAGAATGGATTGTCTCTCTTCTGGTGTAGGGTTTATTGCCAATGCCACTCAGGTCTTTTTCATTATTCCAAAATGTTTCTTACAGTGTAGGATACAGCCTAAACAGTTCGTTAGACAAAACTGCTGTTATTCACCAGAGATCTATTTTTTATAAAATGCTAATTGTGCACATGACATTCATTAATGCATTTAATGCAATTACCTAACGTTAGTTTGCCACTTTTGTTTAAATTATTTGCAATTTCTGGTATCCTATGTGAAATGTTTGTCTGGTATAAATATGAAAACATAATCTGTGGTATGGTTGCTTGTGGTGACTGGTCATAACTGCAGTATAATCTGTCATTTGATTATCAGTGTTTGTCCTCTATAAAAATCAGTTCTTCCTGCTTACATTTTAATGTCAAATAATTTTGTTTAATGATTTTCCACATGTACTCCTTGCAGGTTTGTAACCTTGCAAACTACAGCATTTGTGTGTTTGTATTTTTTTGGAATAAAAAAACAATACACTTGTTTGCTTTTTAGTGAGTTGCTTAATTCAGTTCAGTTGTTAAAGAGAGAACACCGTGCTCTCTGTTCACAAGATAGATAGATAGATAGATACGTTACAGTATTACCAGGGGATAATATCACTGTACAGAATGATTTATGTGCAGAGTTTGACACTGGATGGATGTTTCACATTCATCTGTTTAGAGTGGAAAGTTTCTCTGTGCTGTAGAAACTTGAAGCCAACACACACACACACACACACACACACACACACTGAGAAGGGACTTTACATTACATACAACTTGTGTCAAGCAGGAAAACTTTAGAAAAGAACAAAAAATGCATATTAATACATTGTGGTATTTTTAATAAAGTAGAAGGAGTAGATGCCTTTTTAAGGATTTTAATGTGGAAATAAAAAGTATAATATCTTGGAAACTCTATTGTTCCAAGCAGAGTATTGTATGTTTATATGTCTTAATACATGTATATAGGGGAGCTTTAAATTCTAGTAGAGCTCCCAGTGTTTCCAATCATACCAAATCTGTGAGACTGAAACATCTAGAACATTTCTGTGTGTGTGTTCATGATATGAGTTCAGTAAAGGGTTGGAAATAGCAGATACAGAATAAATATGATACTGTCGGACAGTGTGGAATCACACTATCTGAATGCCACGTAAGGGGAAACAAAATGGGGAAAACAACAGTACTATTGAAAGATTAAATTTCTAGAAAGATAGTGATAGTGATAACAGACAGGTTTTACAATTATTCTTTTTAAAAGCTTCTTGAAGTAACAAACAGGCATTACAAGTGGAAGCATACCTAACAATAAGCAGCATATGTTACCATTACAAAATGAACCAAAACAAACAAACATCTAAAATATAACTTATGTAAGTTAAGTTAACTTAAAATGTATTTATAGTACAGTTTAGAGGGACTGAAGGCACTTAAAGCAAATCTTCAAGTCATTTATAAAAATAATAGAGAATATTATTATTACATACAAATTAAACATCTTTATTTTGCATTAAAAAACGATATTTAAAACCAGGTTATCACAATATTTTCTCTGTTGCAAACAAACCTGTACACGTTTTGCACCACTCGGCCATGACATGAACTTTTTTTTTTTTTACTGCACGTCGGCTGTGTCTTCTACGGTAGCCGCCCTGGCCCAAACGCCAGCTTACAAACCATCCTCGTCTGTTTACCTCATTTGTAACGATGATGTGAGACCGAAACCGCTAGCTAGCTAGCCTAGCTAAAGTAACGAGGAACCGGTAAGACATGGAGGGGGAAACGCCTGTGATGGGGGGAGAACACAGACAATGGCGTCCTTTTACGCTTCGCCTCTTGTTTAGATGTTTGTTCTCACCTGTTTGCCGGAAAAGCAGCCGTTAGCCTGTTAGCCTGATAGCGTGCTAGGCGGGCTTCAGTGGGTTCGTGTTTCGGTGTGACTTGATGTGGCACAACCCAACAACAGTCGCTAACCACTGGGGTTAATTTATAAGTTAACACCTGCTGTGTCATACTCGTTTGTTTGTTTGTTTGTTTGTTTGTTTGTTTGTTAATAATAGCACCGGGCTTCTGGGTTAAGTAGCCACCGCGTCTGAGCTAACGCTGCAGCTAGCGGAACCGCCTGGCCTGGAATGGAGCCAGGCGGCTTGAGAGAGAGCCCCGCCGGGTCCGGGGAGTCAGATGGGGGGGATTGGAGGGAGGTTATTCCCGGTGGGGATGATGAGGAGGTCAAAGCCGCAGAAACTAATGGAAACTCCCTAGAGTCGGCGCTCAGGGACGCCTGCGAGGAGAGCGACAGTGACAAACAAAAATGCGTGGGAGAGCAATTGCACAGCCCCTACGAGGAGGAACTGGACCCCAGAATCCAGGTATGAGAGTGGATGTTTGCTCTGTGTTGTTGTCGTCTAACCTCAATAAAGCCAGGTGGACATATTGATCGAGGTGCAGACTCAGTGGACACAGACCTGGCTGCCCGGGGAGGACAGGCAGTGGAGACACATGCACACTGCGACAAATATGCAGAAGTTAGAGCTTTATTCTTATTTATTAATCTACATACATTGTATCACAGTCAGAAAAGGACAAACTCAAACATCTGTGAGGAGATCAATACATTGGCTGTATATTGGCAGCTGAATATTTGAGCAATTGCCACAACCACAAGCAATACTGCTTCTTGTTTTTTGTGTTGAAATTGACTGTTGTTGTTATATATATACATATTTGTGTTATAATGCCCTGTTTAATAGGGTTTGTGGTTGTACAAATATGTACACATTCATACATTTATTATTGTTATTATTGATGTAATTTCTTTTATAACTCTTAATATAAGTTTTTTTTTACGTATTGTCTATTCATGCCAGTAACACTCAGTAATTTAAATTGAATAGAATCAGCCAGGCTGTAATTATTACTATATATTTGGTTGGGTAACACTGAATTACTTTTGGTTGAAAGGTAGCTTTGTGTCTATAATCTTTGCATATCTGTTTGTCAGATCAAAAGTGATTATCTTGTCAGTTGACGCACAATTGCAACTTCACCGTATGCGTTAGAATAATTCAGTGTTAAGGGCCTAAAGAAGTACATTATTTTTCTTTCCCCACAGGAAGAGTTGGAGCATCTCAATGAAGCCAGTGCAGAAATCAACAGACTAGAACTGCAGTTGGATGTAAGTAAAAAAAAAACAGTTTTCACCCAATTAGGGGCTTTTGTTCTGTATTCCTACACGTGACTTAAAGTATATAAAACACTGAAGAAAAACGCTTTGATTTTGACAAAACAAAACTCATGAGAAATGTAAAAAAGAACATTTACGACCACCCAGGGAATCGCTTGAGAGTCTGTCTCTGTTGTTAAATATTTTAGTAGTCTACCCAGAATGTGCTAATCAATATGACAGTTTTGTTTTCAGTATCTCTAAGCATAAAGTGTGGAAAAGCTGGAACTAAAATGGAAAATGTATCGGTGCTGATAGCTTGATACTCTGTGAACCGATTGCTCACTTGCAGGCACACTCCTGCGGAAATCCAATCAGTCGTTCCATTACAAGCAAATCTAATCTTGTCATTTTCATGCATTAACCATCCAGGACGCCAGATCAGGGTACCGGAAGATCCTCACAGAGTCTGCCAGGAAGCTGAATGCTCAGAGCTCTCAGCTCGGTGGCTGTATAGAGAAAGCGAGACCCTACTATGAAGCTCGTCGCCTTGCGAAAGAGGTACACTCGAGCGATATGTGTGTTTAAAAACGTTAACGTGTTTATAAGGGAACCTGTAGTATCTACATCTTTGCACAAATCTACAGTTAAGATGCAAGAATTTACAACATAAATATGGGGCGGCAGTTGCTCAGTGTTGACCTGAGGGTCGCCGGCTCAAGCCCCACAGACCACAGTATGGAGTGTGGACTGGTAGCTGGAGAGTTGCCAGTTTCACCTCCTGTGCTCTGCCGAGTTGCCCTTGAGCAAGGCACCTAACCCCTAACTGCCCCCCGACGCCTAGGCTGCCCACTGCTCCTGTGTATATGATAATCTATGTAGGATGGGTCAAATGCAGAGGCCAAGTTTCATTTCATGTTTGTAAAAGTGCTGTAAATGGTGTGTGTGTATATATACTGTGAATATGACAATAAAAAGACTTTCTTTCTAGTGCTTAGACACACCGAGCATCAATGTAAGCAAGGCCTTCTTTAGCGTCCTTAGACACTTTGTCCCTAGCAGATCCAGGAGTGCGAGAGAAAGAGAGAGAAAAACAGTTTTACCTGTTTTTTTTTTTATAATTGGCCAATGTGAATCAGCATGAATCAGCCTGTAAAAGAAACCTCACCCTTTAGTCCTGTTTCTCTTTAGTAGGAGGAAAGCTCCCAAATACGGTGTTGAAAAATGTGAGCTGTGATTGTTTGGACAGCATTCGGAGTTGGTCAGGGATGCATTTGTCTACATATGTAGTGTTGTGTTACTACAAATATGATTCCTGGCTGCAGTGAAGGAGTGTTTACACTCCTTGCCAATGTGCATATAGGCTTACAGATCCCCTACACACGAGAGCAGGGAAGAGAACTCATTCAGTATGCCTGTGAAGTGTGATCCATTTTAACTGGATGTAGCCCTACACACAGTCTGGACACGGGATACTTGTTTTATTCCTACAGGAGCACTACCTGTGTTTGATTTGCCTGATGGGGAATTGTTAACAGTTAAATATAAACATTTAAAGAGGTAGTTGAAAGACAATTGATTTTTTTCCCTCTATTTACCTTACCTTTTCCTCCATTTACTGGCCTGGTGGACTTCATTTCAATAAACCCCAACCATTTTAAATCGGCCTATGACTTCCAATGCAGAGATCTTTTAATTGGACTTAAGAGGACAGGGTGTCATGTCCTTCCACTTATGTAGGCTGTTAAAGTTTTGTTTGCTCTTTTTAGGCCCAGCAGGAGACCCAGAAGGCAGCTTTGAGCTATGAAAGAGCAGTTTCTATGCACACAGCTGCCAGGGAGATGGTCTATGTGGCAGAGCAGGGCCTGATGGCTGATGGGAAGAACACCCTGGATCCAACTTGGCAGGAGATGCTCAACCATGCTACCTCCAAGGTAACAAAACAAATAGTGTTAAATGATACCAGGCCTGGCTTGAGTGGATTAGTATTATTTTTATATATATATATATATATATATATATATATATATATATATATATATGGTGGATAGTGACACAGGAATAAAACAAGAATCTTAATCAGTGCTGGTCCAATACTTGTTGTTTATTCAATCATTTTTACATGTACTAGATGAACGAGCAACAGTCTCGTTAAAGGAGTACTTCCTTGATTTAACATTGCACTCCTATAACACTGTCAGACTCACAATGGACAGTTTAGAAAGGATAAAAATAAATGACATCGAAGCATAGATGCTGTCTTCCACACAATCTTCTTCCTTGTCAAAACCTTCAGTCTACATTACCCACAATGCAACTGGCTGTCAGTTCCGTTGGAGATTTGGGTGTGATTTCCTACTTTAGCCTTTTTTGGCTGGATCGCAGCAAGCAGGCCACGCCCTACTAACGCGATAGTCTATGACTTACATGAGTTAAACCATTGGTCCGTTCGAGTGTTTGAATTTCCTGTTTGGCTGTTGCTCTTTAAAAATGAATAGGTGTGACCGAGCCAGGCTATTCATATAGAAGCGTCCAAATGATTAACATAAAGCAGGCAGTGCTTCGCGGCACTTCCGCCTCCAAACAGCTCCTCGTGCGCCAAGGGGCACGAGAGAGAGTGCACAGTTAAAGCACAGTTAAAGTGCCCTAAATGACAACCACACTGAGAAAACACTCCATACAGAGTGAGTCATAGAAAAAGATAGAAACAAATGAACGAGCAGGGGGAGTTAAAATATAATTAGAATCGTTATAATTAGAATAAGTTCTCTTTCAGAACGTCTTAAGATAGATTGGGAAGTTTCCAACTGCATTTAGTCTCAAAGTTGGCTTACTATGTCACGTAATCTGCTTCAGTACGCCTTAATAGCAAATATTACTGGGACTACTACAGAAAATGACAGGTGAACATTCAATATCTAGGAATTGACGTTGACACAGACACTACCACTGATCATACACTGTCAAATTCTGTGTTTTGACCTAGTCTTGTTCACATATGCAGTGGTACTCCCCAAGACCTGTAAACAGACTTTTTTTGATGTGTACAAATTGAGTTCCCCTTCAGTAGTTCAGCTGAGTCAATAATTGTATGAAGAGAGATTACCATGCCTTGTACTTATTAACGCAGTGGCCTTTGTAATCACCCTGCCCCGCTGTGTCTCCCACAGGTGAATGAAGCCGAGGAGGAGCGACTCCGCAGTGAGAGGGAGCACATGCGTGTCACACACGCCTGTCAGGAGGCTGAGGCTCGTGTTCAGATGCTGCAAAAGTCCCTCAAAAGAGTTATTGTGAAATCCAAACCTTACTTTGAGCTCAAGGCCCAGTTCAACCACATACTGGAGGTAATCCACACATACAGAGCCAAGTAATACCTCTGTTTGTGAAACCTGAAGCACATTCAAGATACTCTGTGCAGTGTACATTATCCTCCTAGTTTCTGATTTAGTTCTGTTTGCTGAGTTGTAAATATGCTGCTGAGTTTGCAAAACAAATTGCTGTAATATGTTCTGTATCTTATGGATTTACTGGAGGTCACTGGTAGGTTGTGACATAAAATCAATGTTGAAATTAATGATGAAAGTTGCTGTGCCCTCTTTATGACTCCAGGAGAACAAGGCCAAAGTGCTGCAGCTGGAACAGCAAGTAGCTAAAGTCAAGACTCGCTATTCCATCGCCCTGCGGAACTTGGAGCAAATCAGCGAGCAGATCCACGCTCAGAGGGGGAGGGACCAGGCCGAGGGCGGATGCCCCACTGTCTGCGGTGGGCGGAGTCCCCCCGTTGGAGCGGAGTCTGACATCAGAGTTAAGAAAGAAGGCGGAGCCTGCAGCGGTGGCACGATGGGGACAGATCGGGTGGATGCAGCCATAGACCTGGAGAAATACAAGGAGAAGGAGAATGAAAAGGAGAGGGAGCGGGCGGGGTCAGATTCCCTTTCTGTGTTCAGCCTGCAGACCATCGCTTCCGACTTGGAGAAATATGACTCCATTGAGCACCTCGGGGACCTCAGCGATGTTGGGAGCGTGACTGGGGATGAGGTGGAGAAAGAGAGAGGCGGAGTGATCGATAGAAGAGACAAGCTGACGGAAACATCTGCCAAAGAGCGTCAGCAGCAGTTCTACAAGCAGCACCACCGAAGCTTCAGTTTGTGAGGCTGTCATAGGTGTGAACGCTGCAAGTAAAATGTGAGTTATAAAAAAAAAAAAGTACAAATTAGGGTAAACATCCCTAAAACATAGGTACCAACCAAAGCATATGACAGTGAATTAGCTGCAAATGTGAGACTGCAGCGGTGCAGTTGTAGGTGTATGATACTCGGGTGTAAATAAGCACATGACTGACATTATTCTAAAGCTGACACTGATCAATAGTTAACATTGCAGCCTAGATAGAACACTATTGAAATCTAAAGAGCTTTTCAACCCTCCAGAACAAGTAGACTGTATGTTCACTCACTGTGGGGGCTTCTGGGTAGAATTTTTTCCTTGAGCATGAAGATACAGCGAAGAAAGATCAAAAGCCCCGTTCAAACAGACATATTTAGAAAGGCATCATTTCTAACTTTCCCAGGCTAATCGTTGATCTAATTCGGAGAGACTGGTGGAAACAAATCTCTCCATTGTTTCCCCCTCCAGTCGTGGCGAGTCTTATCAGCGATTGCTTCAAGGTAAGAGGGTGGCAGGGTCTCTCCATTACACACTGAGATCCACAATCATATCTGCCCTCATCGAGTTAGTTTGTAGGGGAAAAATGACAAAAACGGTTCTCTGTCAGCACAGAGTGAAAGCATGTTTGAATTCACATTTCATATTTATTTCCAGTAACATGCTGCAAGTAGTGCTTTGCTATTTTTGGCACGAGAGAATGCGTTTTTTGAAAATTCCTGAAATGATGAACAGAATGAATGAGTTTAACTCTTTCCACTCCGACAGCATGCACTCCTCGTTGGCTATTTAAACTGACATTTATGACATGTATTCAGGGCTATATGCTGAAACAAACACTGACACCATTAAAGCTAAGATGATGAAGCTCAGCCATGTTTTCTTTTCTTTTTTTTTTGTTATGCTGTAGTCTTATGATTCAAAGGCCTTTCCCAAACTTTTGTTTTAATATTGTTTACATTTTTATAAGTGGATTTATTTGGCAGCAAATGCATTTCCTTTTTTTGTTTGCCTTTTTGAAAAAAAAAAAAAAGCCCTTGTTGTAATTTGAAGTGTGCCTTGACACAGAACAATTAACACATTTAGCATGAGTAGTACTTGTCGTAAACTCATCTGTAGTTCTGTTAAGAACCATTAAAAGTGTGTGCCCTTGTATGAGTTTTAAAAACATTTTAATCATCATGCAGGCACAGTTTCCGATGAGACTTGAAGAGTTTCGATTTTTATTTTGGTTTTCTGTATTTTCTTTTATGATGTTGTACTTTGATTGTCAAAGTGTATGATGCAAAACAATGAAGTCAAGAAATGACTTGTAAATGTATGTAATTATTACAAAGCTGGGAAATATTGACATGTACAGTTACATGTGTTGCTGATTTGAATATTTGACAAGTTTGTTGTACAGATGTTCTGGATACTTACAGGTATGTATTTAAATCCTTATCGTTGCCGTTTATCTGAAACACCTAACCTTCACCCCCGTCTTATCAAATAGTCTTCACCCTTTTAACGGCATTTGTGAATTAGTCAAAATGTCAACTCACTGTTTCCAATTTATGCATTGTCATATGTATAATCAATAAACCAGATCATACCTCTTGGGCTCGTGATTCCCATATTTTCATAGTTACTTGATGTCTTGATGGACTTAATGAATAATTGTATGGCAAGAGGCAGGATAGGATGTGAATTCCTGTTCTACAGATACAGTAAGAGGGGATGGTGAGAGATACAGGGAGAGGTTATGTCTTCCCCAGCCTTCCTTCAATTATTCAGCAGATGTATAAATATGAAGCAGGATGCTGATCTCAGAATAGATGGCAGAAGAGGAGCAGAGAATGGAGGGAAATACAGAGAAGAGGGAGATGCGATGGGCTTTGATTTAATAGGTGACCAGTGTTGTAGAAATGACTGACTGCTGCTCCGTTGACTTAACTCCAAAGGGCTTTAGAAAAAGGGCTTAACAAAGTAGTCACTGTTAATACCACAGCGCCATATCTGCACCTCCATCCGTGTCTAGTCCTCCCGCCGATATAATTATACACGGTGGGATAAATCCGCAAGCTTATCATAAACCCAAATCCTCCTCGTTAGATTCATTATGATATATTTTTTGCTTTTGTGGGCCTAGACCTTAACGTGTTTCATCTTAGAGAGGAGTAGGAGGAGGAGGAAAGGGGGATCAGATAAATGCGTGAGAGAGAGGGACTGTTACGCACGGTGCGTCTCCATCATGACGTCGTGAATTAGCTCAAGATCGTAGAGGGAGAGGGAGGAAAAAAAAGGAGGGGAGTGTGGTGAATCGGTGTTTCGTCGTTTATGGGGTTGCGTTTGTATATAGTGCATGTATATTTTTTTTTTGTATGGGTTTTTGTCATTTCTTACCTTTGCCATGCGTAACTGCAATACGTGGAGAAAACCCGAATAAGATAACGTTTTGTTTTTGTAACATTCTGTGTACGAACGGAGCAGCTTGCACATTTATAGCCATATCAATACAGCCATAAAGAATCGTTTGCAAAGATGCATATTTCTACCAAATAATCCGACACTGGGCTTTCTCTGGCGGGTCCCATCCGGAGGACGCACTGTTATCTTGACTGAGCGCATCGAAACTAATAGTAAGTACACATGCTACAGCTTTTGCTTCAGGGGGGCTAGATGCTACTATTACTGTGGGTCGCAATATTAAGACTACATTTATTCAGAAAATGCTCCATTTCCTCTCCCATGTAGATAATCTAGACAAATGCTAAATTCGTTCCTCATTTTGTATGCAAAGGCCATACATTTTCGATGGTAACAGGCCAGATATGTTGTGAGTTCCCTCTTCCAAGAAAAACCACCACCATCCTGTCTGCATTTACATATTGATGCGTTTGTAAAAGAGAGGATAACAGGATGATATTTTACACCTCTTTAAAAACAACATGCAGCCGGTCTAGACAGATGACATCTTATTCTAGAGTCCCATCCATGAGAGGACTATACGGGCTTGTTAATATGGTCGGCCTTCCTCTACAGGCCATCACGGATTCCCTTGTCAACAGCCGACAAGTAACTACCGGCAGCATACGGTTGGTGGCACCCTTACTGTGACCCTCACGTCTCCATAGTTCATGCTCGGCCATGCACAAAATACAGCCTCTGAGCCTATGTGCTTGTGCCCCGTGTGGACCTGCCCGGAGCTTTTTAAAATAGCCACTACATGCTTTTTGAACGTTGAGCGTGAGCTGTCCTTTGGTGCAGGAATGGACCGGATCATCCCTTTCCATTGCAGCTTCCGGCATTATTAACACACAAGGAAGTCGGCAGTGTCTGTGCATCAGTGACACTGGAGGTGGGAGTGAAATGTGGATGGGGCTGTAGGTGTTTCACAAGGCTGCAACGTTTTTTGGAGCAGTGAAGGCGCTGTCCGTGGTGCTGAAGCCTTAATTGCATTTAAAGCTTGAGGCCAGTTGACGCCCCCCCCTCCTCCTTCTCCCCCATGTCTGCTCAGTGCTACTGCAGCCACAGCGCTGATGGAGTTAGCTGGCTTTGTGCTGGTTAGACTGCCTCATCTGTGCTACACTCACTCACATAGTTTGCTTTCATCCGACTCAGTGTGCGATCGCTGATATTAATGACTCCTGCTGGGCTGTCCTTCTTTCTCCCCCTTTTCTCTCTCTCTACACTGCCTCCCCTCCCTCCTTCCCACACAGGACAAAAGCACACACTGTACGCTGCCAACACACACACACACATACACACACACACACTCTCCGGTGGTGTCTACCTCCTGCATACTTCTTGTCAGTGAACTCTAAAAATACACTGGATAATGCTAATGAAGTATCCAGCAGAGTTTGTCTGTCTTCCACAAGCAAGCCTTGGTGCCATCTGTCTCCCTCACTGTGGTGCTTAGCTTTGTTATGCCCCACCTGCCCTCCTCCCCACCAACCCACCTACCCACCCACTTCAAAACACACATACACACACACACGCCACCCTCTTTTACTGTCTTGTTAAGTGTGAGAGTGTATGGATGTGTTTATGTTTGTGCATGTGTGACAACCTCATAAAGCAAGAATTATTATTCAAAACTGCAAATGAGCAGCTATATATAGTGTGTTTATCATTGGTACAGTCAGTTGTGTATGTGTTTGTGTTTCCCTTCCTGCCAGCACTCGAGGCGCTGTGGCTCACGGGACTCAAGGGTCTTTTGACTTTTTTGCTGGTTACCATAGCACACTCATTCTGTGCTCATGAATTCGGCACATTAGGCAGTCAGTGTGGCGGTTAATCGGCCTGTTGTTTCACCATCCTTGTAATGCTGAAGAAAGTCTTGCTGGGTTTAGTTAATGTAATTATTTTCTCTATTTGTGTTGCTATATGACTTGATATTATTCAGAGGGTAAATCTTCAGGTTTTACACATCAAAGTCTGTTTACAGATGGAGCGCTGTTGCGAAAAGAAGTTGTATAAAGCTTTTTCTGTCTGTGTGAAGTCTGACAAATTAAGTGACGTCACTTGACCTCGGTTGCTGTTGAAGACTACAAGTTTGAACATGAAGAAAATCTGTGGGTGTGGAATAAAAAAGAAGTGAGTTTACCAGACCTCTGTAGCCTGCTTCTCATCTTTGCTTGAGGCTAGTGGCTTGAGGCTACATTAACAGCTACTATCATAACACACCAAAATCTCCAACCCAACTGTCCACTGTAGGTGAATGTAAAAGCATGCATTGCATTAAAAAGACGATAGCTCTGGTTCTGCTGCATCGGTTATAGGAGTGCAATGCTTAATGCTTAGTGGATTACTATTTTAATGTATGCCTGAGTTTCCTTGTCAGTGAATAAATGGGGTTGGTCCTTGTAACACACCTAAAAACACCTTTATGCTGTGCAATGGAGAGCTTTTGTAACCACAAGCTGTTCCAAATGCTTTTCTACCCCACAAGTCTTTTGAGCTGTACCTTGGTGTGAAATGTTTCCATGGGCAGCCACTTTACAAAAATACCAGTATCAGCCATCAGAACCTCAGCTGAAGCCGTGTATACAAGCCCTTTGAAATTAAGCCAATCTGGCTCTCAACTGAGCATGGGCTGTCTGCACTGTAAATACAAATAGAAGCACAGAGAGAAAAGTGGACTCATCTTGCAGCCCATCCTCTATGTGCACAGTCAGGCAGGCTGAAAAGGGAGGTATTTGCCAAAAACCCTTTTAGAAGGACAGGCAGCAGTGGACTGAAAATGACTGTATCTGATGACAGAGCCTGTAGCATTAATACTGTAAGAATATTTCCTCAGTAACCATTTTCTTTTTGTCTCTTGTTTCCTCTTCTGTCTGTCAAAACCCTCAATTTCTCCGTCACACTTCCTTAAAACCTCCGTCTTCCTTCTCTTTCAGATCGAGAGATGGCACGGCTATTGTTTCTGATTATTCTCTATGCTCTTCCATCTCCTGTTGTGCCCATACATAATTCATCAACTGGAGGTAATTTGTGTGTGTTTGTGATTGAATACGTGCGGGAATCTGTTTGTGTGTTTGCTTCTCGTGTGTTTATAATATGCATTAATGGACAGAAGTAATCCTGCAGAGTCTGCTAAGTGACTTAAATGAAGCACTGTCATTTGTGCAGTGAGGAAGGCATCAGTTAAACTGACAATATATCATGTTGCTGTAATATATCTACATTATCTGGAGACAGAGCTTTCCCTCTCTGCTCTTGTCGTGTTTCTTCCTTCATTCTTCTTCCTCTTCTCTTTTTCTCAGGCTGTGCCATCATCCGGCCTCCCAGGGATGGGGGGATCCGCTACAGAGGCCTGACACAAGAGCAGGTACAGAGAATGCAGTTACTTTGCTGGATCTAAATTACAGAACCTCGGCTGTCAGATCAAGCACAAAATACGCAGTTTGCTTTAAGATTTTCCAAATAAAAAACACACAGAATTAAGTATTAAGCACCTAACATTGTATTTGCTAACTGCAATGTAATTTCTTCCTAAGTGAATTGAGAGGTGACATTACATTAAAATTAACTGATTTATTATATGATGAGGTATATTGTAGCTGACTACTGGCTTTATTATTACACCACCAGTCTAAAGTAACTTTTTGTGCATTTAAACCTTAATAGTAAAGTTTGACATTTTGGCAAGTACGCATATTTGCTTTCTTGCTGAGACGACAGAATTGATAACCCTCTCGTGTCTACAGCATTAAATATGAAGCTACAGCTAAGCCGGTTATTTTAGTTTAAGATGAAGGCTGGAAATGGGAGCTGCCAGCCTGTCTCTGTCCAAAGGGGAGAAAATCAGCACCTCTAAAGCTCACTAATTACCACATTACTTGTGGTTTTATGGGCAGTAAACAAGTAGTCCACCCCATAAACCCCTGTAAAACCACAAATTATCTTTTTTACACTTGAGTTTTGTATGGATTAAAAAAAGGAGATGTAATGTGTCAAGTGCTTTAGAGGTGGTGGTAGGGAGATTTCGTTACCCTTGGGCAGAGCCAGGCTAATGTTTACTGTTGTTTACAGTGTTTATGCTAAGCTAAGCTAACAGGCTGCTGGCTGTAGCCTTATATTTACCAGACAGACAGAGAGTGGTATCAATCTTCCAAAATATTGACCTATTGTGTTAATTAACCCATTTTATTACATTTTGAATGTTATACACAATCAGTTGCTGCAGAGAAATCGCCTCTCTCTGATGGCTCATGTGCTTACCAAAGCCACGTCACAGGATCAGCTGCAACCTTTGACCTTTGTCACATGACATCCAGCTCTGATCCTTCCATGTCTCATTCAGCAGTGAACTGTTCAGTAAAGCAGATAGGTCAAACAAAATCTTAAAACAGGGTTTGAAAGAAATGGGTGTTTCCCAGGCATAGATAGACTAATGAAGAGACACTATCTAGTTGCATAATGGGAAATACGAGATTCAGGTGTTTTGTAGTTTGATATATATATACATATATAAATCTGCTTGCATACATTGATAATGAAGGGTAATTCTTGACCTCAGAAATAACAGTTTGACAAAAAGTTCTTAACCTTTAGGTTTAATTATTAGATTTTCCCTGACATTTTAACTGCACAGTCACAGTCTTCATCAACAGATATGAGCTTCATTCCACTGGTGAAGACAATGAGGTGCAGTGCCAGAAAAAGGGTGGAAGGGTGGAAAAATCATCTCATTCCACCTTGTCTAAAATCATTTATATACTGCTGCATCACTGCAGTCTTCTAGTGTCAAACTCTGCACATACATCATGAAACATCCAGGCGCAGTATCAATAAGCAGAATACATTTTTGAGTGGAGGGGGACTCTACAGCTCATAGGGGTTGTATTTAATTTTATACTGCAGCAAAACTCAAATTAGAAGAGAGATTGGTGCAATTTCAAAGTGTAAAAAGGACCAAAACCTCTAAAAGTGAGCCATTAAAAATGAAATCTGATTGCACCGCTCTGGATGTATGCACACACGACTCAAACACACATACAGTATACACACAACAGATTTCTCTCCCAACCAGAGAGATGGTGTAATTTAGAGTGTGAGAACCCATCAAATCAGACAGAATTGCCATAAAATGTTCTTCCTATTAGAGCTTAATTGTCACAGCCATATGGCACCAGAGTCTACTGCACAGAGACAGCATGAAGAGGGTCTCAAAGTGAAAGAGGAAAACTGGTACAAGAGAGCATCAATCACACTTAAATGACAGTCTCTCCATCCGTGTTTCTCTTACAGATCCGCAGTGTGCAGATCCTGCCTGTGGATTATGAGATAGAGTACATCTGCAGAGGAAACCGGGTGATTGTGGGACCCAAGGTCAGGAAGTGCTTACCCAACGGCACATGGACGGACATTGCGCAGCACAGCAGATGTTGTAAGTAATTTTTGGTCAAATCCTCATCCTCTCTTTATCCTGTCCTCCACATTTCCCTTATCTTATCACACATTTCCCTTTTCCAGATAATTCTTGTGTATAATAATTAGTTGTTATGTGTTCTGTCTGGTCAATCAACATCGAAATAAAGCCACAGTTACAATATAATGACATCTCAGTTGTTTTGACAGCACATTACTGCCTTTACTGTTTACACTACACACAGAGGAAAGTGTGAAATATTCTACAACCTTCACTCTCACTCTTTTAAGCACTGAAGTCATTTTTATCATCTAATATGACTAATATAAATATCCACAGCAAAGAAACGTGATGCAATCTTAAATTAAACTTACATGAAATTAAACCATAGCTTTTTATTGTTGTAGTTTCCTACATTACCTCCCATCATTTTTAAACCTGCAATAACTTATTATTTGATTTCTGCCCTTTGGGAACACACTTTTTAAGTTAATTTGGTAAAATTGTTAGCAAACAGTTGCATATTTATTCATCAAGCAGTTACTGAACAACATTATCATTCATTTGAAGTCATGTTTCTGGTCATATTGCAAATGTAAATCCAATATTCACTCTGCTTAAAGTCTGTTGTTTGTGTCCTGAAGAAGATATCAGGCTCTAAATGCTACACTATGTTTACCAGATAGTCGTTAACTGTGTCTGTGTCATTTGGTGCTGAACAGGTAGTGTACAGTGGGTTTTTAGAGCTTTTTTGTTGAAAACTGCTGCCTGCTGTTGCCAAAAACTGCTCAGTGAGAGTGGTGAGAGTGAACCAAGACAGTAAAGTTGAGAGTCAGGCAGCTAAACAATAAGCTGAAACTAATTTCAAAGGTACGCAAGGTAGAGGGAAGCTCCTGTCTTTATCAATCTATCTGATCAATCAAAAAACGGTTACAATTTAGAAGATGTTACCGAAATCTATTGGTTGAATTCAGGGATGCTGGAAGACAATCAGAGTTGGGGGTGCTGAGAGAAATTCTGTCTATATAATGCTGTCTTACTAAATGCTGAATGCATGACATTAATGGGTTTTGCATCAGCGTGACTGGCCAGGATAATATAGTGTATTAACAACATTTTACAATTATTTTTGACTTTTTTATGGATAAAACAGATAAAAAACAAGGCAAAACCTCTTTCCTGCAAGTCATTATCAGTTTGAACATTTTAATGAATGGTTTTAATACTGCCAGATGCAACCCCCTCAGTACCCCTACTTCCAGCGCCCATTGTCGAATCTGAACAGTTAAATATGGTGACAGAATAATCTAAACTCAAAGATTCCCTAGCTAGCTTATTTGGAGCTAATGGTCCCTGAAATAAACAGAATTAACATCAAAACTAGTCCCAACATTGACTGGGAGGGTGTCAAAGCCAGGAACCAGGAAGCAGTGTTACGATTTTCCTTTTATATATGACTACTTGTTTCCACCCGAGCCATTTCTTGATGAAGACTATTTAATGCAGTTTGAAGCTTTGATAAAGCTAGACATTATACCTTTGAGCTGGAAT
Source organism: Dicentrarchus labrax (assembly GCF_905237075.1). Classification (NCBI taxonomy): domain Eukaryota; kingdom Metazoa; phylum Chordata; class Actinopteri; family Moronidae; genus Dicentrarchus; species Dicentrarchus labrax. Next base: position 5,141,352 of record NW_026136707.1, on the reverse strand, counting down.
TATTTTTCACCACAAATAATCAGTGACATTCCTCTCTTACCGTACATGTAATGTGTCCCCAACCAGAGCTTGTAAACATACTTGCTTTAGTTGAATTTTGATGATTATGAATAGGTTTGTTATGTTGCTGAGCCTGAGGAGGCTTGCTTATTACCTTTTTCTTTTGGTCTGCATACAGATATGTGTAAACGATGTAGGACTATGTGAATAAATAAATAAATGTAAATGTGAACTCATCTGTGATACCCCCATAGAGAGTAGCTTGGGCTGATGCTTGGTTATATCTAGATTATGGTTAAATAATTCATGATCTAGTTTGTTTAGCATCCACAAGTAGTAATCTAGTATCTGTGTGTATCTATCTATATATATTTGTATAGTATTTAGGTTATTTTACTGCTTCTACATGCTTGAACTGCATTCTTGCTACATATTTTTTTTACTGGACAGTTTGGCCTGAATGTAATTTCTACTCAGATCACATCTACAGTGCCTCTGCAAATACTGAGAATAAGGCCTGCGATCCAATCAAATCCCAGTTATATCTCTGTTTTTGTTCTTTCAATTCACATTTAAACATCAGTGGAATTTATTTTTCCCAAGAGTACATTCTCTTTTTTGTTTTCTCTGGCTTATGTAAGAGCGCAAGCTGCAATGTGCAGATTGGAGTTTTATTATGTGCTCACATGCTGGAAAGAAGATTCAACAAACTCGGCAGCTCAACAAATTATATTCAAGAGCTTGGCCATTTTGTCAGGAAATCATACCAAGAGGATGAACGGTAAATCATATGGAGGCTGTGGCACAGCAAGCTAATACATTTCTTGCTGGTAACTAAGACAAAACCTATTCTTTATTTGGATCAAAAGGGCTCCCAGGGCAGTTAAGGTTACATTACAGAGATGAACATCAATCCTCATAGTATTTGTGTTAAATGGACATGTAAGATTGTACCTGAAAATAGTACGTTAACATATCTCAGAGGAAAAGCTGCTCAGGAGGCATAAATAATCTCCTAAGCCTCTGACGTTTCCAAAATCAACATCTTTACCCTGTTGCTCATTTGTATCCTGTTTTTTTTTTACCTCATGCTTGTTCATGTGTTAGATACATGTTAAGCCAACACAGTCCATTCATTTGTACGCTGTAGAAAAGCTCTGTATTTTTCAGTTAGCCAATGTTGCCTTTGTCCCTGAGGCTTGAGTTTGTGATTGCTTTGCTAACAGCGCTTATTCAAACTATAGTCAAAGTTCATGTTTCAAGGTTCATTTATTTATGATTTTACAACACAGGGTTGTATAACAAGATTAGGTTGTAGTTCCATTAATGCTACTCAGAAATACAAACATACAAAAAATATGTACAATAGATAAATTAATAATAGAAATAAAACTATTTTCCATGGCGGCGGAGTGCTAAGGATGAATTAAGGAGTCTCACAGCCTGAGGGCAGAAGCTGCTCTGAATTCAGGTGGTATGGCAGCGGATACTTCTGCACTGCTTGCCAGAGGGCAGAGGGCAGAGGGCAGCAGGGTGTTGCTGTGGTTGTCTTTCAGTATCCTTTAGGCTCTGCACAGGCTCCTCACTCCACTGATATCACCGATGCTCGACAATGAAGAAAAACTAATAACATTACCATCAGCCAATTAGCAGATTTTAAGACGCTAACAGGTAAACATAACGTACCATCAGCATGCAAGCATTGTCACTGCGAGCACATTATCATGCTGCATTAGGCTCAAAGCACTACTGTGCCTCATACAGCCTCATAGAGCTGCTAGCACGGCTGCAGACTCTTTTAGTCTCGTTATCCTTCAGTAAAGCTAGTTTCCCCCCAATTCTAATGTCAATTTGATATGATTATTTGAAAGATGTCACTTGTTGTGACAGCTCTACTGCAAAGTTGTTTAGCTCATTGCTTTGGTTTTACAGTTCACAGCTTTTTGATTCAGTCTAACCGCTCTCATCACCCTTGTTTCCAGCCACAGCAGCCGGTTTCACCTGGTGAAAACTGGAGCATTTAACAACAAAGGAGCCATTTTTCCCTTAGGAGTTGGTGGAGACAAAAGACATAGCTCAAGGGGAGTGAATATCATACATAAAACAGGACTCCAAATCAATGCTAATGTTGCCTGCTCTGCTGGATGTGTGCTATAACTTAAATTGGGATCTGCTTGTGATCATGTTTACCATAACAGCTTTATGAGGTGATTATGTCAGTGTTTATAGCCCGTTCTGCGGTCCCCAAGAGATTTGCCTCTGAGAAAATGTTTGTGCCATCCCCCTTTTTTTTTTTTTTTTGCATTTACCTTTCTATAACTGTGTCTCTGTCTCCTTCTGTTTCGCGGTCCTTCTGGTTTCCAGTGCTGCTGTGCCCGCGGGTGTGGACTTCCCTGGAGAACGGCCGAGTGACGGTGAAGCCACCCGGGCCACCAGTGGAAGGGACAGTGCTCCATTACAGCTGCCATGCCGGCTTCATCCTGGAGGGCAGAAACATCAGCCATTGCACTAAACTGGGAAAGTGGGACGCGCCTAAACCCACCTGCCTCTGTGAGTATCTATGCCAGTGTGTCTGAAGTTTATATTAAGCTTTCAATTACAGTAGAAGTAAGGAAATACTGTATGGTGGGATTCCATTTACTCAGGGGAGATCTGGTAGGCTAAGCAGGCTCACTGACAACACAGACACAGTAATTGATGACATTTACATCATCATTGCAGCCAGACTAGAAGAAGATACGCTAGCAAAGAAAATGTGGTGCATAGTCAGTGACAGCGAACATTTAACCATCTCGGCATAAATGTTTCTGATAAAAGTTCATAATATCCATCACAACAAGTAGCAAAGATGTTTTTGAAACTGATATTGGTGATTCATTGTGACTGACTGGAGGATAATTTACTCACTTTTTAGTTTACTGTTTCCACATTTACTGTTTACTTTAAAGGTGAAATGATTAGTCAATTAAAGCATTAATAGGCAGACAATTAATACTAACAATAATAATATATATAAACTATTTTGATAATTGATTAATTGTTTCAACTATTGTGTCAATTTGTCTTGGAAAAATGGGTCCAGCTTCTCAAATGTGAGGATAAGATGCTTTTATATATGATACTAAACTGGGCTGGACTGGATGAGCTAAACAAAACAAGTTAAAGGCATAACATTAGCCTCTGGTAAACATAGTCAAAACTGATAAATCAAGAAAATAATCTGGATTAATCTATAAAGAAAAGCACTGTTATTTGCAGCCGCATTAAAAATTAAGGAAATGTACATGTACAACACCTCCTGGGCCTTTTGATCACATACATGTGACTTACTTAGCTTTTGCAGCCTACCTCACAAAAATGGGGACATAAGGCCTTAAAGATGACAGATAATTACAAACACCTGCTCTCCCAACGGTGAAGCACGGTTGCTAGGCAATAAATGATCCAACCAATCAGAGTGTAATCCACAGAGGGCAGCCTGTACCGCTGGCACAGGCAGGTAAAACAAATGTTGAACACGAGTGAAAACCTGATGTCCCGTGCATTAGACTAAACACAGGATAAATAATTATAATGCGTTGGTGGATGTTCGTGATGTCACAGGAGTGTTCTCGGCTCGCAGTTGGCATGTTTACTGCCTGGAAAGATTTGTCCAAATAAGAGCAAGTAAATGAGGATTTAAGGGAAAAAAACACATAGATGAAACAAAGAGCTGAAGGAAGTCAGATTGCCAACTGGTTATCAGAGGGGTTGGCATGGCAACCAATAAAGTTGCTATGGGAATGATGGTATTAAAATGGATGAAAGAGGAAATTATCAGCACAGTTGGACTGGGCAACTAAAAGTAGGTTATTTATTGTATAATAAAAAATCTTGATCTTGATGTGTAAATGCTTTATGGTTGACTCATTATTTGTAGATAATTATTTATAATATACTCTGATATGGCTTAAAACTCCTGTGTTGTTACTACAAGATTTTCTGTGATGCCTACACTATATAACTATAAGAGATTTAATTGTTTTTTCTATCTATTTTTCTGGCACGTCTGTAACATATCATAGGATTACATAATCACAGTTACTGCTCAGCATCCAACCAACGGTGCATTTGTCAGGAACTGACTACAACTACAATGTTGTGTTACTGCCATCTAGTGGAGGGAAATAATTAGAATTTTGATCTTCACTGCACCAAATCTGTACAAATTATACATTTCAAAGGTGAGTAATTTACTTGAAAAACATCAGGAGTTTTCATCAAAGCTTTTTTTTATGCAGCAGAAGAATGATGCACTAACTGTAAACTGTTCTGTTTTCACCTGAATGGTAGTTTTTAATCAAATGTTCTTTTTCCTTCTTCTTGTGTTTCCCGGCCAAAGATGACAGAAACTACACAGGTAGGAATATTTCATTGTTATTATCCCGTCCACGCTAACCAAATCCTATTACACTGCTATATTTAGTCATATTAATTATTGTGTCATGGACATAAAAGTGCCTGCTTATATGGACTTATCTGACAGTTAAAGTGTGTGGTGAAACATTTATCAGACATCTTTATAGCATCATATTCCAAAACAAAGAACTTTATCTTCTGTCCCAAGCTCAACAAATAAAATCTGCCACAAAACAGGTACCCTTCTTTTTAAGTTTTTTAAAATTATCCCTCCAGATAAAACAAAATCAGAAATGAAGGTAATTTAACTGAGATGTGTAGCTCTTAAATCATCATAATAAATCATAAAATCATAATAATAAAACAGCAAATGTCTCATCTAGATCAATCTTATCTAGATCACATAACAAACACTCTTTTATTTTTAGGGGGATCATTAAACCTGTCTGTCTCTGTGTAACTGTGCACACAGAGATATTTGATCTTTTAATTAAATCCTGCTTCATATATAATGCTTTGCAATACTGTGCTGCAGAGGCAATGTGCACTGTTGCCACAAGAGGGCAGCAGTAGCTTGAAGCAGAGACACAACTGTCTGTAACTGGACGTTGAAACCCACACACTAGCTGGGAAAACCTTCTTGGGGATAAGAACTTTTTAACTTGTCCAATTAAATATTTTTTCTGCTGTGACAAACAAGATTATAGTTTTAATTGTATTTAAAGTTGTAAACTGGGTTAAATAAATTAGTTTTCATATCTAATGTTTGAACACATACATATTACAGGGCTGACAGCATTTCCCACAGTTCTTCACCAGTCCATAACATGAAAAACATTATTATTCTGTCCCTGAGTATTGAGCAAATCCTTCTTTTATGAATCAAAGCACTGAGAGAGAAGATTAAGACTATTTAATTTGCTCGTAAGCATTATTAGTGAGGTAGCATTTTCAGCTCAGCTCATTCAACTAACCCCCTTCAGTCTTTAGCTAATTTTAATTACAAAGTTTTTACGGAAATAGTTTTTTGCTAATCGTTTTTTGCTCTCCACTAAGACTACAAGGGATTTTGAAAAAGGAGAGGGTTAATGGCAATAAGAAGTGTAGCTGTGGGTTTGTCATCATGCAGGTAAAAATACAATGAAGAGTGGAATATTCTGCTACCCCAGCCTTACATATAGAGCTATTACAACTGTGGGTCTTATCTCTGTGAGGTTAAAACTGTACGAGTTTGCAGCAGGTCATTTCTGAAAATGAGTTAATGTGCTTAGACAGCCTTCCCTGGAAAAATAAAGGGTCAAAACATCTACTAGTACAACCATTTTATCTGATCCCTGGCAAGGATGATGAATACATTTGTTACTGTTGCAGGATGGCTCACCCTCTTGCACAGTTATGTCACCACATTAGGAATTGGCCAGATATTGAATCATACGCTTGCTACAACCCTTAGAAGGCTCACAACACTGCACCGTTACTGTATTGAATTAGGCATAGACCTGTTATAGCCTTTCATAAGCCACTGTTCATACGCACATAGACACTGCACTAAACTGGATATATAGTTTTATGCAAGTAATCCCATCGGTTGCAGATAAAAACTTTCCAAATGTCACGGACAGACTTGACAAACACATAATTAACAAAGCGGCAGAGAACACTGTTTCCTCAAATAGAAATTTCCATCTACTGTCACAATACTGACCTCCTTCTGGCTCTGCTCTCTCTCTCTCCACTCCATGTGCCATCACCACCCACTTACTGCCTCCTCAGCGGGAGAAAGGTTAATACCCTGCTCCTGTCTGTGTCTGCTCTACCCTGTGAGTGTGTGTGTGTGTGCGTGTGTGTGTGTGTGTGTGTGTGTGCGCACACATATGCAGTAGGTTTGCATCTCTAATTTCTGTTTTCTCCAAGTACAGTATAACAAAACCACAGGTATAGAGTGAACACAAACAAAGCCGGGACATAACAAGCTAACAAACTTTCTACCCAAACTCTGTATAGATGTACATATAACATAACATCTGTATGCACTCTGTATTATATTTATAATCTTTTAATCTTATTGTAAATTAGAAGGTAGAACAGGCATTAAATCAAACAGGTGCCACTATTCTAAATTGTTCTTATCTTTCTGTCAAAACCCAACAATACATTAGTCAAAATATTATGTCCATGGGGCGTCCGGTTAGCTCAGTGGGTAGAGCTGGCGACTCATGTACCAAGGCTGAGTCCTTGCTGCAGCGGCCCAGGGCTCAAATCCGACCTGTGGCCCTTTGCTGCATGTCATCCCCTCTCTGTCCCCCCTTCCTGCTTATCCTCAGCTGTTTCTATCATAAAGGCAATAAAAGCCCCCAAAAACTATTATGTCCATGTAAAATGAAAAAAAGAATTCAATGAGATAAAATTATGTTTCCGCCTGTTTGTGCAGGTTATTGTTACCCAGCACCTTTTTTGGAAAATGCAGTGCCTCCAAAGTTTAATTGCTAAGAGAACAATGTAATAAAAAACAGGTAGTTATTGGCAAATTTTTACTCAAACAGGAATAAAAATTGCATTTGGTGGAGACTAATTCTGGTGGTGGATTAATACACATTTGGTGCACTAGGGAGTATTTAGAGCTGCAGGACAGTCTATGTGGGATTGACTCATCAAGGCGCACGAAGGCTCATTCATGTGTTTTCAGTTGTTTTTGACACTAATTGAGTTCTATGGCACAGGGGAACAAGACTTTGGCAACACAGACATTAAGTGTAGAAGTATAATTGGGCCAGTTCTTTGTTGGTTTTAGTCTTTCCTTGGGATTTGTTGAAAATAAGATTATAAATTAGTTATCTGTACAGTATCATATGATGTCAAATTATGCAACCAGTCAAGATTGCCCCAAGAGGTTAAGTTGTGTATTAATTTGAGCCTTGCACGTGGCAGCAATTGATTTTAAAATCTGCTGCCTACTAATATTTTACCTGTCAAAAAATTATTTAAAAAAAACATTGTTTCTGATAAAGCAGAAGGTAGCCTATTCATTTTTTCACAGCTATATTCATAATAATACACTAATGGTTACCAAATTTTGCAACAAAGTTAGGCCCTAGAGACAGGATATACTCAGTTGAACAATGAACTTATTTTTCTTAATGTCCCTCCACCCTGATACTCAGGCATGATATATTACTCTAATAACTGCAGCGCTGCAGAGTATTGGAAACAAGGTAGTGTACATTGTGCTGCTGCTGGACAAATTATGTAATGATGATACTGTATCGAAGCTAGCTTTTTACTGCATGATGAATTATATTTTTCAACACGTTATACTCCTATAAAGGGTTGTAACTCCAAAAATACTGTTCCTGTAACGTATAAATGCTGCTTGATTTTGCCCATCTGGTACTAAGCAGACATAAAGAATGGACTTTGAAATACTCCTTGACCAAAGTTTGATCTCTGCACTAAGAATATGACTTGTACCGTCAGCATTGTGGAAAAAACCCTGCGTCTACAAAATATCAGCATCTTGGGCATTGAAACACTCTGATTGATTTTACACAATATATTTTGTCAGAGCATTTTCACAATGATTTGGTTTGCATTCTGAATAAAATCTGCTCTGCAGGTGGAGGACAATGTAGTCTGCCGATTGTGTTAAAAAGGCAACATTGTAAGAAGTATTTTCCCACTAACACATCTGCCAAAAGAGAAACAGGCCATTATCCTGAAGGATGCCCAGTGCGCAAACCGCAGACACACAAATGTACAGTACAAGGCCCTCATTAAAGCGGCTCAGCAACATGTTACAGCGCTCATGTCTCTATTGCATATTTTCCAGGCTGTGCCACAGCTAATGTCTCTTCTGAATGTGGCATTTGCCACCATGGGGGTTGTTAACACTGTACTACCCGATGCTGGTGCGTCTTGCTTGTGTTGGCTGCAGGCTTATGGAGTGAAACTGCACATAAAGTTCACGGCTGAATAATTGATAGTGCGTTGGATGGGTCATGGGGTGGCAGCGAGGATGAGGAGGTGGAAGTGGAAGGCAAATGCCAGCAGATGATCACTACACTCACCTCAGCCTGTGAGGGCTTGTTAGCAGCTGGATCTGAATAGCTCTCTGCTACATGGAGATATCCAGATAATGAGATTTGGGTAATGAACCAGGGTTATATAATAGTCATATTCCATTGCCTAACTACAGAGGGTTTTTAATTTAGACTGGAGAAATAATGGTCTTCTTCTCAATTGCTGCAATAAGTAATTTTCAAAGGGAACTTTAACACTAACATTACATTGCAATTAGAGCGCTTACACACGAACTGGAAAAACATGAGCATAAAAAGGAATAAAAGCGTTGTCAATCATCTAAATAGGCTGCACTGAAAATGGAAGAAAGTATTGTTGGCACCACAATGACTTTTTTATTTTTTTCTTCTTAGATAACAAGCTGTTAACCTTTAGTTATAACATTCCTCAAAGGATTCATCAGTATCAAATGATGTTGGCAGATGTATCTCCAAACACATTAAAGGTTCATTTTAGAGAAGGACACAAGTGAAAACCAGCTGAATGATCATTCAGTTTTAACTATAGAGGCTTAAAGGCCATTGTGTGTGAATGGATGTGTGTACATGTCGATGTGTCAGAGTGTGTGTATGTGTTTGTGTGCATGGTCGCATGTCATTGTGTGTCAGAGATACTGTAGGGACTGTGTCGGATGTGAACAGAGGGTTCAAAAAGGTGCGCAGGGAGTCCAGTCACTCTCTTATCTACGCTAACTACATCACTGCTCCCACTCTTGAAATGAAAGCAAATAAAATCAGCTATGATTGATACCGCCTACCCCATTTTTTTGCTGATTTCTCAAAGCAGCTTCTGTAGCATTTTATAGACTTGGCCGTGGAGGCGAGGTAGAAATGAAATGGTCTATGGATTAGCAGAAGTGGTTACAGAGCAGAGTTACACACTGGAAGCGTGAGTAGCCACTGTGACGTCACTGGTTGGTTTGCGGACAACCGCTCTGAAGCTTTGAGTTTGGCGTTATGGGGATCGCCATGTTGCTTTTTTGGTAGCCAGTAGTGACTGTATTTGGATGAGAGGGTGGAGCTGGGGGAGGAGCGAGGGATGGATCTGACTGAGAACCCAAGGACAAGCAGCGGTAGCGACTTGGCAAATCACAAAGTAACGACGCCCCTAAAGCACACACTGCTTTATTGTCTATTTTACTCTAAATGGGACCATAACTTACAAAATGAACATCACGCTGTATTTGAGAAGACATAAAACCACTTTGATTGAGACCACCATAAACTCATTTGGAAAAGGTTTACTGAGTTAATAAATCAAGTGAGATGAAGGCTAATTTTCTCATAGAAATATATTAGGTCCCCCCCTTTGCCAGCCATTAGAAGTATTTAACACAGACTGCCTGGAAGCTATGTCCACTTCTTTATTCAAATCATAGTGCTAGCCCAGTAAGCATTGATTTAAAGGACCAGTGTGTAGGATGGAGTGACAAGATCTAAAGACATTCCCATCAGCTTCAGCTGTACCTTGGGTTTAGTGATAATTAGCATTAGCATGCTGAAGTGCTAAACTAAGATAGTGAATGTCAGCATTAACATTGTCACTGTGAGCGTATTAGCATGGCTGACATTAGCATTTATTTTCAAAGCACCGCTGTTCCTGAGTGCATCCTCACAGAACTGCTAGCATGGCTGTAGACTCTTAATGTTGCTCTACTTTTTCTGCACTACCGCCGCTGCTGCTACATAGCGCCCGATGCCTTCTGCATTTGTTCTTCCTATGACCTGCATTTAACTCTGACCATATCCAACTCTACATAAAGGTTTTGTTTTATTCATTACATATTACATCATGGCTTAATGTAGTTTGATGTTTAACCTCATTGCTGCATTCATATCACAGTTATATATCCCTACTTACTACTACCCCACTGGTTCATTGGACACATTGATTCATCTTTATATAAAATATATATCTATATGCACTTGCTTGCACTGATCTAATTACATGCTAAACAGCATTGTGTTGTTCTGTGCTCAATGGCTACGATGCATTCGTTCAATCGGATCTACTACCACTACAAACAAGTCAATGAATCAATTTGTCAATATTTAGATATTCATTTAATTTATCAGCAACTTTAAAAGGTTTCTCCACACATCTTCCAGTAATATGCAGCTGAATCAGGTGCTCCTCAGCTCGAGGACAGCAAACTTCCAAAGGGAAAAAAGGAACTGGAACACACTGATTGATCTGCAGACTTTAATAGTACAAACACCTCAACGCTACTGTGTGTTCACAGAAAAACCACATACAATAGCGTATAATTGGATAATTGGTTGAAGAGAATTTAAAATCTATTGAGTAATCAATGCACGGCAAGTGCCACCCCCCTCCATGCAGTATAATCAAATCAGAAACAAAAAAACACAGATGTATGTTAGAGTTACAATGGAGTACAAGAAGTACTACATTCATCAAGTGTAATCAATTAGAGGAAATATGACAAATTTAGTTCTTCATTAAGGCCAAAGGGCTCCAATCCAATATGGAGGAGTGAGTTGATATGTGACCACAGTAGAAATGGTGGTTTGTTTGCACTATTAAAGGCTGCAAATCAATCAGTGTACTCCAGTCTCTTTTTCTTTTCCTTTGGAAGTTTTTCTTGATGACTGATTTGAGTCGATTCATTGTTTGAGTTCATTTACAAGCAAAATAATTAACCAACATTATCATATTTGAGCTTCTAAACTTTGAGTACTTGTAGCTTTTCTTTGTCTTATATGTAAACAGAATATTTAAAAACTGTTGGTCCAGCAATTTAGGATATTGTGATAGCAGCTTTTTTCGTTATTTCCTGACATTTAATAGACTAAACAATTAAGCTGATAGAAAAAGGAATGAGCAGAGGATTTAATTATGAAAATGTTAACCAGCTGCCAATCGAAAATGTAGCCAGTGAAATGCAACCTGTGTAGCCATACTTAAATATTATTGTTAAGCAACTTTTAGTGGAATCAAATTGTGACAATATATGATCACATTGTTGGATATTAATTGAAAACTAATCAAATATTTTTTTGCTTTTCTTGTGTGAAGTTGACTGTCATAGTTATCCTAATATTAATCAATATCAGAAAATTCTTCATCACTGATGTTGTGATATCGATTTTAACCGTTTCGCACAGCCCAAATATTTACTTGGAGAAAACAAAGCTGACTCCCTGCATATTCTTTTTTTTTTAAGTTGGCCTTTAACCCAGCTACTGTCAATATTTACCCACTTGTGCTGATTCATTGATCAGAAATTGATTATGGATGCTCTAGCCCACAGTGTCACCCAGCAGCTGCAGCAAGTGGTGGGAGTAAGGAGCCAAAATGCAAAGAAAAATGTGACAAAATTAGGTTGTGTGGGACTGTTGTGGGATGGATGTACTGTTTAAGTTAAGCTAAGCGTGTAACTCATTAGAAAATCTTTGAGGAGAATTTTGCCCAGAGCCCCCTCCCAACCATTCATCCCTCTCTCTCTCTCTCTCTCTCTCTCTCTCTCTCTCTATCAGCATACATTTCAGATTGGCTCACTCTCTCCTCTCTCTCCCTCTCTCACTCACACTCAGCCAGTCGGTGCTGCAGTGGATCAGACGCAGAGCTCTGGCGCGCCTGCTTTTCCGCGGCAAATCGTTTCATCTGCTGGAATACGGCTGCGTTATAGGTGGGGGGGTTGGTGGGAGAGATGTAGCCTGCTTATTTCCGCTGCTTCAGCTCTTAGTTCACACTCCACTCGTTTTTTTTTTTTTACCCGCAGCTCCCAATCCACAATCATTTGACCCGTTTGACGTGTTCTCCGCGGACTCCGGCGTCTGATCTGATTCGCGCGTCCTTTTTTTTCCTGTGCGTAAAAGTCGTGAGTAAGAGACGCGCGGTCCAATGTTTATGATTGATTGCGAGCAAAAAAATAGCGACGCGTTAGTTTAGCTGGTGTGGAATTGCATAGAAACGAGTTGGACTGCAGGATGGAGGTTCGTTTGAAACTTGACTGATGAGCATCTCGAGGCGAGCGGCACCGTGTCCTCACATGATCGCTGCGAGCTCTGCGAAGTAAAAGGCTGAACTGTGCTTGACTTTGTCCCGAAAATATCCAGCATGCCATCTATAATTAACCATGCATTATGCTAAATTATACGCTGTCTAAATTATTTACTCCTTTCGCTAAACACTTGCAATTAAAAAGTAAAACAGTTTGGTGACAGGATACCTGTAAAAGCTCAACATAAAATCCAAAACCCGCTCAAAAGGACACGTGTTGACTTCACTTAAATATTTAGTTGCAGAATTCACACGTAAAAATAACAACCTTTGCCCGGCTCGATTCCACTGCAGCACCGAGGCCACCTTGCTTCGGTTCAGCTCACCTTGAACCATGCTGGTCATTTGCAGAAGTCCTCCGCGGGCAACTCGCGCAGCCCGCGGGCATGCGATGTTCCTCCGTTCAACTCTCATCGTCCTTCTCCTCCTCTGGCCACGGCCGTCCGCAGGCAAGAAGAAGCTGTACATCGGAGCGTTGTTCCCCATGAGCGGAGGCTGGCCGGGCGGACAGGCGTGTATGCCCTCCGCTCAGATGGCCCTGGACCTGGTGAACAACAGGAGCGACATCCTGCCTGACTACGAACTGGAGCTCATCCACTACGACAGCATGGTGAGTGCATGTGGAGGAGAGTCAGAGGAGGTGCGCACTTAAGTGATGTGTGGTGTCAGTCAGTGAGGGATCTACTGATCTGCCTCTCAAATTATCACGAGGAGTAACTGACCCCGTTGTGTCGTTTTAAGTGTGCTGAACAGCCTATGTCATCACTGCTGTGTTACATTTGTATGTTTCCTCTTGCAATCAACCAATGTTTTCTGACTTTATGGAGCTTATTTTATTTTCCACTCTGGTTTTCTCAAGAGTCATGGCAGGTATATGTGACATTATTATACATTTTACTTCGCCATAACAACAGTACAGGCTGCCTTTTTAAGAACACCCTGCCTTTTCCCCAAGTCACAGATCTCAAGCTTTCACCAAAGGTCACCCTGCTGATAACCAATTCTCAAGTCCTCACTCTGCCTAACAAAGGGTGCTGCCATGCCCTGTACAGAGCTGGTTTGTCGTAAAATGAACAAACACACCTCCTGCTTGTTGCTCATCAATCATTAATCATGGTGGTATTTTAAAATGTCAGCATTATCAACCACTATAAATCCAATATCCGCCCCCCGACCGCTTTCATTTCCCCTCGCTGCCCCAGTTTACCACCCACTACCCTGACAGACTTTAATCAAAGAGCACATTATTTATTTTTGTAAAAACTGTTCTATTTGGGCCTTGTTGCTACATGCCCTAATTGCTATTCTGAAAGTTTTTCCCCAAAAGGAACCTTTTATTTAACTCAACAATGGGATGAGTGGAGACAAATGAAAACAATTACTGATATCCCCTCTGTCTCCCCTCCCGAGGGTTATTATCAATCATGCTGCAGGACAGATGCCTGGAGAGTGGCGGTGGCACCAAACAGTTAACTGTACTGGGACTGGTTAGAAATTTGCTACGAGCTTTATTCTGATTGGTGTACACGGCTCTGCATTGGAATCCTGTTAAACAGAATAGCAGGGAGAGAGAGAGCGTGTGTGTGTGTGTGTGTGTGTGTGTGTGTGTGTGTGTGTGTTTGTGTGTGTGTGAGAGAGAGAGATAGAGCGAGAGAGGGAGAGTTGGCATGGCAACACAGTTACTCTTGAAGCAAACCACAGAAACAAATAAGGTTTCAGCTCTGTGAAAATATGTGTGCAAATTCATATGCTGCTGGATGTATGCAGAGCTGATAGTACAGTGCATGCTTATTCGCATTCTGTTATGCATACACCTTGTTCTTTGCAATCCAATGCTAAACAGATCCATTGTGTGTGTGTGTGTGTGTGTGTGTGTGTATCCTCTGATTACAAGTGTAGTGAAGCAGGCAGCTGCAGATGTAGCTGCCATAAACATAAAGATAAAGCAATTGCATGAACAGATTTCATAGGGATTGGAAAACATCACTCCTCGTGCTTCAGGAGTCGCTGGTGCCTCGGGCTCAAGAAATAGATGCAGATCCTTTGAATAGAACAGCTCAAAGAGGCTGGTATAACATTGTCTGAGTGATGCTGGTTAATTCCTTGAATTAAGTCAAGGGGGGATTTTATTGCTCCTGCTCTGGGTACAGTGTGTTTGGAATTAGTTTTTTTTTTTTAACCTTCTGATTGCAAACATTTTTTACCTGGCTGGAATAGTAATGAGGATCTTACCCTCAGAAAGGCAGAAAAAGCAATTATAAGAAAGGGATTAATTAGCTATCATATTTACATCCATTTATTACATCCTCATTCTCGTTTGGTCAGAGAACAAATCTCCAGCTTGTGAACTCTTTGTTTAACTGAGAGATTAAGACAAGGGGTGTAACTGGCCCTTTGTTTGCTTGGATCTCAAGATCAAGGCTGGAGAAGCATAATTATGCATCAGACTCTCTTCACCTGAATTTATCGTGATGAGGAACTTTTATTGCGTCTTTAAAGTCTAACAGCGGTACTGAAAACAAGACGTGCATTAAAGTTGGCAAACAGGTGCCTAAACACACACACACGCACACACACATACACCAGTCTGTGACCATTAAGGTTTGGAGTATCAAGCGATGTCCTCAGCTTGTTCAACATCATACAATATTCATGAAGCTCAACACTTAATCCCAGCCTGTCCTTTTAATGGATGCAGATACCCTGTGGTAGCAGAACGGCTTGTTTCTCTGGCTATTCTGGCGACAGCATCAGACTATTTACAGCCTTCTGAGATCTACACACACATGGACAGACGCGTACACACAGAAACACACACGCTACGTGCAGACACACACTCTCCGCGCAGGCCGTTGCCATGGATATATCAAAGCCGAGACTGCAAACTTTGATCAATTATTAACAGTGATGGAGTGAGACAGTGGAGATACAGAGAAATGGTGAAACAAGGTGCTTCCCTCACTTCCGCCCTTTATTTTAATTGGCAGCCATGACACAATTTCTCATCCACTGTGGCATAACCAGTATTCATCACTGGTCCTCATGCATGTCCACTGGCATACAAGCCCGGAGTGGGGTGCCAGACGTAATTATGAGGAAATTAGGAGATGTAGCTGAGCGTGCTTTGAGATTCGATATATAGGCTGTCCCCAGGCCCTTATCTTATCCCCTCTTCGCTCTGTTTTTATATTATTCAATCTGGAGTGTAATTAGAGAGTGTATTATGACGAGCCAGTATCTTCTTCCAGTCTTCCCAGCCCCGAGAACCTCCATTTTCTTTCATAGGTTCTCGCAAGCTGAATTTGACTGATTGGAAAGGCAACATGGGCATGTTAACGGCGACACTGATATTGGCTCAGGGAATTTCAGCACAGAGGACAGCGACAGAGGTGTTATACTGTGTCATATATGTGTGGCTGTACGAGTGCGTTTTTATGGCTGCGTAAACACACAATCTGTGAGTGTGTCTGTTGGTAAATGTGTGTATATGTGAATGGCATTGGGGGCCGTCAACCCAGGCTCTCTCATGAGCCAAGGAGGGCTAGAAATGAAAGTGGAAATGGTGATGACCCCAGAGGGTTGTAGAAGACAGACCTCCAAGAATAGCAAAGATTCCTCAGCCTTTATTGCATACCTGCCAACACCCCTGTTTTCTCTCACTATTTTTTTTTCATAAGGGACACTGTGTGCTTTTTTCACCTCTTAATGCGCCGTGTTCGCATTTTGTTACCATGGGTTTCATTTCTTACGCTCACAGAAACACTTGAATGAAAGTAAGTTTCAACTATGGAGGCTGATGCTGTTTTGCACCTGCATTCAATAGACCCCCTTCATTATACACCTGAAGTAACTGTAAGAGGTAAAACAAATGAATGTATTCAAGCTGAGTTCAAGCTGTTGCTTCTGCTCCTCTATTTGCTAAATTTAAGTCTTTATTTGAGATTACATATAATCTTGTAAACTGAGGGAAATGTTGACGTCTTACATTCAAAGATATAGGGGAGACTTATTTTATATGTGTTGAGTGTGGGGTTTAAAAGCTTTTTAAGTGTCTCACTGGAGATTGCCATTGATTTCCCACCCAATTCAAGCTGTATAACTCACTAATGCATTTTATTATATTTTACCAGAAAACATTCAGTTATAATTCTTCTTTTTTTAAAGTGAAGATGTCAATACTTAAATAACCTCTACAAGGTCAGAATCTGTACTTTCTGATTTAATTCTAATTCCCACACACGCAATATGTAAGATGTATGGAAACAACCTATCATTATAAGCTGTGATGTTTGATGGTAATCATACATTGATTAAATAATTAATTAATCAGCGTAGGCACTGAATTACTGCTCATCAGAGTATAGTTAAAACACTGTTAACACCAGAAAGCTAACAAGCTTCTTCTCAGCATGCCACCAGCCCACAGCCACAGTGACAGAGAACACAAACAACCTTCGGGAAAGAGAGTATTTAGAAAGGTCTGTGTGTCAATCTGCATCTCCATCAAACGGCGATAACACAGCAGTTTGTTGTATGAGGACTAAGCAACCGTGTGCTTTGGATGCACAACAGGCTGCAGGTTTGAATCCAGCCCAACTGCAGCAGCTGATTTTACACCAGGAACACCAGAGAGGAGGAAGTGATCTGTGAAATCAGCTGGTGCAGAGAATGATTGGAAGAAAAACCTGCAGCCTCTCGGCCCTGCATTGCACAAGGTTGCCTATACGACATCAATATTGTGAAGCTGCTTTCTCGGTCAATATTAATGATATTAACCCAGTGAATTGAAATTGGTCAGCAGTGCATGGAGTGCTCATTGAGTAATTTTACAGGCATGCACTTAATTATTTTAAGTAGTCAGCTTAGGACAGTATTTTAATGTCAACAAGTAATGGGATTCCTGTCCAGATTTGTTTTGTAGTTGGTCAGTGAGTTCAAATCCATAAAAGCCAGCTATTCTTGTACTTTCTATGCTGCAGGTTTTGGTGATCAAGCCACCCTGCTCTTTGTGGTGGTGTATTAAATTAAAACAAATTACCTATCTTTGATCTCTGGACCCTTGCGTTGAATTTGGACACAGTTTTCAAGGACTTATTACATTGTTGGACTGCCAGACAGCTTTGAAGGTAGAGAGATAACATATTTCTATGGTTTCAGTTGTATAATCTGCTGTAAGTGTACCTGGAGAATTTTTTTGAAGAGACTTTTTGAAAATTATCACAAGGCGAGACTTTAATCTATTGATATGTATACTGTTACATACTAATAATTAGTGCTGGATGGTACGACCATTGTTTTGTTGTTGTTTTTTTGTCTTTATATAGGTTTATATTCTTTATATTGAGAGTAGAAAGTAGTACTAGTAGAGAAAGTACATAGAATTGTTTTAATGTTCTTGGCCCCACAACATGATACAATATATGAAGAATTCCGAATGTGAACAATTTTTATTTTTCAAACTGCAACGTAGTAAAAACAGAACTTTAAGATTAAAAAATAGTTGTATAAACACTATACAATTCTCAAAGTATTTAAATATTCAAAGAGATATTTGTCATGTGTTCTGCTGCACAAGTAAGAAACAGATGAGTTAAAGCTGTTGTTTGCGCTATGCACAGCTATGGCGATATATGAGTCCAGCAGTGATATTAGGAGTGCAATGCTAAATCGGTGAAGTACTCTTTTAAGTGAATGGAATCTCTGTGAGTTTTTCTAGTAAGCAGCTCACCAACATGAACACCAAAGCCGCCATACCCTGTGAAGGCTCTAGCACATTGGAGGCGGTTCCACTAATCATATCCCAGATTGGGGTTGTATTGAAGTCCCTCCCATACGTCCTGCTGCCCAGCTGGCAGTGATAAGATCTAGATAAAATGACAGAAAACCATCTTTGGGAAAATTTTATTTGAAGTGTACGTTGATATTTTAGTTTGGCCCATGTCCCATCTGCTAAAGGCAGCAGGCTTTATGACCTATACTGCAGTCAGCCACCAGAGGGTGATTGCGATATCTTGGCATCACTTTTGGAGAGCTGTCATGTCGTTCATGTCGATGGATACGAACAATAATCAGACTCCCAATCAAGACTCCAATCCCAGTCCCAACTTTAAGAAGATATGAAGGTCTGATTGACAGTTTCTTGCCTCACCTTAACTCCACCCGAACTTCACACTACAGCCCAAATTTGGACATAAATCAATGCCATCTTTTGGCACAAACAAGGGTTTCAGTGGGAAGCCAGTGGACAGTCTGTGTTAACGGCCTTGGGTTAGAATATTATTGTTAGAGCTAATAAGGTCAGACAGCAGAGGTTCACAAGTTGATGCAAAGTGCAAACAATGACAAATATAGGAATGGACACTGGTTTTGCACCGAGTTGAAACTTTGTTGTGCCTATTCTCTGCTATGCCCTTTCTAACGATATGGTCACTCACAGTATAAATTCCCTGTGGGTGCCCAAGCTCCTGAGCACCCACTGAATCGGCGCCTATGCCAGAGACATTACAGATACTCTTATTTTCTGCAGTCTACAACGATCACCTTGAGTTTAAATAATAATAAAGTTTAGTGTGGCTCAATTACGGAGCCCCTAAAAGGACATGGGGAAAAAAAAAATGAAACGTTTCTAGTGCGCAGTAGATACTATCTTGTGCGCACTAGATACTATCTAGTACTATCTAGTGCGCACTAGATATGGATCCCTTGTTGTGGCGAATCAACACATGGCTAATTTTAATATTCACATGAGTATTAAACTAATTTGTCTGTAACTAAAAATAAATGTAAATTAATCTGTAATAAATCCTTTTTTGTTACAGGCCGCATTTAAATGCCCTCTCCTGCAGCCGGACACTCATTTGTCCTCCTTTTGAGAAAATAACAAAAACTGTCCGCCTTTTGACACATTACCTTGTTAGTTTAATACTTATTGGCTTAAAATGTGTGTCAAAATAAGTAATTTCATTGGTCACATTTTCGTTTGGTGACCTATCAACACATGGCTAATTTTAATATTCAAATGGGCCATGTGTTGATTCGCCACTAGATCCTATCTAGTGAGCACAAGATAGTATCTAGTGTGCACTAGAAACATTTCATTTTTTTTTTTTCCATCTCCCTTTAGGGGCTCCATACTCAATAAATCAAAGCTTGATTAGGACCAATAAAGCAAACCATATAGAGACCTTAATGTGAAGAAGTCAGCAGTCAGAGCTCTACTTTAATAAGGTTCAGATTGAATTATCTAGTGCATGTAAACAGCCTGACTTTTTCTGCAATGACATGACACCTCTATAATTCCACTGAATCTAGAGTTAATGGAAAACACGTCACTCAATAAGAAGCCTGGCTATTCCACATATTCCTTGATCTTGAGTGGTGATTACCTCTTCAGAAAACTCACAGGGCTGCCTCAAAGAGACAATTCAGCCGTTGAGACAAACACCCCAATTAGGAGCCACATCGGCTGTCGCCGTCACCGGCTGCGGTGTGATTGTTTGTGACACTCATCTGGAGTGTATTTTTTAAAATGTGCATGTGTGTATTTGTGTTTGCGAGCCATATCTGCTCTTCCATGCTGAATCATTAGATGTGTCAGGCCAGTTTATCTGTGACTCTGATGAACACTGCAGTGGTGATGGCCTGTCGGTAATCTGGCTGACAGAGCGGTGATGGATCGTTCCAGCCACCCTCTCGCCAACCTAGACATGCTGCAAATGACTTTATTGGAGGGTTGTAATGACTTGTGATGGCTGTTGTTTTGGTCATCGGACTCACTTTTGTTTGGTTTTCGGCCTGTCTTTCTGTTTTTATGTCTTGATCTGTGGACGCCGTGGTGATGATGATGCATGATATGCACTGGCTGTGTTTGGACATAAACCCTGTGCGGATAATTTTTTTTCTTTTCTTCCTCCAGCTCGTCTTTTCTCTCTATATTTGCATCTACTTTTCTGCTGCTTCCTGCTACTTTTGTGCCATCTTCCTTTACTTTATCTTGACCTTGTCTGTTTTGTTCTTTCCATTTCCCTTACTTGTCCTTTTCTTTCTCCTACTTGTCTTTTCTCTTCACATTTGCATTGGTCCTTTTGTCACTCCTTGCTACTTCTGTCATTTCCCTTTTCTTTATCTTCAGTTTCTGTCTACAGTCGCCTCCATCTCCCATACTTTATTGCTTATTTATTTCTTCCTTTTCCTCACCCAGTCTGTTTTCATTCCATCTGCCTCCCTCACCCTTATCATTCCTATTTTCCTCCCTCTGACTCCTCCATGTCCGTCTCTTCCCCTTTTCTCTCTCTTTCGATCAATTCCATTCATTTGTCTTCCTTATTATTGATCCACTCATCCATCTATTCATCTGTCCATCCATTTAACAATTTGTCATTTTGTCCTTCCAGTGTGACCCAGGAGAAGCCACCAAGTTGCTGTATGACCTTCTGTACACCGAGCCCATCAAGATCGTCCTGATGCCTGGGTGCAGTGGCGTCTCCACATTGGTGGCCGAAGCGGCTCGCATGTGGAACCTCATAGTGGTGGGTTTCTTTTATTGTTTGTATCGAAGTACACACTTTAAACCCATGTTTTGATTCCATTTGAACCCAAACCATACTAAAAAGAGGCTCCTTAAAACTCCAGAACTTGCCTAAGAATGATCATGTTTGTATGTTTTCTGCAATATAGAAGTAATCCAATGATTGCTCTGTACATACATGGATAAATTGTAAACATGAATGCCAATTTGGCAACACATATACAAATTGAGGCTTAGAAATATCAGGCAGTTAAAGTTGTAGCCTACAGCCAGCTATCTAACTTATTGCCTAATAATGCATTAGCTTAAAGGGTCAGTTAACCTTGATTGCAAAAGAAAGACAACTTTTTTCTCACTTACTTCTAGTAATATCCAGTTATGCAGATAATTTTATGGGTTCTGGTTCTGAGATATTTGTCCCTGAGATTTCTGCTCACTCCCAAGACAATGGAAATTAATGAAGTTTGTTTGATTCACGGTATGAAAAATGAAATTCAACAGCAACATCCCTTTCCAGTGAAAATTCGCAGAGCACACTGTCAACAGTTTTTATAGGGACTATTTATTTGGTAGAAAATTGACAATGACAATAGTTCACAGAGAGATATGTGGACTCACCTCCAGGTGGATTAGGAGGGGGCAGAAATCTCTTACTCTTACTCTTACTGCACATAAAACCTTACTACAAATCTCCACGGCTGGACATCACCAGGGATTAGTGAGAAAATGTGTATACAGTAATTTGGGTAAACTGTTAAGTCAAATAAGATTCATTAAAGTAGCGAAGGACACAGATATAACAGAGTGAACAAACTAGTTTGACTTGGTAATGTGACATATTTTACAGTCTTAAAGAAACACTATATAACTTCTACAAATGAAAAATTAAAGCCATAAACAATACAATGCAAGCTTAATTCTCTATACTCGGATTTTTTATGTTTTACTCAAGTTATCGTTCACTTCACCCGGGTCACCCACTCCCGGTCTCCACTGCGGGGATCTGTCCGCTCTGTGTATGTGTGTGTAGGAGCTGAGTCCCCCGCCCTCCGCCAAACAAGCAGAGGAGAAAGACAGACAGCTAACGTGACCATAAATGACAGCCAAATGTGGTAGAAAACTCTCAACATAGTTTTTTCTCTTTTAATTTGTTTCTTTTCTTTCTCTGTTATGATATATCTGTCTGACATAGCATAAAGCTCAGGATAGAAAGACACGGTCAGAACAAGCTGCTCCTCCATTTTCTTGCCTACCCGGGTGACAAGTCCCCTATCTAATGATTGGTTGCCTGAAAAAGAGTGACAGTGATGACACAAGTGCCTCTTTGAAAAGTTAACAGATTTTCAACTAGAAGCGCTAAGGCCGCACAAAAAAGGCGGAGCGCTGGTGCAACGCCTCTTCTCTAGACAGACGCATGCTGCCACATACGCTCCCTCCTCATTGGGAACAATTGAAGAAAGACACAAGTCCTTTGCTGACTTGAATCTTTGCCATAGTTTAAGATAATGGTAATTGTCTTTTGTGGCTGCAATTGCAAAATTACAAACTTTAAAAACACCTCAATAATTGTTGGGTACATTTTTGCTCCATACAGCGATTGCCCAGGTGTGGGGAGGTGAGATAGTAAACAAGGTCTGAATTTCTCTCTAAACCGCCCTTTTTTTCATTCCACAAATGTCATTTTTTGTGTGCACAACAAATTGCATCGCTACCAATTAAGACTACTAGGGATTTACATCCCTTGTAGTCGATTTCTTTTAACAGAACGAGATTCAAGACAAATTATTTCACAATAAAAAATAAATCTGCAAAATATGTTTTCTATTGTTTTCTTTATCATATTATAGAATCAGTTTTTATTTGGGTAGGGTATAAACTGCAAAATAGTCCATATTTTAATTTTTCATCTCACTGATTTTAATCTTCGCATATTTGTATCACGATATATCTTTACATTTCTACTGTCTACTACACATGTTTACAGCTACCCCCATATTTAAATGATTGTAGCATGTTTTCATTATGGCCGGCTTTTCACCCTCCCACATTCTGGCCTTTTGGAACTACTACACTTTTATCTTCAGAGGTGGTTATTTGGTATTTCTTCCCCATAACCTGACCCTAAGGGGACCATAGTTGAAACAATTTAGAAAGTCTGTCTTTAAAATCAGGACCACATTAGCTATAAAACCTGTTTCTTTCTCTCACAAAGACGTTACATTCATTTTGGAGACCCTGTTGTCCAGAGTGACTTATATATATCTGCACTGATCCTCTGTAGGGAACAAGAGCTAGATTCCAGACAAACAGGGAAGAAAGCAATGTTGCTACTTGTCCCATATCTCTGTCTCTTGTGGACCTTTGTTCCATATAGCATAGAGATAGAGAGTGAGAGAGAGATATGAGCTGATAAGAAACCTTGACACTGACTGCAAAAACTTTAGCTCAGTTTGTGCTGTAAGATTGTAAACAATGTAAAATGTACTGCAGACGCTGTTGGACAAAAGGATGATCTTTTGGACTTGCGGTAATTATACTAAGTTCCCAAAATCAATGCTGTAGTTGTTTATTGATTATAGAATACTTCACACAGCACGCTTTTAATCAGTGATGGCATTTTACAAGACATTTTAACAATACTGCATTGACAGCAACACTAAGTACAAGACCAAACATATTGCTTCACCTCACATGCTGCATGATAATACCGTAAGTACAAACACATCCCAGATCTCTAAATCAGCAAGAGCTCTGCTGCTGTTATTTTTTGGAAATATTTCAGCCTTTTATGCTTTCATCAGTTATTTTGTTTATCTCATTATCCGTCTTCTCTTGATCTGCCTCTCTGTCACTCACAGTGCTCTGCTTATTAGCTTTGTCCCATAATTGAAGTTTCATCCAGAGATTAGTCATCGAGAACAATCAGTTCTAGTGGTTGGCATCTACCCCTCTTTCTCATTTCTGGTCTTTCTCTCTTTGTCACCCTGTCTTTCCTCATCATTAAAAACTATTTTCCACTTTTTGACTCTTTGCCTTCCTCTTTTCTCTGTCTGCTGTCGCTGCCTGGAGCTGGTCTGCTCTATTTCAGCCTCTTTTTCATTCCTTCCTTCCTTCCTCCTTTCCATCTCTACCGTCTTTCTCTCCCACTCTTCATTTCCGCCTTGCTCCCTCAACTCGAGCAGTCGATTCTCCCCACACACAAAGGGATCTGTCTCTCTTTACTACACGCCACCACTGGCACAACCTCCTAACCGCCACACTCAATTATTTCTGTACGCTGCCTGCCTGCAAGAACCTCCTCGCATGTCAAACAGCCTCATCAGAGCGCCGGGGAGGCAAAAGCAACCTCCATTTCTGGACGCTGATCAAGGAGGGGCACTCGATCGGTTCTTCTTGGCACAGTGCTAATTTGATCTACCATCTCCTTTTCTAAAAGCACTGTAAGCCATAGACGGGCATTGATCTACTACAAGGCTACGGGACATCTGAGGAACTGAGAATCAAGAGATATTGTTTGTGGTTTTTGGGAAGCTTCGATGTGGAACTTCGCCTGTCTGTTGCAGAGTGCTGCTACATCTGTCTATTTCTGCCACAGCACAGCTTTTTGCTCCATTTCAGTTTTGTCACTGCTTTCGTGTCTGGTGAGGGTTTATTTGAGTGTTACCGAAGCTTGCAGCTCTTAGTTTGATTTTAAATTTTTGACTTCAGTTAAATTATTACACTCTACCAGGCATGTAGCTAATGAAACTATTGCAAGAACTAGATTTTAAAAACTATAAAATGTGTCAAGGCCAAGCTGAAAGCACCTCAGTTTTGTTGGCGAGTAGGTGACTTTAAAGGGTCTATTAACTCAAATTACAAAAATAAATAATGCTTTGTCACTTACCTCTAGTCGTATTTAGCCATGGTAGCTTGTTGCTGTTTTATTATTTGTCTAGGCTTTAAGATATTGGCCCCTGAGAATGATTCAGCCTCCTCCTACAATTGAGTTTATTCGAATTTAACTTGTGGTGCTCACAGCACTGAAAATTGACATTTATAATTACTAACAGCAACATGTCAAAGGATGTCTGTGTCCAAAATTATAAAATATATATTCAATACTTTTTATGTTAGATAGACCCTTTACTAATGTAATGGACATTTTTGGAGGTATTTTAGACCAAACATTTCTCACTCTGAATACTGACACTCAAATAGAATAAAGAACAGTAACTCTGTAGTGTTCTGTGGATTATCCAGATTAATTACGCTAGAATAAGTAAATATTATTACATTAGATAAATAGTATAACTGTATTTTTTATCCACACTCTGATGATCCTGACTTTTCCTTTAGCACCACCACCAGGTCAAATCTGACCCATTCAGTTTTAAGTATTTAAAAATAGCACAGACATCCATGGTCCTAGCTTATACCCTGATTCATCTAGTGCCATCATCAGGTCAAAATTTAATTTGTTGATTTATGATTAAATAGGCCTGCCTACAAAACTAATGACATTCCCATCAGCCACAGCTGTACTTTTTGTTTATTGCTAGCAAGTGTTAGCATGACAACAGGTAAACTAAGAAAGGGAATCTGCTCAACAACAGCATTGTTATTGTGAGGATGTTAGCATGCTGTGTGTACATACAGCCTCACAAAGCCACAAAGCATGGCTGTGGATAAACTTAAGATGAACTGCAATGGCTGTAATGAAGGAACACGTCACCCCATTGGAGCTGTCACAGATACCTGCCCCCACCTGCCCTATAGTTGCCCTCAGTGTATTTACACCAATCCCATTCACCTGATCCCCTCAGCCACCAGCACACATGTTCCCGATTCCCTCATTATCTGCCCTGTATACCAGCCCTTTTTCCCCAGTTATCTAATGCACCGTACCACCCAGGCTAAGCGTTGCCTGCTTAGTTTGCCCTCGCTGACACATTATCTGTTGCCAAACTCTGCATTGAACTCTTACTAAGTAAACGATTGATTGATTAAATCCTGCTTGTGAGTCCACATCTCTGTGTGTGTAGAACCATTACAGGAGTGCTGGAGCACAGCAGCAGAAATAAGCTATTGAAGTTCTTTTTGGTTCATACAAGCAGCACTTGTTAGTCAGTTACGTCTATTGTTGTGTTTGGTAGTTTCATGTGGTTTGTTAACAAGAAATAAAGTATAGAATATAGCCAGCCAAATATGTTTTTCTGTAATTTGATCCCGTCACCAACATGTGCTGACGTGTATCACCTTTCATGTTTATTATTGAGCAAATCTGCTGCTGGTTTCTCTAGATCTTTCACTGCCACACCCAGATCAGCTGCCACTTCCTGTATAGTTTCCCTTCTTTTGTTTTGATGCCTCCGTCAACCTGTCTGTGCCCACTGGGATTTGTTATTGTGCAGTGTCCACATTGTACATGACATTTCACATCTGTCATCAAGCCAACCTTTCACTCCCAGTGGTGAAAATCCCAGAGCTGTATCGGTAATGGGGCGCAGATGAGAGCTGGGGAGCAGGATAGGCTGTCTGTGTCTGTAATGGTTCCCTAAACGCCAGGTTCCTCATTTTAAAGGAGACCTGTCAAGGATTTTATCTTGAGTTGCCACTGTGAAACTAATTGTTCGAGGAACAGTCTTCTCGCTGTTTCGGTTGGCATTACCCACCATCCATCTTCCCCCCTGATTTGGACGCATATCTTAGCAGTCTGCCTCTTGTGGGAATTGTGCCTGCGAATTCAAATTATATGGGTCCAAATGAAAGAAACAGATGATCACTGGGGCTACTGTTTGCCACAACAATAATTAGATAATTTTTTGTATTTGCTTTGTTTGTAATAGTAGAATGTGTCATCCTAATTTCATGGCAATGTATGCATGGGAAATCCTGCGTGAAGTGTGTTATTTTTTTTATTGAAATTACAGAGTTTATCAGCACACCTGATAAGCCGGAGGGAAGCTAAAAGGAGGGCGGGAGGGAGGTTGTGTGGATGAAAATGAGAAAATGGGAGCGGGGATTGTTTCTGTGGTTCTCTGTGTTTTCGCTGGCTTTCCTCTCTGTTGTTCTCTGTTTGAACCAGTCATCATCAAAGAACACTGTGTACAGGGGGAGAACAAGAGAGGCCTGATTTGAATACATTTTGATTGAAGTCTGTTTACTACTGATGCCTTGAAGGACCTTCAGAAGTATATTTTTCTGTTTCTGTTTCCTTTCCCACTAAACCGCTGTATGCTTTACTCCTTCCTGCCTTAGTGACTGTGTTTCCTCTTATTTTTCTCTCATTTGTCATGTCCTGTGTTTCTCAGCTGTCTTACGGCTCCAGCTCTCCGGCTCTTTCCAACCGCCAGCGCTTCCCCACCTTCTTCCGCACGCACCCGTCGGCCACCCTTCACAACCCCACCAGGGTGCAGCTCTTCCAGAAGTGGAAGTGGACGCGCATCGCCACCATCCAGCAGACCACCGAAGTCTTCACCTCGGTCAGTGACTTTAATCTACTTCATCTCACCTTCAGTTTTTACACCTTTTGTTTTATCTCTAACTCTTGGCTCTCCTTTTCCTTTATCTCCTGCAATGCTTTTCATCACTTTCTCCATGTCCTCACTTCAGCCACATCATTTTTGGTAAAGTGTTGGTTGCCTGATCGCCCGCCTGCCTCTGTATGTTTGTTTATGAGAGCCGTTGTGTTCTCAGGCTATGCGATGCTCCTTCAAGCAATCTCTCCTGGCGATTGATGGAGGATTTTTGAAGTAATTTGTTGTTGGAGTATTGGTTGTGAGAAATATTGATCAGGCAATACATCTCTCCCAGGCTCGGCGGTCGATGCCATGACACTTGGGTTGGTTCCTGTAATGGAGGTTAATGATTCCTCTCTCACATTCTTTCCTCTCTCTTTTCACATTCTTCTTTTCTTCTTTCCACTTTTGTTCTTTGTCTAAAAATCTATTCTCTCCCATGCTGCCTCTCTTGATTGCCATATATCCCCACACTATCTATCCCTTTCTTGACATTTCTCATATACACTTCAGAATTTCTTTTTTCTATTTATTTTTTTTTGTCTCTTTGGACTTGCTTTTCTTTTGTCTATCCAATCTCAACACGCCACCTCTCTCTGTCCCTTTCTGTTCAGCTGTCTTTCTAACCTCATCTTTCTCCCCCTCTCCCCCCCAACCTCTCCTTGTCTGCCCCCCTCTGTCCCTCCCTTTCATCTTGCAGACTTTGGATGATCTGGAGCAGAGGACGAAGGAGGCAGGCATCGAGATCAGCGTTCGCCAGAGTTTCCTCACCGACCCGGCTGTCGCTGTCAAGAACCTCAAGGTGCTTTGATTAAAAATTCACCTCAGCTGCTGGTTGTCTCTCTATCTCCCCTTCTCCTTCCTTCTCTGGTTCACAGCTGCACACGATACCATTAGCATAGAGGAGATTTGATAGAGGAAATTAATGCGCCATGCTAATTAGCAACTCCTGAACAGCAGTACGTGCCGTCCTGCGAAGCAGCAGGAACTTTGGCACACAGCGCTGCCACATCAAGCTGTGCTATAGTGAAGTTTTATTGCTGCTGCTGATGTAACTAAGCAATGTTTTGTTTGTTCCATGTTTTGATGCAGCGCCAGGATGCAAGGATCATCGTGGGGCTCTTTTATGAGACTGAAGCCAGGAAGGTGTTTTGTGAGGTTAGTACCTTTTCCCACTCGACTGATCCCAGTAGACTGAACCTGACTGGCTATTAGCAGAAATTGAGCTCTGTAATGAGCTGTTTGAATGTCTGAATGTATTTTCTTGTTTGGCAGTGATACAACATCCTCAACACATCTCTGGGAACAATTCTCCTCATGCTTATTTATCATTCTCTCCCTCCCTTCCTCCACCCTCCATATCTGCCTCTCTCCCTCCTGCCTTCCCTGGCTGCTGCAGGTGTTCAAGGAGAAGCTCTATGGGAAGAAGTATGTGTGGTTCCTGATAGGCTGGTACGCAGACAACTGGTTTAAGATCAAAGACCCAGCTATCAACTGCACAGTGGAGAACATGACGGAAGCCGTGGAGGGACACGTGACCACCGAGATCGTCATGTTGAATCCTGAGACTGTCCGCGGCGTCTCCAACATGGTGAGAACACACAAAAAAATTTTTCTCTCCCACTACTGTAATGATTATATTAAATGGATATTAAGTCACATTTGATGTTAAATTAGTGACATGGAATTGTGACATCAACAGCTTGAAATTGTCCCGTTTGTGTTATAGAGTGAAGTGAGAGCTATACTTCTCAATGCAAAATATTTAAAGCACTTAGGTCCAATACAAGTGTTTAATGAGCTTATATTGACATCAAACAGAGCACCCCTGTGCTTTGTCAGACAGTACACCTGGGAGATGGAGTTCCCAGTTGAATTTCCCAATGTCCAAATAAATGGGAACCTGCCACAAATACATCATATCACAAAAAACGTGAGAAGAATCAATACAAAAAGCAATCGCTAAATCAGAATAATGATATATGAGAAGTAATGAAAGGGAAGAAAATGCTGCAGGAACATCCATCATGAAGTACATGCAACCTTCAAACATTGATTCAATTTAGATGCTTAGAAAAAGAACAGACTGGTTTACACCAATTATCACCTGTATTTTGCACTCTAAAGGTGAAAAGAAAAATGGGGATTAAGTGCAAATGTGATGCTGATTATGTACCAGTCTCACTAATTAAACAAAATAAAAATAAACTACAGTGTTTGCACTTGCATATGGCTGCAAAAAAAGCCCCAAAATACAGTAAAATTGTGATTTTTGTTTTAGTTAGTTTTTCATTTCTTTCTGACTTTCCTCCTGCCTTCCATGTCTTCCTCCTTAGAAGTTTGTTAATGTAGTTTGAGCTCTTTGTTTGTACATCCAGCGTGGCTAACACTGCTCTTTCTAACCACTGAGCTCTTCTTATCCTTATCCCTAACAAATGTCTTCTGCCATCTATGTAAAACGGGTCAATTCCCACAGAGACACAGTTTTTTTTTTCCAGGAAAGACTGATAATGTCATAGCTTCAATGAACTGCGTATGACCTGAATCACTATTATATTTCCTAATCCACAGACAGAGGGTAGAAACACAGATGTTTACTGCTGTCACACTCTTTCTGAAGATCTTCCTTTATAGTTTTTACCCTCGTTTAGCTTCCCAGGTAACTGTCGTTCTCTGCTTCTCTTTCGCCCGTCGCTCTCTTCTGTTCACCTTCTCTAATCCTCTTAAACTGTCTCTTCCTCTCTCCATCTCTCCTATTGTTTGACCTTCTCTGACTCTGCCGGTCTATGGTGGATCATCCTTTTATTCTGCTTGTTTACCCACCTCTCTTTTCCCTTCTCCTTTTCATTTCCTCATCCCCACCTTTCCCACCATCCCCCTTCTCTCTCTCCCCCTCCCCCTCCCCCCTCCTCTATCCCCCCTTCCCTCTCTTGCACTTCATCAGCAGCTGTTGTTTATATTCATACAGCACCTGCCACTACCTGCTGATTTAGCTGTTGACGTGCTGCTCGACGGGTGATAAGAATTACAGCCAGAACTCCTGCTCATAGTCAATCTATTCAAATTCAATTTCCAAGTTTGAAATTGGCATATTTCTTCTAGATGGAGCACTCAGATGAAGCTAGTGTGCAGATACCGCAGGGTCTGCAATAGCACATTGTCAGCTAGTTTTCAGTAGGTAGTGGCAGATTTAAATGCCAAATGCCAAGGTGGAATTTCAATGAGATGAATTTGACATAAGTGAATTGGGGGTGTGTAGGCCTAATTGGCCTCAGACAATCCACAGGGACACCATGATGATTGGTAGCAATAATTTCCACACATGTATCCCCGATTTCAGAGGGAGAACATTTTTATTGGTGTTTAATTACAGAAACACGTCTAAACAGTTTAATTGTGCACTCGCAAGAAAAAGGAATACCTTGTTATAAAGTTTGTATAAACATTTTAAGTTCACAGAATCAGTAATATTTGCAATGTGTAAAAATCCTTCATTTTTAATAATTGAATTAGGGATGTAAAGTATGGATTTTCTTTTCAGCAGACACATTAAATGATAATTACCTGCTTCTCATGGCCGTTATTAGATAGTTTCACAATTTTGTGTTTTAAAAAGAAGTTGATGACCTGTAGGTTTTACACGCCTGATGGCAAGAAAGGCTAAGATTTAGTGAGCAAAGATGGATGATTTAGCATTTCATAGCATATATCCTATCAGTTCTGACCAGT
Source organism: Dicentrarchus labrax (assembly GCF_905237075.1). Taxonomy (NCBI): domain Eukaryota; kingdom Metazoa; phylum Chordata; class Actinopteri; family Moronidae; genus Dicentrarchus; species Dicentrarchus labrax. Next base: position 5,110,095 of record NW_026136707.1, on the reverse strand, counting down.
CTAACTGAAAACACTGTTGTTCATACAAGAATAACAAAAAATTGTTCGGTTTATTATTATTATTATTATTTTTATTATTATTATTATTATAGACCAATAATTAGTTGGCTAATATAATAATTATATTAAAATAATTGTATTAATAACAGAAATTTCCCATTATTGACCCGGATGATAATTCCCGGCTGCACCCAGATGTGGGTGTATTATATTGGTATTAAATGTCAAGTTAAAAGCAAGTAAAAAATAATCTAATTCAGAGACGTAATATTAGAAGAAAACTGCCTCTGTATGTAACAAACCTAAATATTTTAGCTCCCTCCTTAGGTCAATGCAGCATATTTTAATTAGAAGAAGTTCAACATTTTTGGGTAGATGCTTATTTGCTTTCTTGCCAAGAGTTAGATGATAAGATTGATGTACACTAAATATGAAACTACAGCCAGGTATTGATTAGCTTCGCTTAACATAAAGGCTGGCAGCAAGGGGAAACAGCTAGTCTTGCTCTCTGGCCTGGTAAAAATAGGCCTACCCTCAAACCTAAAGCTCAATAATTAATTAACAAATATTTTGTCTGTTTAATCCAGATAAAAACAAAATGTACACATGCAGAGTTTTGGTTTTTCGGGGAGTTATTAACTGGATTATTTCAGGAAGCCACTGCTCCAGGTCATGATACCCAGCACCATAAACCTTGTAAAACCGCAACTTGTTGTTTGCTGGGTGGATTTTGTTAACGCTGGCTGAGTTAATTCACATTTAGTGTACAGGCATGTGAGTTGTATGAGCTCTCACAAAGAAAGCAAGAGCGTATTTTACAAAATGTCAAAATATTCCTTTACAAATGTCAAGCTGCAGCTGCGGCATTGCTCTGAATGCCAAGACGCCTCTTCTGTTTCATTTTGTAAATAATAGCGCATTCTGCCCACATGTCGGGCACTTAAGAGGTCCAAGTGGTGGCCACTGGTCAGCTCCACTACCCCTCAATAGGGGCTATTAAGGATTAAGTGCCCTCTAGTCAGCCCAGCTCCTGTAGCCCTGGCTAGTACAAAATGCTAATCTGGTGTTATCATAAGGCAAAACCTAACCCTAACTCTGCATTTAGAAATGGTGACATATTTTGCTTTGTATAGATTTGTATATATTTTGGCATATAAAATACTGTTCATGATAGGTGGACAGACTGGGGTCGCTCTAGTCCATCAGCTCGATTTCATCATGGGGGTTAAAAAAATTGTCACACATCTTACCAACAGCGTTTCCTTTCATACCTTGAAAATGTGGTTTCAGATTTTAACTTTAAGTTTAAAGAAATGACTCCAAACTGTCGCGGTGCATTGTGTGTTCATGTAGGACTGTAAGTGTTTGAGACAATTCACCACTGCATTGCTTTTACAGTCTTTTACAGCCATTGTGAAATAGATATATTATGTCTAGAAATATAAATATAAAATCTCCTTAACATTATCTTCAGAAGGGCTCCTCTTTGATATCCTCTCTGTCCTGTTTCTATCAGACATCGCAGGAGTTTATCGCTGCCTTGATGTCTCGTCTGGGTGGGATGAACCCAGAGGAGACTGGTGGGTTTCAGGAGGCCCCTTTAGCCTACGATGCAGTGTGGGCTCTGGCCCTTGCCCTCAATAAGACCGTGGCACCACTGAAAGCCAAGGGCCGACGACTGGAGGATTTCAACTATAACAACCATGATATTACCTCTGAGATCTACAGGGCCCTCAACACAAGCTCTTTTGAAGGAGTTTCGGTAAGTGGATGAGAGATGAGGATGAGAAAAAAGATGGGAAAGAAGACTAGATAATAAAAACAGCTGTTTATGCTCTAATTTTGGTATTTTATAGTTATTTATCATATATGAATATGCAGTGTTTTTTTAACAGGTGTTTTGACTGCTGTTTTTTTGATCCATATAATTCCTGTTGTTGCTTTTCATCATGATCATACTGAGACACCCTCATTTCAGGTCCCTGACATGTGAATTGTCTGTGTAAAGAGAATGAACAAATAACAAAATGTGTTTGATATCACCGTCAGTGATGTAGCACTTCACTTAATTTTTTCTTTTAAAGGTCCAGTGTGTTAGATTTAGGGAGATCTCTTGTATATGGCAGAAATGGAATATAATATTGATAAGTATGTTTTTATTAGTGTATAATAATCTGAAATTAAGAATCATTTTCTATGTTGAACCAGTTGCCATGTTTCTTCAGTAGCCCAGAACGGACAAACTAAACACTGGCTCTAGATAGCCACAACCTGCTACTGCTATGGTCCAGCCCCTGACTTTACTTCTGTACATGAAACTTACTAGTATCTAGACTACATTAGAGTCACCCGCCACGTTCCCCGATCTCAGCAGTTACCGTGCTCAGTACAATCTTACTATACTTTTGGCAGAGCCAGGCTAACTGTTTCCCCTGTTTCCTGTCTGTGTGCTAAGCTTAACTGTCTGTCCTAGCTGGACTTACCTTTATAATGAGCTTACAGGCATGAGAGTAGTATCTTCTTATCAAGCCCTTGGCAAGCAAAGCAAATAAATGTATTTATCAAAATGTCAAACTTTTCCTTTAAGAAAGGAGTTAATCATTTACGGTTAAAACACTTCTCCTCCTGTCTGTGTCTCAGGGCCAAGTGGTGTTTGACGCCCAGGGTTCCAGGATGGCAATGACTCTTATCGAGCAACTGCAAGGTAAAACACTCCCACACTGTCCTTCCGCAGATATTGCAGAATCTCGTCTGAACACTAAATTTCACTTATTCATCAAAAACAGCCTACGCTAACTGTATTCATCATGTGTCGATTGTTGCTTTCAGCTCATTGGGGGGGTGGGGGATTGTGGTGGCCCTCACTGCGATTGGTCTCAGTGTCTTACAATTGAACAAGCGAATGGGCTTGATGCAGGAATGTGTTGACTCTAGGCTCTGCTCTAATTGGGCACAAGCCTTCGTTTTGAGCCGTTTCTGGAAATGGCATCCTATTTGTCACCAGTGACTTAATGAGTTTCCCTGCACAGGATAAGGTTGAGGATTATTTTCTACCTCTGTTCTCTTTGGCGTCCTAAAAGATGAGAAATTTATAATCCTGCCTCTTTCCCCTCACGCTCTGTCTCATATTTCCTGTTGTGGTGTCGAGGTAATTTGACATCCACAATGAGACGACCTGACTTGCATCCCTGAATCACTGTGCGACCTCATCAGTATTCCTGGTCAAGACCGCCACATAAGCTCCTTTTTTTTCTTCTTCCTTTTCTCCTTCTCTTCCCCTTGGTACTTCTTTGTTTGTCCTTCTTTATGCACCTTTTCATTCCTCATTTCTTTTATCTGTTCATTGTGCGTATATTTCTGTACTCACGCATTCCATTAATATGAAATCACAGGAATGATAGAAAAATATCTTTACAGGGTTTGCATGAATATAAATATTTATCAGTTCTGTTGAGTTTTGTTGTGTTGTTTGAAAACCTGATCCCCCCCACAACACAACAGCGGAGGAAATGAATTTCACAGGCAATACTAATTAAGCTTTATCTTTCTGACTTTTATGCTTTTATTTCACTCTCTCACTCTATTTCTGCTTCTCTTTCTCAACCATAAAGGAGGCAGTTACAAGAAGATCGGTTACTATGACAGCTCTCAGAAGAACCTCTCCTGGTTTGGCAATGATGTTTGGATAGGTAAGATGGAGTTCATGACACTCTCTTCACTCAGCTTCCTGTGTCTGTATTTGTGTCCTGTCTGTCATGCTGTGAGTCAACGGGGTCACATCTTGGTGCTGTGACATTAGACCTCTTCAGCGTGGCTTAATTTAGACTTTGTTGCTGTCGAAATTATATATAATCATGCTGGATTTTCTCTAACCACTAGTTTGGGTGAAGCTAGTTATTTTGTTGCTGACGCTTGCCCCAAAATTAACTGCCTGCACACTCACCGTCTAACATGTGTTAAAATGTTGGCGCAGCAGATGCACAGTAGTCAAATGGGGCGGCAGCTAACCTAGGAGTTTTCAGTGTGCGAGTGATTGTGAACGCAATGATTCTCAGGAACATTCTGCAATATAAGGAGTGTTTTTTCAAACCTAAGTCAGTGGTTATTGAAGCAAATAAGGATGTGAAAGTACCCTCCATGTGTCCCAGCCACTGCTGCAGCTCCAACCGCTGACCGTGTTGGTACAAGGGCAGAATCAATGCGCCAAATACAACAACTTCCGGTTGTTTTGCAGCTGTCTCCTTCAACTTGCTCACGTTTCTCCCTCTGCACCTCGAAAACCTCCGGGCTAACTCAACCAACCAATCTATGAGTTTGTTTTACATCATTCTGCTACATGAAGAAGCACGAGCTCACGTTACACAAACCAGAACCAACTCTCCCAGTCCTGCTGCCCATATTCTAGTTTGCTGTGAAAACCTATTACTGCTGATTTGCTTCAGACACCAAGACCAATTCTGTGGTTGTTTACTGGCCCATCCCTCCCTGGAGAGGTGACATACTTGTGCCTGGACAGAGTGTGCCACTAATCAATCCTGCACGCCTCGGTGGCCCGTAGAGAGCTGCCTTTTTTTAGGCTTTTAAGGAAATGATCAGTTGCCAAGGCTTAACTGAACCCAGAAGAGGTAGTGATTCCAGGTCAGCAGCAGTGGCGAGGGACGGGTGACCTGTATGCATGTAGGCAACATGTCCTTCAAGAGGGCCAGCTGCCAGCTCTTTAGTTTGGCTTGTTGCAACGTGACAGCCTCTGTGTTAGCCCAGTTAAAACCTGCTGGGTTGAGACTGACTTGCTTTCCAACTTGTCAGAGGTGAGTTTTGTTTACTCCGTTTTTTGCCTTGTTTCCTCTTTTGAGGCTCGATTTAGTTTTTTTTTAACTGTTTACCAAATAAAGACGCATCTATCTGACATCTACTTGTTGTGAGGAAATGAGTAATTTCCTGCTCTCTGGAGCTGACTCAGTTCGGGGAAGTTTTTTTTGACAAGGGGGGTGGGCACGTTTGATTTTCTCCGTGCTGACAGGGTGGAGCACACGCGGGGGTTCTCAACTTAACCTCTCCGCTTGTTTTCCTGTGTGTTTACCAGGCGCCTCCCTGCCTCACTTTCTCACTCTCTTCACAGTCGCCCTAACAACCTCTTCAGCTCAGCTCTTCTTCTAATCGCTGTGGCAACTGTTATAGAGCTGGGTCTCCATGGCAACACCCTGTCCTGATTCCTTGATCAAGGACGGAGGAGTGTTTAAATGGTTCGAACAAGCTGACTGAATGGACAGTTGACACACGCGCACACACATTAAGCATTAGGTACTACTATTATACAAATAAACAGTATCTAGTATTTTTCTTTTATGTATTATATAATAGCAATTGTAATAAACTTAATTTTTATCGCACATTTCATACAGGCTTCAGGTCAAACTGTATATAACGTACATATAAACAATTAAATCAAAAGGTTATAAATAAAGCCCTGAAATACAGTAAAACAGAATAATTTTAAATAAGAAGAAATTAAATAATAATAAAACTTTAAGTCATATTCAGTGAAAGCAAGGATGCTGACTTTGTAAAGGCAAGATTGAAAATGTAAGATGTTTCTTAAAAGAGTACTTCACTGAGCAGTGCTTTGTGTTTTTAATTCCATTCATTCTTCTTCCTTGTCAAAACATGGTGGCTATATTACCCATAATGCAACAAGATTGCTTTTAAGAACTACCGTCCTTTTCTAAACATATAAAGAAAGCCACGCAGCATACTGTTGACGAAGGTTCTGCCAATGGGGTTCTAATAAGGTTTTCTCTAGTTCCAATTTCACTTCAGCTCTCTATGCACTCCCTTTTACTTGTTTCTTTTAAAACTTTTAAACACATTTGTGCTACTATTCAACACATCAACATGTGTTGTGCTCGCTGCCAAGACTCATTTCATATAGTAGATATGCTGTAAATTAAACAGATGGACAAACACTCTCATAAACAACCATTTTCTTTTATAACAGATGAATAATGTGGATAGCTTAAACGTATTTAGGGTATCTGTAAGTCTAAAAAAGCATTGTATTCAGTTTTATTGAAAAGGCAGTAGGTGTTAAAAAGCCTTGCCTGCCATAGACAGTGATGTTAGTTATAACATGATTATGTATCCAATTGCGGGCTGTTGGGAGTTATACACCTATGAACTAAAAATGGGATTGTTGCGACTGTGGATTGTGCTGCAGGAAGCTTCTTTTGTGGGGTTTCAGTCAGCGCCGTCAGACCTGTAAAACTGTCACTGCTGCAGCTATAGTGGGAAGCTGCTTATCTGGGTCCAGGTTGCATTAATTTAACAAATTATATCAATAGGAATTACTGTTATATACTGCCATGCAGCACAGGTTTTTAATATAGTAAGAAATAATTCTAGGCCATACCATCCCTCCTGGTTTCTGATTCATACTTTGCCCGTTGTGATGAATTGCACTCCATGTGGTATTAAAAAATCCTAACTTTAACTTGGAGAATCCGTCTTATATCGTAATTCCTCAGTCAGATGACACCAAATACACATCGGTTGTGTGACAGTGGTGACAAGCATCTAAACAGAGCATGATGGGCATCTCGACACCCTGTGACCCTCGAGGGCGCGACAACTCTGACACCTTCCTCTGACATCTGACACATCAGCTTCACGCGGCGCTGACACTTCAGCTCTGCTTCCCCTCTGACATGCACACACACACTCTGTCTCCCTCTATCTCACAAACGCACACACGCACTGAACACAAACTGTATGCACGCATTAATGCTCTCCTGCACTCATATACACCCTCTTGAGCACATTCACTCTTGCTACACCGATCAGCCATAACATTATGAGCACTGACTGGTGAAGTAAATAACACTGATTATCTCGTTATGATGGCAACTGTCAGTGGGTGGGATATATTAGGCAGCAAGTGAACATTTTGTCTTCAGAGTTGATGTGTTAGAATCAGGAAAAATGGGCAGAGGGGGGTTTGAACAACTTTTACAAGGGACAAATTGTGATGGCTAGACGACTGGGTCAGAGCATCTCCAAAACTGCAGCTCTTGTGGGGTGTTCCTGGTCTGCAGTGGTCAGTACCTATCAAAAGGGGTCCACGGAAGGAAAAGCAGTGAACCGGAGACAGGGTCATGGGTGGCCAAGGCTCATTGATGCATGTTTCTGATAGAAAGATGTCAGAACACACAGTGCATCGCAGTTTGTTGCGTATGGGGCTGATAGTGATAGGTGTATGTAGGTCTACATGCTTATCATGCAGTATATATACAGTCCACACTGGCATATGCATACTCGGGAGTGCACACACGGACGCACAAATCTGCAAGCAGACCCCTATTTAGGCAGACAGATAGTCAGAGGCTGTTGAGGGTAAAATGAGGCTCCCTGTCCATCTGCCCCTCTTTGAACCCTCCTCACTGAGGAATTCTTCTAGTTTAAAGCTACACAAGCATGAATAATTGGGTAGTTAGTATAAACACACACACTTTGTAAAACCCTAAAGCTTCAACTCTTAATTAACACCAAAGTTGTCTGCGTTACATAAAAATATAATAACTACTGAAATTGACATTTATATATGGATTATCTGTAACAGTTCATGGTTGTAATTCTCTGCACCTCAGCATTATTAATATTTAATGGAGGTCGTGGAGCTCATACACTGATGAAAACCTGTTCAAATGAACTACTATATGTACTCAATATGAGAAACAACTCTGGACCCCTGTGCCATCATTTTTCCATGATTTAGTTATTCATAAAACGCAGCATGTAGAGCTGTTGACTGCTGGGGACTGCAATTTGAATTCATTGTGAATAGTTCAAGTGACGTCTGAAATCAAATGTGTTTATAATTGTTCCAAATGGCCACACTGGAAGGCGTGGTGTAAAGCCATCCATCATAGATACAGTGGAGTGTGCGTGACATTTTTTAAATATAATAATAACATTGCATATTCGTACTACTGCAATAGGTTATTCACATAAAAAGTTACAGAAAAAGTTTGGGTCAAAAATGAAAATCAATAGCTTGAAAGAAATTGAAGTGAGTGTGAATGCGAGATAGTTTCGGAAAATTACAGAAATGGTCAGACACAAAGGTCTGGCGTCCTGAGGCTATTCAATCATAGAAGCATGCTGGCAGCCTAAATGTTTTTTGATTTCCAGCAGGTATTTAAAAAACTTGTAAAACATGTACGGAGCAGTTTTCACAGGTTCATTCAAGGATATTTGTTTGTAACCTGAATCACTTTCAGGCCATTTAACTTGTGACTTTAATGGGTCATCTTGGCTTCATAACCCTCCGTTTGACCCTGGTTGAATGCCTGTCAGACACTCAGCTTTGGTGAACAGGCATTTCTTGACTTTAATTTCATTTAATGATATTGATGTTTAAACACCGTTTAACCGACTCCCAGACTTTTAAAAAAAGAGTAGCAAAAGAAAAAGAGAACACAAGTGCACCGAGAAAATTGATGCTTAACTTTATTTGATAGAGTATCTAATGTAATTCTGTGGTTAAAAACGGATGTATATTATATTACAGTGGCAGGCTTGAGTCTCTGCGAACAGTGATTAACAGATATTGAATGTAGATATTGCATTCAGAAGACTCAATAAATCAATCATTATGAAAGGTTATGAGGAGGTCTGAGGCTTCTACTTAATTACCGTAATTGGTATTCTGATATTTATAGTTAGATGCTTATTCCTTCCTTACTTACTCCTGTTCAGACTGTGCAGTCATGCAGAGTGATTCTTTCAGTCATTTTAGAGAAGTTAATTGTTGGCTCAATCCCCAGACTGGAAGCATACATTTTGATGGGGAAAGTGAAAACAACCCCTTCTTCATTACCACCACTGGGTTGCCCTTGAGCAAGGCCCTTAACCCCTAACTGCTCAATTGAAGCTGCTCAGTGGCCAGTGGAGTGAATTTGTGTACCTGCAAGGAAAAAGAGAGCCTACCTCTCAGCGATACGTCCCTGGTTGAATAAAATTTTTCAGCTGCCTGCAAAACATACAGGTACTTTTGGCCAGTGTTGGACTAATTACTCCAAAAAGACCAGACTTACGACAATTAAACATTATATTTTTACTAGTAATGAGTTACTGCCCAACACTGCTCTTGGCTAGTATTGATTGGCTTTGTAGCATTCTTGTTTGGGGAATTGATGAAGGGAAGACAGTTTATTACAGTTATTTCCATTATAAATAGAGATTAGATTATTTTTTTCTATTTACTGAATAATCATTTAGTCTATACAATGAAAATCCAGAGCCATATTGTATTATTTTGTTCAGCCAAGATATATCATTTGCTCTCATACATAAAAAAAACAGCAACATCAGAATAGCCTATTAATTTTCTTTCAATCTATTAATCAACTAATTATTGCAGCTCAAAAAGACAGTGCACCTCCTGTTCCAGTCTAATTTAATTTTGATTTATGAAACTAACCCTCACCCTAGAAAACCCAGACCCCATTAACAAGTATTGTCTGTGTTGCCAAAGACTGGTATATCTTATTCCTCTGTGCCACAGAGCTCCATTGTTCTCCAAAAACAATCCATGAGCCACACTGTTGCTCCTGTTCCTTCCTTACCACAAACACACATACTGTTTCCCACACACACTGTCTGCCCCCACGAAAGCACCATTCACTCCTGTTTAAGTAATGTTCGCTAAAAACGCTGTTTTACGAAATTGAGATTTTTTTTTACTAAGTAGATTAACATACCATTGTATCCATCCATATATGACCTCTTAGTAAAGGTAATTTTTGTAGCATCTCATTAATTTAGTGAGATGTGTCCTCGGTATCATAATTTATGCAAAATGGCACCAGAAGCATTTTCTCTCTTCACATTTCTTTCTATTATTCACTCTGTTCAGGCGCTGGACCTCCTGCTGATCGGACAGTGGTGATCGAAGAGTACAGGTTCTTATCTCAAAAGCTTTTTGCAGCTGTGTCCGTTTTCGCCGGCCTCGGCATTCTGCTCGGCATTGTGTGTCTGACCTTCAACATCTACAATGGCAACGTCCGGTGAGTTTGCTAACACTGAATGAACGCACGCGCTAACATTTAAGTCATTAGAGTGGCAACAGTTAGGCCATCAATCAATTAGTCGATTGGCAGAAAATTAATCGACAATTATTTTGTCAAGTACAATCATTTAAGTCCATTTTTCGGTTTTTACATTATTATTTAATGACACAATCTCGGGCTCTATGAATCTGTGATTATTGTTTTTTATTAGTATTTTTCACTGTTTTCTTCTTAATTCACCATAATTAATCCAGAAAATAATTAGCAGATTAAGTGAAAATGAAAATAATCGTTATTTATTGTATTTTACTTTTTAGTGTATATTCTCAACACATTGGTTGCTTGATTGTAGTTTTCCTGCTTTTACTCTTCATGTTGTCCTTCAAAGAGGCATTGAGTGAACAAGTGATATCTTGGATAATTGTGAAAATAAAGTCGTCCTCCAAAGAGGAAGGTCAGTGTTAAAAGGATTTTTTAAAAAGCTGAAAATAATGAGAATTGATAGATGAATTAAATGGGGCTTTGGAGGTTAAAGACATGTTTCTTTTACATGAAGGTCACCTGTTTGAGGAGCTGCTCTGAGTAGTGAATGGAAATAACCTCCCTTAACAACCTCCAGCTGTGGTTGCACTCCAAGTGTGAAAATGTTTGGAAAAAATAATTCATTTGTTCAGCAGAGATCCTTCCCTCTTTCGAGGTTAATGTGAATGCTGCTTCTCGAGCTTAGGGACTACAAAGTTAGTGATTTGGGTGTGGCTTCTCTCAATCTAGCAGCTGGTTTCATTGTCACAGTTTAAGCATAGCCCTGGACCAAATGCAAATAGACTTCCTCTAAAAAATGCCTTTTGATCTTGGATTTTGAAGCTTAATACATGTCTGTGAACCTGGCGCAGCATATCTCTGATGTCTTTTTAACATAGTATTTTTGTGTTTGACCTGGGTCAAAGTGATTTAAAGTCCCATAAATCCATGAGCTTATCAGGAGTTTTTCGGAAAGCTAGAGAGGTTTGTTCCTTTGGGGACCTCTGGCTGGCTCCAGTGTCAGACCTTCTTCTAGCTTTGATTATATTTCAAACACAGTTTCACCGAGGGCTGCTCTCAGCAGCCAAAACACTATGAGTCAGATCAAATCAAATCAAATTTATTCAGTAAGCTGTTTTTACAAAACAAGTTTGCCACCAACTGCCTTGTTAGAAGACAAAAATACATAAACAGTCCACTTTAAAAACAAGAAAAAGTCAAACGCAATTACAGTCTTAAAGGAGCAATAGTTTGGAAACACTATGACACTGTCTGAAGCAGTTATAATCAGTGTTTGTATAATAACAATGTGGAAACAATGTAGTAATTAATTTATCATAGAATCTGCAGCTGTATGAAGCTTTATAGCGAGTTTCAACTCACAACTTTACTGTTTTACTTCACTCTCGCTGTTCTCATAACATTCTCAAAATCACGGTTAAGGTTTAAGTATCAGCTATTGTTATGTCTGGCCAGTGATGTGATCAATTGATGTCTCCAGTGACGCTACAGTAACGTTTGATCACAGAGTATCTTCGAGTGATCTAAAAAATTATTTTAAAAAAACTTTGAAAATCAGATCACATAACTTATTTTATCCAAATATATTCAACAATAATTCAGGGAGAAATCCACATACAAGAGAAAAAGATGCCAGTTTTTCTTCTAATAGAACCCTCAATTGACCATAAATCAAAGCAACCTCAAGACATAGCACATAATATGGGAAGAAAGCAGCTCTTCACATCAGAAAATAACTCCTGCGGCACATTGAACATCATATATTCATGGTATGTAATAGCATTAAAGGTTTTTCAAAGGTTGGATTGGGGCCAGTGTGCATCTGCAAGTGTGTTAATGTGTGTTTGTATGCAGGCTGCAAGTGTGTGGCTGTACAGTAAATAAGCAGTGTGGCTTTAGGGAAACACAAGGGCAGGTCAACAGAATGAAAGAATAAAAGACACACCTATATCTGCAGCTCGAGAGCAGTGGAAAGCAGCTGCGCAGGGTGGGTGGGTTTCATGGTACAGTGCTGATTATGTTAAACACACGAGTCTTAAATCTGGAGTTTCTGAGAATATTTTAATACTCAGATTGTCTCTAATGTAGATTTTATATAAGCACATTGTGTCAACTGGATAGAAATCACTGTGCTTAGTTTTTCTTGTTATGGTAATTACTTTTTTCTTTATTATCCTTTAAGCTGCTGTCTTTACTTACGCATACAATACGGTGTTGTACACACCCACGCTTTAGTGCAGTGACGAGATTTCAAAACTTACATTTGATGGCAGAGAAACGTGGATACGGAGCTTAAGACACCCACAATTACCAGTTTCTGCCACGGAAAAATGATACAGTATGTGTCATGTAAGAGTGGAATTTTGTGAAATTTGGCGCCACTACAGGGTCATTCATTTTTACACCATTGTTGTACCGTGGTGATTTACAGTGGCTACGACCAGGACTCTAGATCATATTTTATGGAGAAAAATACTGACCGACGCCGAGCGATTAACAAACTGACCACAGCAGTGTAGCAGAAACAGTGAGCTGTTAGTCAGAGCTAATGAGCAGTGTCCACGCTGGAAACACAAAGAGTCCGCTGGAGCTTTTACAGTCACTTGAAGCACATTGACATTGAATACCTCTTCATTGTAATCTAGCCATGCAGGTAGTTTTAAGTTTTGTCTGTCCAGGTTTTTATATTATCCATTTTTGAGATCTCACCCACCACTCTCTTACAGAGGAGAAAGGACTCGTGCATATTTTAACAGCAACTTGTCTTTCCACACAGCATCTCGTTCCTTTCAATAATAAACAGACCTCAGTGTCAATGTCAACATTTCAGCGTAGAAGAAAACTGCTTCTATGCCAGATGTATTGCAGCTAAGTTTGTTTTGTATTCAGTCCTGCCGCAATGTTGTTGTTTTTTTTAATCACTTGGGATTTTCATGGTAAAAACTTTACGATTCACTTTTAATAGTCCTTGTTAAGCGCTTCACACTAATTAAAACACTGCCAGACTGTGTGAAGCAGAAAATAAAGTTGATAAAATTTAAATTAAAAAAACAACAGGAGAGCAATAACAGTTGATGACATTTCTAAGAGGTAATAGCAAACCCACAACAGAGTTAATGCTTATTTACCTACAAGTTGTACCTTTAAGCTTAAATAAATAATTACCAGTGTTTTTCTAAATGTGTTTGTTCATTGTCTTTATGTTTGTCCCTGTGTGAATCTGTCTCTGTTTCAGCTACATCCAGAACTCTCAGCCCTACCTGAACAACATGACGGCGGTGGGCTGCATGATGGCCCTGGCTGCGGTGTTCCCGCTGGGGATTGATGGTCACCACGTCCACAGATCACAGTTTCCCGTCGTCTGCCAGGTAACAAGAGAAAGAGACAGACACAGGGAGAGAGACAGAAAAGAAAAAGCAGAAAAGAGCCGAAGGGCAGGATTAAGAGTGGGTCGGGGTATTGTCTGCTAATATTTGGTTTCACTGATTTGATAATGGTGCCAGAACAGTATTTTTTTACAATATGAGTTGAAAAGAAGCTTATTTCATGAGAAATTAAAATCAGATTTTTGATCATTTCATGCATTTGTTCCTGCAAGTTGTAGAGAAAGTATAAAGTAGTAAATATATTTCAAATTGGTTTGAAGAAAAAAAAAAGTATTGTTAATAGTATTTTATTGTTGAAAGGGAGTTTTGATTGATTGACACCAACTGACAGGCAGGAGAACTAGAGACAAAGTAAAAAAAACTTAATGTGTAGCTAACAAGGCATGGGCGGACAGTGTGTTGTTGGAGACAGTGAGGATGACGCAAGCATCTAAACAACCGAGCTGACATTTGCCTACGGATGCACTGGATGCGCTGTTGATTATTTCGGATATTGGAGAAACAAGTTAAGTTATATTTATTGATCCCCGTAAGGAAATTAATTCTCTGCATACGTACTAGGAGCAGTGGGAAGCCACCGTGCGGCGCCCAGGGACCAACTCTAAATCTGAGCCAGTACCTTGGTCAAGGGCACTGACTGGAGAATCAGATAGATAGATACTTATCTTTGCAGATTTCTTTGTTTCCTGGCACAAAAGCAAATAAATGACAACAAAAAAACATCTGCACCAGCTATCGGCCAAGTTGTTATTTTAAACATCGGTATCGGCCCAGAATTTCACAATCGCTGCATCCTTCCATTTGCAGGTCAGTTTATGAACCGTTTAATGTGCTGCAGCTGACCAGCTAATTAGCTAACTAGCCAGAAAACGGACCTTATCTGCAACTTTTCCCCGGTGATTGTTTGTGTGGTTGCTTGTTCAAGGTGCAGGACAAGACGTGTGTTCTTTTGTGTAGGTTAGCTAGATAAGGAGATTTTAGTGCAGCAAAGCTAATGTGGGTTGTTGTTCAAAGTCTCGTGTTGTGTAGCAGGCTGCTGTCTAGCTCAATGTGACCGTCTGCTCTGCCTATGATGATATTTGTGATAGTGATTTGATACAAAGTGGTCCTCCATCTACTGAACATAGATGGAGAACTTGGGGTTGCAATCATGAAACCAAAAGTAGTAGCAGAAATAAAACATGCAATTTAATTTAATCTTTTTTATACATTTCCCCAAAATTCAGGCCGACATATTTGGCATCTTTAAAATGAAGTTCTGTGGTTTAAACAATGTTTGGCAGCACAGCATGAATTTGTGAGGACTGGTCTACCTGCAGGTCACAGAGGGTTACGATGTAGTTTCCAAAAGTTTAATATTTATGTCCACAGTCCATGGAAGTTTGCTTTGATTAACACAGATCCATTGTATTTGATTTATATGGTGTTACTGGACTTTGCGGTTATTGTTTGCCACACATATTGCACTTTGCAGTTACAGCTGCCAGTTTGAGTAAAGCTCTAACCAAGTGTGAAATTGTGTACCTACTTTAAGCAAACCTACTTTTAGGTGTTGTGAAGCCCTGACAGTCTTGATGTTCCTGCCTGTGGCAAGCAGACACCTGAAAACCAATCAGTCATTTCAGGATTTTGATCACGCACTCTTAATGGATGAAAGATGATGAAAGTTTAAATGCTGACATAATTCATTAAGTATTTGAATGTATTTTGGTATTTGGTGCCACAGCTATGATTCGCTGGGTGCCAGAATAGCACAGACGATGGGATCCTAGCACTAATGAGGAGTGGGAGTACTTCTCTGTCACCCATGTTGAGTCTTTTTGTTGTGGAGGCGAGAGGGAGATTTCCATTTCTGTCGCTTTTCTGCTCTTTGTCGCTGTCCAGTTATTCTCTCTCGTACTTTGTTCTGCCTCTCTCTTGCGCTCCGCCTCTGACCTTCTACTACTCTGGATAGTTTTTTCTGTTCTTTTCCATCTCCTCAAACTTCTATCTATCTATCTATCTATCTATCTATCTATCTATCTATCTATCTATCTATCTATCTATCTATCTATCTATCTATCTATCTATCTATCTATCTATCTATCTATCTATCTATCTATCTATCTATCTATCTATCTATCTATCTATCTGTCTGTCTGTCTGTCTGTTTGTCTGTCTATCTATCTATCTATCTATCTATCTATCTATCTATCTATCTATCTATCTTGGAGTACCTACAAATAGATATTCTTTTAGTCTTTTTTCTGTGTTTGTTGTAGTTTAATACATGGGGTGAATTTCCACAGTTACAGTTTCATGTTGATTTTCTTACAAGAGCTACTTTCAGCTTGTTCTGTCCAGCCAACATAGTGCAAATAAAGAAAGAGAGGAGATAAAAAAAATGTTGACATTTACATCTCAGTCACCTCCAGTTATTACTGTGCACTCAGAGCAATAAGCTTAAGAAGCTGCAGTGGGTGTTGCAGCAAATGGTTTGTGAACCTCAGGTTTTGCTTGTCAGGCTACTTACACACTGCCCTACCTTGCTAGTAGAGGTTGTTGAGATGTACATAACCTAAAGGGAATACCTGCAGACGCTATTCAAGGCCGAAAAAAAAAAGGCAAATACAACATTGTTATTTCTGTCAAGGAAACTTAAAACAATATGGTTACTGCAATAGTACAACAGAGACACATATATTTTTATATACTACTAATATTATGGAAAACCGAACAACCATTGTCATCATAATTTGTGCTAGATGGATTTACTGCAAGTGTAACTGTAACTAAAAATACAGGTTAAATTATATTTTTATTTACTGAGAAAGTAGGGTTGATAGATTATATTTTTTATTTATCCCCCACTTCTGAAACCAAGCCTATACTCTTGAATAAAGGTATTGCTAATTAAAATGATCCTCGTCTCTCTTCTTTCTCATCTCACCTTTTTGCTCTCTCTCTCTGTCTCTCTCTCTCTCTCAAACCCCCCCCCCTCCAGTTCCGCCTGTGGCTCCTCGGCCTCGGCTTCAGCTTGGCATACGGCAGCATGTTCACCAAGATCTGGTGGGTGCACACCCTCTTCACGAAGAAGGAGGAAAAGAAGGAGAAGAAGAAGGTAGGGAGGCAGAATGGGAGGGAGGGATAAGCCTCTCAGCGGTCTCAGGGGAGTACAGAAAGGATGGGAGAGAGAGGCCAGGCCACGCAGCATGTGTGGTGCTGGCTGATAAAAAAGTTCCGTTAAAAACTTTGCAGGCTTCCTAGTAACATAAGCTTCTAAGAGGCCAACTCGGCATCATTCGCTGTGGCGGGGACGTGGCGAGGGTGCAGGGATAAGGGTGTTGGACACACACTGACATAGATACTGTACTTTACACATGCACACACAAAGCACATGCACCAGTACACCCACATGCAACATTTATGCATAGAAACAGGCAGATTTTGGGGACACAAACACACATAAGCAGGACCCTGATTGCTTCGTCATCAGCTTTATTTGCATGCTGGTGTGTTGAAGAGCGGGGGTGTGTGTTTTTATGTGTGTGTGTGCCTCCCCTTGAAGATAGTGTATCCTGGAGCCAGCTAGATACTGCCAGTCTGCGATGTGTTGTGGGAATTTCTAAGACCTAATCAGAAGAATAAGAGATTAAGCCATTTATGGAATATTTATGAATATGGATGAGTATTAAAGTTCTATGCAGAAATCCAACCTTCGGGGGGTTTATTATTTGAGCCAAAGCACAACGAATCAGGTTGACTTTCAACTCTCTTCATGTCCACAGAAGGGCATTTTGCCAGAGAGCTCTGCGTGAGTATTTAAAGAAACTTTCCCAAATCGAGGAGAGAATGAGTGCTTTTCAAGTCATTTTTCATGCAACTCAAGTGAAGAGGCTCTCAAGACTGTGTAATGTGTTTTCTTCTTTATTTTATTTTTCAGTTTTAGATATTGCACGCTTGAATAGCTGTTACTATGTTGGAGGTGCTGGGAGTAAGCCAGCATGGTCGAATAAAAAAAAAAAGTGTGGAAAGAGAGAGGGGGAGCACAGTAGGAGAGCTCATTTTGGTTGCTTGTTTTTGGTTACGGCTGTATTGTTTCCATTATAGCTTAAGTTAAGAATAATAAAGTAGATATCAGCTGCTTCAAAAACTGTCCACACAGAAGCAGTGTCTCAGTGTGTATAAATGATGATTTCAGGTGGCAGCACAAATATAGTTACTGCAGCTCTCTGTGAGTCGCCTGCAGACACACACACACACACACACACACACTCAAACTCCCACTGCTCCTAAAATATACTTGGACACACACATTTGTACACACACTCACACACATTCAGAAAGACAATTCGCGCCCAGTCATCCAGAAATCACAAGGACGCCTGTCGTATTATTTGTCCTGGTTGTTTGTCTTTGTTTGTGGACTGGCTCGTGATGCCCTTGGATAGTGATGACTGTTGTGTATGTGTTTGTGTGTTTGTTTGTGTGTGTGTGTCTTTGCTCAAACTCACACAGCAACACTTGGAGCCATGGAAACTCTACGCAACAGTTGGAGTGCTGCTGGCTATCGACTTCCTGTCACTCATGATCTGGCAGATTGTGGATCCTCTGCACATTACGGTTGAGGTAGAGTACGAAAGACAGATGAGATAATTTGTGTGTCATCGCCCATTTGCAGAGACCGTGCAGCCGCTGTCATCAGTCAATAACGCAGTAATGAGACACCGGGCCTCGTTTGTAGAAATGTTCTTTCAGTTTGATTCATCTTACCCTCGTAAAGTGCAATTTAAAACAAGGATAAATATCTTATCATTTCACAAAGCACAGCAGAAAAACAGTACTGTAACAATGACATTTATGACTTAAATAATTATATTTATTTGTGTTTGATAGTGTAAGCACTATAAGCACAGTTAAAGGTACCCTGTGGCATTTACTGCCATTAACATATCCATATTTTCAATATTAGCACTGAATCAAGGGACTCACATGCTCACTGTTGGCACACACAGAAAAGATAGAGACAACAGATAGAGTCTGGTTCAGTGGGAGCTGCTCTTATTCATATTCATATTCAGTCGTTAAAAAAAACAAAGAAAAAAACACTGGGAGCTCATGAGAACTGCACAGGTGATAATTCTCTGTGGGTTTAACACTACAAGTGACACATGAAGTCTTTTGTTAACATGAAAAAAAAATCATATATAGCTGCTTTAATGATCTGAAAATTGCATTTTCCGTTTGTGCTCACTGTCACTAGTGGGCAAAAACTCCCAAGGGTACCTTTAATATGTGTAAAATTGAGAGTTGTTCCAATTCCGACACCAGTATCAGAAATTCTTCCAAATCTGCCTAAAATGCAGTACTGGGTATTAGCGAGTACGCGTTTCGGGGACTGCTACTTTGCCACTTTTTTCCAAAGATAGCAAAATTATAACTGGCTCTACCTTCTTTGACAAAGGGTTTAACCTGAGCCAGGCCATACAACAAAGATAGAAATCATTCAGGCCTAGTAGTATACACAAAAATAATGTATCTGTTTGCACATGTATTGGATTGGTACTCATATCAGATACGCAAAGTTCAGGTATTGGAATCGGTATCGTAAGGAATAAATGGTATTGGAACATCTCTAGTTTCCATGTGCGCAAGCATTGATACTGTTATATTATTTATTCACAAGTATGATCAAAACCTGGTTAAGACACAAAACCGAGATACTGATGTACATGTAGCCTGCACTCATTAAGCTGTACTCTGTCCTCATTAAGTGCATTAAACCTCTGTAGGATCAAGAGCTCTAATCTGCACAGCACTGACTTTAACTACCTTAGATGGAATATTTTAATAGCTATATTTTATATTTATTGAATATCTGATACTCTTTAAAATCGCTCATCTATATCTGACTTACAGGAAAGACACATTTTACCCGAGGGGATCAACCATGCAAGTCTCTAGGGCTTCTGCTTACTGTGCATTTTTGCCTCCTTCTCCAGTGTGCTGCTGTCTCATCGTTTCTTATTATCTCCCCCTTCTCTCTCTCTTTTCCTCTATCTCTTTATCCTTCCATTCCTCTCCCCTTTTCTCTCGTCTGCCGTGTGAGTAGAAGTTCACTAAGGAGGCCCCTAAAGAAGATTTGGATGTCCTGATTCAGCCCTTGTTGGAGCACTGCAACTCAGAGAAGATGAACACGTGGCTCGGTATTGGTCCTCTCACATCTCAATCTGTCTCTTCATCACCCTTTGCCCTGCACTAGTTTTGACTATCTTTGTCACACATGGACATATGCATACACACACACACACACACACACACACACACTCACATCTCTGCCATTCACTCTGAATTAAACAGGTCTCATATCACAGCCTCCTCCCTCAGCCCCCGCCACCCCTTACGTTTGATTCCTTTTTTCTCTTTCGCTTTTTTCCCTCTTTGCGTCTCTCTTTGTCGGCCCACGCAGTCCCTCTCTCTCCCTGTCTGTCTCTCTGCTGTCTTTCTTAGTGTGGCAGCTCTTATGAAAGTATAATGGTGCTGAAATTCAAATAATGTGGGTCACAAACTGGGCCATTGCCCCATAGCATTTCCTTTCTCACAGAAGAAAAGATGGTGCTTTAATATCAGGCGGTATAAAGAAACAATGGACACTCTGAAGAAGTGTCGGACTTACTCAGCCACAGATTCTCCTTTCTTTCTTTCTTCCCTGCCTCTCTCTCTCTCTCTCTTTCACGGTTCTATTCTCTTTTCTCTGTCAGTCAGCCTGACTCTGACTGGCATTCAACATATTCAACCATCTATTGTATCTACATTTTTGGTTTTTTCCTTCTGCACAACTTGGCCATACTCATTTACTCCCTCAGTGGCCACATTGAAATGTTCACAGTGTTACTATCTCGTACACTAGAAGCAAGCAATAGCCATTTACATGATCCCATAAATTGGCAAATTCCCATAATGAGTATGTTTTATAGGTCTTGAAGCTAAAGAAATAAATTAAAGTTGCATACTTGTGGCACTTGAAAGAGGGATGTTTCGTTGATAACAAGACAAAGAGTCTACAGCGATGCTAGCAGCTCTGTGTCACTGTACTTAGGTACACAGTGGTGCTTTGTTAAAGGACCAGTGTGTAGGATTTACTCCTTTCACCTAGCAGTGAAGTTGCAGATTGCAACTAGCATGTTAGCATACTAATAATTGCAAATTAGCATTAAACACAAAGTACAACTGATTCTGATGGGATTATCACATGTTTTGCAGGTATTTAGTCATAAATCATATTGAAAGTTTGACCTTATGAGGGCACTAGATGAAAAGTCACCAAAGTTATTACAGTTCATCTTGAGATGGACATTTTCCTGGCTATCCATCCTGTAGTTGTTCAGATATTTCAGTCTAGACCAAAGTGGTGGACTGACATTGCCTTCCTTTAAAAAAATGGATGGTAAAAATGTATGCAGCAGAGGCCAATCTATTCTGACTTTTAGTCCCTAGAATGAGTCTAGAGCCTACTATTCCTATAATGCAACTGACCCTGTCTGATAAACGCCCACATCTTTCAAATTTAACGCTCCCAGTTTGAAGTGCAGGCTTTCTGTTATGAATTTGTAGTCTCTAAGTCCAATCCAGATGGGGTCACAGTCTCATTTTCTGAGCCTTTAAAAAGCTCCCTCCAAAGCCTCTGCAGAATCTGTTTTCACAGGATGTGTAGTTCTCCCTGTTACTTGTAAATTGAATTTGACATTTAAAATCAATGGCGTGACCCTGAAATTCATCAAGGAGGTCATAGTAAATGGGTGTGTGCAAGTGAGAGAGCCACTCTTTGTGTTGCTTCAAGTACCTCTGCTGGGTAATATCTTGGTCCAAAATATTATTAAGAAAACGTAACAGGTGTTTGGGAAGATTGAAGTAGCTCTGCTGTTTAACTATTTGCCTACCTCAATTAAGATCTTACTGTAACTGTTTTAATACAGTCACACTATCTAGTTTACCAATATGGAGACCCATGGGCTAAATATTTAGTCAATTTAAAAGACAAAATTGTTAATGAAAAATCTAAAACCGAATACTGAAATCTAGAATAAAAACATAACCAAACATAGACTTATTTATATTATATTTTAAAAATCAGGGATCCGGTTTATGCTTTCAGTTTCAAATTGTAGCTTTTAAGCTATGATTTTGTCTTATAAAATGACAAAACATTTGGCCTCCATTTGTTTTGATATAACACTGTATACATAAGCTCAGCTCTACTTGAATTATTTGCATTATGCACATCATATAATTTTCATGTTCATGGCTGCTGCTCACTCATTCTCTCACTGTTTCTCTCTGTCTGTAGGTGTGGTTTATGGCTACAAGGGTCTGCTGCTGCTGCTGGGCATATTTCTGGCTTACGAGACCAAGTCTGTCTCAACAGAAAAGATCAATGACCATCGGGCTGTAGGGATGGCTATTTACAACGTTGCTGTGAGTCCAAAAAAGAAACAACACGGTCATGCCTGAACTCCTGTTTCTGGGTGCCACTGTCTGCTTTCTGCTGTTTTGCTTTCTCTGCTTTGCGTTCTCTGCAAAGACCATTCTGTAGCACGCTGAATAACATTCAAGTGGTAATAAGTACGATTTTTATTGCCCCATAGCACAAAATGGGCGCAGTATATCTGTTGGTGGGGTTAATCAGTGTCAGTGCCTCCATGATTACTTTGTCCGATTCTCAGATTTCTGGTTTCCAGAAGCCACTTTTCTGCTGATTTAAGTGCAAACCAAGCAACTGACCAGCGTGTCAAGACATTTCAGCTGCAAGGGCTTAAAAGCTGCATCCTCAAGGGGTTACTCTTTGCAGTTTATAAAAGTTAATGGAGTTCATAGATAACTTGATTCTCCCTTAATGCCTCTGTGGTGTATTTTCCTTATTTGAGGAGATATTTGGCAGAACATCACATTTGAATACTTCCTGTGCGGCTCCAATAGAGTGTATAAATTATATTGTTCCAAGGTTTGTAGGTTCACCATTTTGCATTGATCTTCAAAAATCATACAGGAAAAAGTCCATTGTGGGCACAACTGAATATAAATGACAACTTTTCCTCTCAAAACAACCCTTGGGATGTGCTAAACATCACAAATTGATGATTTTGTATAAAATACTGAAAACTGCATGTTGATATAATGACTTGTTGGAGCATCACGAGACACCAAAACTGACTTGTATATAAAATATTCAAATCTCTCCACAAGTATATCTTGAGAGTTCATTCTCTAATATGCAGATCCCTAGATGTATTTCTGTCCAAATCAGTACACTGCCAGCACAAGCTGCTGTCTTGTATGAATCATACATTTTGATGCTTATGGTGCCTGTGGTGCTATGATACCAACAGTTATATCTCAGGTCTCCTTTATAAAATGAAATTGTTCTCAATGGGACTTCCTGGTGAAATAAATGTTAAATAAAATCTATAAAATATGAAAGGGTGCATCACAAACTTTTATTGTACCGCAATCTCATGCAACTGAAGCATACCTTCATTTTGTAGCTGAGTGCTCTGTACTTTAGCTTTAGTGTAGCATACATATATATATATGGGAAGAAATCTGTGCACAGAGATAGCAGTACATAGCAGTGCTTTGTATGGAGCTGTTACCTTGCCCTATGGCAGGAATAGGTTTAAAAATGTACCCATTTAGGCACTAAAGTACAGTGGTAAACGCTTCTGTCCGCTATAAACATTTTTCACTGGCTGTTAATAGCAAGTGAATCATCTCAAACCGAGGCACCTCGGATGCACTTTATACTGAAATAGCTGCCATTATGTTCACTTTAGCCACTTTAGACAAATAGTCAATGGCATTTCCTGACACTCTTGACACAGGGTAACTTTGTAATTGATGTAAAATGTCTGGAAAAAGTGGTTTCTGTCACATCACGATTTCTGTTTTGATCAAAAGCAGCCAACTTCTTTTTTTTTCTTTCTGCAAGTCTTTTAACAGCCATTTTGCCAGAATTTCCTGTGCCTGCCTGGATTCCCATTAATGAATAAAAGAGGAAGCATTTTTAATGAGCACCCAAACATTCATCAGCTTATACTTTGTGGATATGTAATTAGTAAATGGATTGATCTCGCCTCCTCCGTCATGAAGAGGATTTATCATTGATCATCGTTCATGGTTATTTATAAGAGCATTAAATGCAGCTTGCGTGCTCATTTCATCACATGGCTCCATAATGTGAGTCTAATGTTATTATTTTATGTTATGATATACACATCTCAATTTTATGATGATGTCAATAGTTAATGGTGTCTGTAAAGGGACCTCCTTCTTCTTTGCTAAGCTGTGAGCTCCAGGCCCTGATGAGATGACAATGTGGTGATTGTCAGCGTGCTGTTGCCACTTCAGTCATGACTTTTTAATGCTGTTTTCACATGGGAGCCCTCCCCGGAATGATAAACAGATGCCTAATGCTTTTATGGATGTGATTTTCCTCCCCTCTCATACTCTCACTCTCGCTCTCACACTCTATTCCCCACCTCCTCCTAACCCCCCTTGCCGCCTCCTTCTTTCTCTTTATTTTAAACCTCACTCTTCCTCTTCCTTTGTTCCAACCTCTCTTTCTTTTCACTTCTGTCTGTGTCTTCCTGCAGGTGTTGTGCCTGATCACGGCTCCAGTGACTATGATCCTGTCTTCGCAGCAGGATGCCTCCTTTGCCTTTGCCTCTCTAGCAATCGTCTTCTCTGCCTACATTACTCTGGTGGTGCTTTTTGTACCCAAGGTGCTCTGACTCGTTACTGACATCCTTACGAACTACTGCACACATTGAAATGTACAATCGTATAACCAAAGGTCCAACATGTAGGTCTCAGTGGTTTTAGGAAGAAAAGTACAGACTGTACTGCTTTGTGCATGAAAATAACAAACTTCAGAAACTTCATATTGTTCAGTCTGATAGCTTTGCATTTAAAAATCATCAAAACAGGCTTTGGTGTTTGGACTGACTGTGACATCAAATAGGAAGTTAACTAAACTGATCAAATCTTTAATCCATTTGTGAATGCACCATTACATTAATAGTCTGTAAAGTTTCAATATAAATAGTTACTGTAATATAACAGGCCTCTAGATGGGTAGCTGCTGTAAACATTTGGTGTTACGGAAAGAATCCTCTGGCACAATAAAAGTGAGACATTTCACATGTCTGGCAGCAGCTATAATAATTTGTTTGGAATAAATAGAAGAGCTGGGTAGAGCACATGAGCGCTGCTGCAGACTGTGCAGAGGAAAGAGTGCCACCTACAGAAATTCAAACTTATTAACTGAAAAAAAAAGAAACCCATCACAGTATCGTCACCACTGTTTGATTGTCTGGCTATTTCTAGAAGCGCAGTGCAGAAACTGCCCAGCAGCGAGCACCAAGATGAAAAGAAAATCAAAGTATTTGAGATGTGGCTAAAAGCTGCAAATATTAAAAATGTGTTCTCATCAGGTGTTCTCAGTAGATGCATTATTCATTCAGTAATGAAACACTGGCTGCACTGTCAGGCCTGATTGTATTCTTTATTGACTTCCTGTTCCTGTGGCGGTCCAGATGCGGCGTCTCATCACCCGCGGCGAGTGGCAGTCGGAGCAGCAGGACACTCTGAAGACCGGTTCGTCCACCAACAACAACGACGAGGAGAAATCCAGGCAGCTGGAGAGAGAGAACAGGGAACTGCAAAAGATCATCCAGGAGGTGAAGACACTAGATACTTTACATTAAACAGACACACACACATATATTAATATGTAACACCAAACATCCAAATGCCAGTCACATAATATACATTTCCATATCAGTTAACATTTTAGTTCATCCTGGAGGCCGACGTTTTATAATGCATATATTTATGGATATATAGGTAATACATATTTATGTATTTATTTGCATTCATTATATAGATAACATGTATAGTCTTCTATATGTTTTTATGTGTGTATATGTGTGGTTTGAATGTAAATATTTGGCAACAGAGAATGCTGCAAAATATGATAAAATACAGAATAATAATAATAATAATAATACACAACATTGTGAGATATGAAAAGAGACGTGGGTTTATGTTATCATGTTTCAGTTCCAATTATTGCTTTGCCATTCTTTGTAAGTTTTCTTTGATAATGTAACCTTTTTTCTACGGTTGCTTTCACACTGACAGATATAGGAAAGAGCCAAGAAGCATTCATCTACTTAAGTTGCATTCAGCAACTTAAAGCTTATATAATGAGTTTTTTGGATCCTCCTTGCTGGAGATGCACAGAATTGTACTCAAGTCCTGAAAATCTGGCCATTGATTCATAAATGTATTAGATATTGTTGATCTGGAGGTCGCCTATTGCCTTCACCTGTTTGCTCGAGGTGATCCTTCTGCTGTAAAACTGTGAATGGCTTCATATGGCGGTTATGCTTGGCAGGAGGTTCTGTGTATGGACCATAATTTACAGACTGGCTACCAGAGTTGCCGCATATGAAAAGAATACAATGCAGTATTTTCTTCCTACAAGGGTAGTAGAAGCAGGGTGCTTGTTTTTTACTTCGTTGTTTTTTGTAAAGATAGTTGTGCCTCAGTTGTGTTCGTGTGTTCACACATACATTGTAACAACGGTGTGAAAGCAGAGCAGGATTAGGGGTCAGGGAGGCAAGAAAACTTCAGACTCAAACAAGTGAATCCAGTGTGAAAACAGAGATATTTGTCGTGATTGTCTGGACTGTTTTGACACTCTGTGAAAATGGCACACGGATATTCATATCTTATATATATATATATATATATGTATCTCCTATAACTTCTCCGGTGAGGACATATTTTGTGTTGTTACAACTTTACTATATTATCCTTCATTATCTGGTTATAGATAGAGATATAGTTGCTGACAGATACATTGATAAACACTTATATCTGCTTACTACTTACTACTACATACTACATACTACATTATATATATATGCAATCAGAGGTTATTTTTGTAATCGATTAACCTGCCAATTATTTTCATGATAAATCAACTAATTGTTTAATCTATAAAATGCCAAATACATTTCCCAGAGCCTTAAGTGACGTTTTCAAATGTCTTGCTTTGTCCAACCAACATTCCAAAATATATTTCATTTACTGTCATAGTTGGCAAGCAGATCCTCATTTGAGAAGCTGGAACCAGCAAATTGGCATTTGTGCTTCAGTGACTGAACCAATTATATCAAAATAGTTGCCAATTAATCTTCTTTCGAATGACTGTTAGACAGTTGTCAATTATAGATGCGCATAAAAGCGTATAAATGCTATATCTAACTCTCCTCTTGTTGTCTCTGCAGAAAGAAGAGAGGGTATCGGCGCTCCGCAACCAGCTGGCTGAGCGACAGGCTCTACGCAACCGCCGCCGACCCTCCACAGGCCAGAATCAGAACCACAACGCCCCGCTACCCTCATCCCAGCCAGATCCCAAGTCTCTGCTTCCCCCGCCCGGCTACCCCAACCCCACGACGGACAATCACTCCCTCCCGCCTTCCTTCTCCAACTCCTCCAACCTCTACCCGGCTGACAGCAAGATGAGCCGCAACCACTGTCACAACAGCCAGATCCCACTACTGTATAAGTAGGCAAGGCACAGAGGAGGGGGGGGAGGGGAAGCAGTCGCACAATGCACACAGGGGACACAAAACACAACGAGACACTGTGACTTTCACTTGTATCGGCGAAGAGCACAGCAGTGTAGTGACACTGTTTTAAAATACGGCGTGGAAGCTCAAATGAGTACACAGGAGTGCTTTACACTTGGCAGCTTCGGGGAGAGTCACGCAGGTAACACCCGTCCTCACAGTTTTGATCTCACTGTGTTCAACCCAGCAACGACGTGGCGACAAGCACATCTCAGACTAGCAGCACTTGTGGTCTTTTCAAAGGTCATAGATCTCTTAATCATTCCTCTCCCTCATTCGTTATCTCGTTCTGTTGTGGAGACACCGCGTCAATGATCTCAAAAGGAAACGTTTGTGTTTGTGTCTTTGCTATATCGTCTCCACCCTTTGTCTCGAGTTTGTTGACTAGGCAAGCACATACAGTAGTGATTTATATTGTTATGTAATATCTGATCTGTTTTGTCATGGAGTTGTTGTTAAATTATTTGTTTACTTTTCAGGAAAGTTGTGAAAACTGAAATTTACAAAGGGACAAAGCAATGTACAGTTTTTTTTTCCCTCAAATGTTTCTTCTGAAGAGCAGCTGAGCTCAGTTGTGTGGAATACTGGTTTCACTAAAAAGTGATAATGTGCATTATTAAATAGCCATAATAAAGAAGGACCCAGGAGTTTGGCATGTATGGATGTCTGTTGTCAGGACTGTGTATTAAAGTACAACAGATCTTAAAAATCCAGTCCTTCGCTGATGTACGAATATTAGACCCATTTTAAAGGAGAAGATGATCCAAGCCTGCACGTGTGTAAGGACGATTTTGATAGTTTTGCCATTTGAAATAACATTTTACAAGGTATTTTTTGAGATTTGTGTTGTATCTATTTAGCAGTATAGTACAGTAATAGCCATCAAACGAATCCCTCATCCTGTATCTAATCTATGTTGCAGATACCGCCACACTCACTGCAGCTGATTCTCACATTTTGCAGGTAGTAACAAAGACTTTAGAATCCAAACTTGGAAAACTCTAACTTCCATAATACTTCGTACTTTCTGCCTCCTGAGAATGAAAGCCAATTTCTATTTCTACAGCAGCAGTCCGGTGCGATTTGGGGTTTCCAAGATGGCTATTTCTGTGGATATTCAGAGAAAGCACCGTTTTTTCCTCAAGATTTTATACATGAGAATGTGTTACACCTCATTCTTGTAAGCCTTTTAATTTTAAGAAGATGGGGTTTTTTTTAAATGTTTTTCCATAACAGACAATCTGGATGGATGCTCTTTTTTTATTTTTCTTTCCCATTTTGCCTTTGGATAAGTTGTAAATGAATCAAAGAGGGATACGTGTAAAGTAATGTGACATACTGTATTTATTCAGCAGTTAATCTGGATGTACTATTTCATTCATGAGCTATTTCCAGATTTTATAAAGCAATGATACCTGAACAGCTTTATCAGCAGGTAAAACAATACTTTGTCAAATATTTTTAAATATATATATATTTCAGTGTGCACTTTAAACTGAACAAACTATGGTTATTCCACTTTATGTTGCTATAATCTAATACATTTTAGCTCAGGGTATGGAGAAGGACATAAATGAATGAAATAGGCCATATTTATTAACTGTACAGTACCTGGGTCAGACATTTAACATATGAATGCAGAAATAATTTAGGAAATGCTCTATTATCTTGCATATATATGACAATATACATGGGTTTGGGGATATTTGTATTCACTATATCTAAGATCTTAAATGTTAATATATTTCAGAGTATGTGTATGCAAATATATGGGTATCATGAATAAAATAATTGTTTTTCATTGAGTATTTTTGTGTTTCAGTCATACCTTTCTCATTAATATACAATGAGGCAGTGTTTCTTTCTACATCTTTTTACACCTCAGAAATAATAGACCATTATGACCTACAACCCTGTTCAGCTACAGACAGTTCACGCAGGAGGCAACTTTATTCCTAATAAGAAGATTATCAATTAATTTAACTAATAATATTAACTAATTTGGTGGAAAAGGGGGTACTCCTCTGCTTACTATCTTACCATCACACTTTAGCTCGTAACTAATCATAGATGCATGCTACTTTCATTTATGTGAATACGTAGCAGGCTGATGTTGAACTTACCACAAGAGGGTGAGACAGGTGAAGTAAATAACACTGATTATCTGTTATCATGGCACCTGTCAGTGGGTGGGATATATTAGGCAGCAAGTGAACATTTTGTCCTCAGAGTTGATGTGTTAGAAGCAGAAAAAATGGGCAGCGTGAGGATTTGAGGGACTTTGACAAGGGCAAAATTGAGATGGCTAGACGACTGGGTCACAGCATCTCCAAAACTGCAGCTCTTGTGGGGTGTTCCCGGTCTGCAGTGGTCAGTACCATCAAAAGGGGTCCAAGAAAGGAATAGCGCTGAATTGGCGACAGGGTCATGGGTGACCCAGGCTCATTGATGTACGTGGGGGGGCAAAGGCTGGCCTGTGTGGTCCGATCCTACAGACGAGCTACTGTAGCTCAAATTGCTGAAAAGGTTAATGTTAACCAGTGCAATAGAGAATTACAGGGTTGATTTCTAAAGCAATGCATATTTAAACCAAACTGAAACTCTAATTCTGTCTAAAATTAAGTCTAAAATGTATTGGTGAATTTTTCATCTCAGGTTACAATAAAACCACAATTCCATGATTTGTTTTTTAGCATTTTATCTTTATGTTGAGTCTCAATACCGTGAGGATTACACAACCAAGGATGTTTACATCATCCACTAGATGTCACCAGTTATTTATTGCTTTTCTGACTCACAATGACTTTTTGAGCAATTAACTCTATATTTGTCAGTGAAGCTTGATATTGTTCTCCAGGTTGGCCTACGGGAGTCACAGAGCACATAAATCCAGAAGAAGAGATCATTAAATGAAAATGAGAAGTGGTTGTCAGCACAATGACCAGCTGCAGAGGCCAGTGGGAACCATGTTACTGAGACAATAAGTGGATGTCTGTAGATAAAAAAGAAGCTAGAGGAGACAAATTGCTGCCAAGTACTTCCGATATTTGTATAATGTTTGTTTTTAAGATGACGACAATGTGCCAAAACCAGCTGTGCTGCAATCCCTCGGTACACAAACACACATACAGACTGAATGTAAGCACATGCAGACTGCAGTCACATACACACACACACGCTCCCTCCCATGTCCTGTAATGTCACTTTCCAGCTGACTGAAGAGGAGGTATGTGGTAATAGAGGGAAGGGGTTCGTGGTGTGGAGGAGGAGGGAGGTTGTAGGGTGTGTGTATGTGTGGGAGAGAGGGTGTGTGTGTGTGTGTGGGGGGGGGAGTGTCATTGGGGAAAACCCGCTCTGGGCTGAGGCTTCTGTGGGCCTCCACCTGACACAGCACTCAACAAGACACAAAAAGTAGGAAATTCCCCTCGTCTTGTCTGATCTAACAAAGGAAGTATTTGCTGGCTTTGGAGGAATTTCATAGCAACATTTGCCAAATAATAGGCCAAGCCCACTGCAGTGTGTGTGTGTGTGTGTGTGTGTGTGTGTTGTAAGAGCGACAGCCACTGCCCTGGCTGGCTGGAGCTGTTTGCCAACTCAGCTGCAAATTTCTATTTGGTATCTCAGCAATGAAATGAGTTCATCGTCTGTAGTGACACAACATGTTTTTTATTTTTTTTTATTTTAAGTTTATGTGCACATGAAGTAAATATAAATATAATCTTCTCCTAATCCCAACAATTTAAATATAAATAAATACAAATAAATACATACAGGATGTCATAGTACATGATAATAGTTCTGTACATAATTCTCATAATCCTTGAACCTAAACTCTCCGGTGAAGAGCTGTGTCGTCATCTGATACAGCAGAGAAAGTCTAGCCTACTACAATCTCAGGTCATCATAAATAATGTACAAAAAGTGCCTAAAATAGAAATAATGTTACAAACTGTTACAGTTTATAGGATTTTTAAAAATCAGCACTGCCTGTTCAGCTACAAGCTTTATCTCCATTGAGATTTAAAAATATCTACATCACCATAAAGATGAATAACCGAAAAAACCAAAAAAACGTATGGCACTGTGCAGAGCTGTGTATCTTCTCTTTTAGTTTAACAGCAAAGAGTCATTTTAAAGTGCAAACACACCAAAGAAAGTCTTGCCCTCGTCGGTCTCCAGCTGTGATGGCTGGTTAGTTTCTGTCCACAGTTTGTCTCCTCTATTAAGCTGAAACACTGCGCCTAGATAAATGGCGTTGTACCAGCCCTGTCCGCTTCTGTAGCTGTCCTCCTGAGCGGTGTTTTGGCACGCTGATCTCACCGCGCTCATCAGAGAGGCTTTGTTGCCTATGGAGTCTGAGTAGCTCCAGATCCTGTGGCTGAGAGGTGTGAGGCGTTTTCCCGCACTTTCCTCTTCACCATCGTCGCAGGAGACTCTGAACGACGCCTGGCTGTAGACGAAGTAGAGGCCGGTTTGTGGGATGACAATCTGGTTGTTCGCCAGTCGGAAGCCGCCCTGAGCGAACGCTTGGCCTTGACCGTCCTTCCACTCCAGCTTGGCAGTCAAACTCTCGTCGTCGTAGCTACCTGGAAAAAGAGCAAGAAGAAGCGCTGTTAAAGCCTTGAAACACCTTGATTCTTCTCTCCACAGAGGTAAATGATTAACAGCTATGTTAAAAGGAGAGAGTTGAATGAATAACCTATGAAACAACTTCCTTATAGTGCTCCTGACTAATATACTTCTAAAACAAAAAAAGCATCACACAGGTAGAAGAAAGAGTCTGAAAGGCTCCTTTGAAAGCCAAGATCATGAGCCCATTGTTTGCTGGAGACCAAATCAAGGTAAGCTATGACTCACCTTCTAAATGGATGGCTGCTTTGGCTTTGCTGCTGATGCGCTTCAGTGTGTAGTGGGGATCTGAGAAGAGGAAGACAAATGTGAGCTTGTCTCAAATAATCCACAAAGACTATATCAAAGAATATATCTCACAAAACCGCTCAGTATTTTTTGTAAATGAGCGCCCACGCATATAATCACCTGTTTTCTCAGCAGTGTCCTTCTCGATTAGTGCTTCGGTTTGGCCTGATTGCGTCTGTGTGGAGGGGGCAAAAAACAGATTAGCCATATAAACACAGAAATGTCATTTCTTACAAGAAAAATTGGGTTTTAAAAGATTTCTTATTGAAGCTACTCCTTACCATAATTTCTGGCTTTCCACTCCAGTGCCAAGCAAACAGCAGGACACCTCCAAAACACAGGGCCACAATGAGAATGGCCCCGGACACCGTCCATATCCGCTGTGTTGAGGACTTCTTTTCTACCATAACCACTGTCCTCTCCTCAAGACCGATCTCCACATCACCTGGTGCAGTTGTGTACGCCACCATACTGTGCACAACTTGGATGTCAGTCTTTACTGCTTGCTGTTTAGAAATATCTGCCAGCTGAACACTTGGCTGTATGCTGTGTCTTCAGGTGCTTCCAGTGCTCTGTGGTGATACTTCTCTCTTTGTGTTGCTATTGTGTTAGAATGAACTTCTGCCAGGGAGCTTGTAGTATTTATGCAGGGGCAGCTGCTTCTGCAGAAGGGAAACTCCAGTGATGTCACTCTGTAAGCGGAGACAGTGCAGAAGGCAGCAGTAGAGCAACCTGGGCCACGGAGAGAAATGAGCCGCGGCTGGGAAAGAAAGAGAAGTCACAGAATTTTTAGTGGAGTTTTACCAGAGTGTGGAACCCAACAGGAGTTGCGGTTTCAAGATGGGAAAGTGGTTGGTTGCTACTTTTGGGTTTTAGAAAAGTCACAGTGTTATAACACACAAACAGACATTCATGCACAAACACAAATACTGTTCACATACTGAGACAGACACAAAGTCATAAACACATAAAACATATTGAGCTCATTACTGACTTGAGCCACCCACAGAATGTAAGCTCCATTGAGGTTTACGCATAAATCCACTGCTCACCAACATTTTGAGGTCACATCGGACCAGATGTTTTGAAAGACCACAAAAATGTCAGTGTGTAAACAATCCACCTGTTCATCAGTTGCTTTGGTAAGCGTTTGTGGTTTAACATTTATAAATGCCACATTAAAGATTAATAAATGGTTTAAAACATGCAAGAATGTAGTTGTAAGTAGATATAAGGTCGTTTCGAAGTGTTTATTAATGTGTAGTATTTGTCAACAACTATAATGTCTCCTATGAAGACACATTTTATATTATTACAACTGTGTTTAATAATATTATCGTTCATTATCTGCTTATACACCACCCACCATTCACAGGTGCCCCCAGGAGAAGTTATAGTTGTTAATGAGCACATTAATAAAGACATATATCTGCTAATAACTACACAGTAGTGTGTTAAAGGCTAAACAGGGACAGGTTAGACTATTCTAATATTTATATTTACCCTATCAGCAGAGGTTTAGTAGCATTGCGAAATACCTACTCACTGATAGTCATCTGCTTTACACAGGTGATATATAACATATTACCTAAAATTATATAAAAGCTTTTTTAATGTCATGTATAACTAAACACAAAAGATGTACTTTAAATTATGTGCTAAAACAAAAGCAAAGCATTATAAGATGTAAAAGATCAATAACTAACTCTTTTAAAACACTGGAATTTATTATATTAAAATGCCCCAGGAGTACCATATTGTTTATTTAGGAGACTTTTTCCTTTTCCTTGTGACATCCTTACATAAAAACACCAATTTTTTTGAAAACTATACCTCAGTCTCAAAGGAGAAATGTTAAACCAAAACTTGGCTGCCCTCGTCTTTCTGTTTCAGAACTGGGAGGTGATGCAACTCAGTCCAAACCCCTTGACAAACTGGTTTTTACACTTCTCCTTATTTCACTGTCTCTGCCTCAGTTTCCCTGTTTCACTTTCTCAACTGACTTTTTGCTTTTGAGAAAGAACTTTAAAGCGTGTGGGCTTTTCTTCACACATGCCTGAAATGTCCGGTACCTTCTGTTTTCATTTGTCAGAGCTTTTTTTAGCAACAATCTCTATCACTCACTTTCCCTTCTATTTGCTCTACTTGTGAGTGAATTGTGTCTTTCTGTATCTTGGAAACCGATCAGGTCTCAAGTGCTGCAACACTGAATATTTACACTGTAGTTTTAAGTGTGTATGTGTATGTATGTGTGTGCGTGTTTCGGTGAGTATCTGGCCATGACAGTTTCATTCCAACATGCAAATACTTTGAGACCGCAAGATGTTACAGGATGATACCATCGTCACCATCATCATATGCACCCACATGACACACAAACAAACAAATACATATATTGCTTCTTTGCAGTTCCTCCTGCTCACTCACCCACAACCTCTCGTCTTATTCATAAGACGATTCACTAAAAGAAGCTGTTAGTTATGATATCCGGTGACTGTACAGGAAGTTCACATACATGGTACTATCCCGGCTTTAAAAATAACCATGATTTTAAAGATGCATAAAGACATTAGTTCTCTAAAAGCAAAACAAGAGTCAGAACTACATGAAATATCAGAAAGATTGGCATTCAATGTGCGTAACACATCACACATCTTCAAACTCCAGGAAATGGAGGGAATTTGGTCAGAAGAATTTTATCCCCTTTTTCATGATACCTGACATTAAAAATGAACAACTCAGTACCCAAGGGCAGTGTGAGGAGATTATGTGGGCGCATAAATGGCTCATTCATTCCCTCACTGGTCATGTGAAAAGATTACCATCCTGAGAGAATATATCTTTAACCTTTTAGGTCATGAAATATCGATGGAGAGTAAGATAATGAACCTTGGATTGATAAGAGAGAGTAACTGTGTTAAGTGATCTATTTCTGCGTCTGCTGGTAGAAAAAAGGAACCTCTCAGTTTTAATCAACGGATGTACAGTAAAGAATATGTGTGATGTGTAATGGAAAAACTGACATTGAATGGGAAGTGAATGGGTAAGAATTGATCAGATTTGCTGATTCACAGTGAGGACACGTCGGTCATGTCTGGCTGTGAATGACTCATAAAACAAAATATACATTCAGTACAATTCAGTGGATCAAGAAATGTACCCCACTTGGTTTTCATCCTCTGTGGATGTTTTCTCTCATTTTATTTTGTAACATATACTAAAATTGTTACAAAAAAAGTGCATAACCCGCCACCTCATATAATGTACTTTTTTTTTTTTTTTTTTTATCATTCTGTGCAATCTGTTGAACTTTTCAAAGGTTTGACAAAAAAACATGTTTTCCCAGTAAGAGGTCATCTGTAATATGTAACTCCCTCTGGATTCCTCCAAGAAACAAGTACCTCTTTTCATGGAGCAGGAAACTGAGCCTCCCCAGTTTGAGCCTTCATATCTGGGTGACCTTTTCATTTCCCTGTGTGACTGAATCATCATCAGTCTTCACCTATCGTGACATATCTCCCACATGTAACTTCCCCTGTGATATCTGGAGCACTTTGCAGAAGCCTTCTTTTGTTCTTTGCTGATTTTGCTCATGGAATGCATCATGAAATCCCAGTATTGTGCGGTCATCACGCAGTGGAGCTTAATCACAGCGCCGACAGAGATTACCTCAGGGCAGGAAGGAAAGAGCTAAAGGAAGGTGGGAGGCCAAGGGGGGAGGAACTGGAGGAAGGAAGTTGTTGTAAGCAAACAAGATGCTGAATTTATGCATGAGCTCCATTTTCAGATTTGTCTGGTGACACAATCACAGGTGCAACCTTTTCAAGAAACATAAAATCCACATCACAAGATTTTGGTTTCTGTCTCATCATTCCCTCTTCAGTGTTGCCGTGTGTGGGCTCAGAGGGAGCTGTTGATGTGTAAGGGAATAAACCAGGCCAAAATGAGGTATAACCACAAGTGCAAGGTGGCTTCCGCTGCCACTAGACTGTATAGTCTGGTGGCCTACAAACCCCCGCCATGCCTCCAAGAAGTTACACTGTACCTATTAGGTGTTTTACCTCCTTGTTCTCTTACCAGTATCTGTCAGGAGATTATTTAAATTACCAATAGATTAGGTTATGTGACTATCCGAATCTGGGATTTTACACTATCGTTTAGCCATAATCATGACTAATTCCAAACTCTTGCAGGGGGCATGTTTATAGGATCAAAAAATGAATTTAACTAAGTGATTAGAACTAAATGTGTTGGGTTTAATAGGAAAATGTCTTTGTGATAATAAAAGTTATAAAAAATTAGAAAGTTGTTAGATACATAAATGTAAAATATGTTTTAAATGTTATGAGTGTGTTTGCTTCCAAAACAAATAGCACAAAAAATGTAGCCTTATGAGGCCAGTTCTTGCAGTCCTTTGAGACTAATTAGCTGTTTAAAAGCTGAACTTTCACATTGGTAGTGTTTTGAAGTTTCAGTGGCAGAATTTACTAATTTATGATCAAAATGTACCCTAATTCAAATGCAAAAACTATATAGGAATTTGACTTAGGGGAATGAATACATTTTAAATTAAAAGGACACAACAGTATTTGTGATACAGTAAAAACCAGACACAAATATTCAGTGTATTTTTAAAGGACAAATCTGTGTTTAACAACTTGGGTCCTATTTTTATGGGTTTGGCCATCATTCTTAATTCCAGTGGGTCCAAAAGACAACAACAACACAGTTAGTCAGACTTATTTGGAAGACAATATTAAGATAAATTGTACAATAATTGTACAGTAATTATGTATTGCTTGTTGTAGACGAGCAAAAAATTGTTTTCCTGTGCATGGAGGCAGCAACACAAATATTTTTAGTGCTCTTACTTTCAGTTTGTGCGAAGATAATTTGATTTATCTGTTGGCTTGTTTACAACTTGATCGTCCAATTGCACTTGGTGATGTAACCGGTGTGATCTCAGCTTTCGTGAGTACAATGTTATCAACATGAAAACAAGTTATGACACACGGGGAGGAATATAGTACATTAACCCTACATTGAATGATAATTTTAGTTATGTGATTATATTGGTTACATTTCACTTTGTTGAATATCACTTTGTGCTGTAGCTATATTAGAATTCCCCCACAGGTATCACGTTTCATCTCATTCCATATTAAGTACTTCATTCATGGTTCGGATGATGTCGCTTGATATGTGATCAACAACTCAGCCTATTTCATGTGAATGAAGCCGGGTAAGAAAACCCAGAGTTAACAGAACCAGTCGATGACCAGCTTCATGATACCAATTATCCGGAACGGCCAATGGTTCAGTTAACCTCGGTGACAGGCACAGTTGAATCCGCCTCATCTTGTTGTGAACCAGGGTTGTTGTTCTAGCACTATTGTTGGTAAGCTATAGCTTACCTGCTATATGTTTACTAGTAGGTGACCACTACTATCTGTGTTAGTGTTATATGATCATTTTATGAGATTTATTTGACAAAAATGTGTCATAATCATATTTCAATAGGAAATTGTTATTGCAAATTATGTTTGTTATCTTTTTACTAGCACTGAGCTGTTCCCCTTTCATTATTCATGTCTGACTTTTGTGACATTTGTGGGGCTCCAAAATACCAAGGCAAATTCTTCTGATTCTAAGTATCTGATGTATACTCCAGATATTGTGAGCAGAGCTAGTGGAAGTTTTTTGCCTTGTGACCATAGCACATGTGATCCATCAAATAATTTGAGGGAAAAATCAGTGTTACTAGAACTGCAATACAAAGAAAGTAACTTATTTTGAAGGGATCCTTATGTGGTTTTAAGTGTCTTCTTAACCAGAAGTTATGTTTTTCATCAACTATCATAATATAATATAATGTCATATTTTGACCACAGCAGTATGTCGAGAGTCTCTCACTGTTTAATACTAGCCAGTTAGTGAACAGGGGGTTTAGCACATCTTTGTTGCTAAAAACAGCTGCCTGAGGCAGCAGGAAACAAGCCTGAGGAAAACAGTGAAAACAATCAAAACAGTAAAGTTGAGCACCAGAATCAGTCATTTCAGCAAATGCTTCAAAACAACATATGCTTATGTTTAAGTGACAAAGCCCTCCAAGGTTATTGTTCCATAGGCTTAATCATCTGTTTATTTTTGTATCCATGATGATGAAGGTCCCCTAACTTTACAGAAGTAGTAATTTTAACCCAAGCCACAATGTTTCCCCAAACCTTACCAAGGTGTTTTTGTGCCAAAACCTAACCGAACCTTCACCACAGAATTCAGATTATAAAATGGATTTATTTTTCAGGATGATTTGTTTTCAAAGGCACAAACGAATTATGTCGTCCATGTTGTTCATCTATTGTTCGTAAAAAAAATATTGATCGCAGCTTCAAGCTATCAAAATGTGCAATCTGGCTAAAGTTCTATTAAAGTAGATTTTATTCCCTTTGACCTTTGAGGTCTCACAGACAATGCACGCTCTTCCTCAGTTTCACATCTACTGTTGGCCTTTAAGCAGAAGTTGGAGGTAGGTAAGTGTCTTGCTAAAGGGCATAGCTACAGTTATTTTCTGATGGAGGCGGAGAGCATTGTTTTCAGATTTTCCCACTTGCTGGGGATTCAAATTTTTCATTCCAGTCCTAGGTCCACTTCCCTAATCTTTGGGGCAGCAACTCATTTATTTCAAAAATGTAACAGTGGTCAGACAATTCCTCCTACACATTTCTCCTTGTTGACTTTTGTGGCCACACAGTTTAACCTTTGTTGTGGCAAAGCAACGACAGAGTTTATTGATTCTGTAAATGATCCAGTGGCTGAAATCAGTGAATTTATTTTCTTCCTTCTTCATCATACTAGAAACTCAAAAAATGCTACATTATTCTAAAACAAACAATAAAAAAAACTTTTACTTAACTTTTTTTCCCCTTACTTTTCCCGCAGGGCCATCTGTCAGTATTTGCTCTTACACTCTTACACACTTAACACTATCACATGATAAACATTTGGTTCAACACAAACATACACATGTGACTAAAGTTACAATGAAATAAACCAAAATATATATACAGAAAAAAAAAAAAGATGGGAATACAGGAAGTAAATTCAGTCAACATGACTTAAAGTCATGTGATTGACGTTTGAGAATATCATCACTGCACGACAGAGGAAGTGTAGATAGATGTTTTTCCCCCCTTTTCTTGTGTAATTAGATGTAACACAGACACATAATAACACATATTAAAAGCAGCTAATAACCTCTAATGGTGGCGTGCGAAGTGTGAGTCACATATTAGGAAGTATTATGTTTCTATGTTTACACTCTCACACGAAAGCTGATTTATTTCTAATACCATTACCTCCATATGAAGTGATGAGATGAGATGGCTTGATGCAGAGAAGGAAGCTTTATATTTGAATCATAATGGTGACTTGCATAGTTGTTTTCTCAAAATTTTTTGTCTGTTTTAGTTATTTGTATATAATTTGAATGTGACTTGGCTGCTGTAATACTGTGATTTCCCTTTGGGATTAATTAAACACTATCAGTTGTAAAGAAATGACACTATATATATATATATATATATATATATATAGTCAGTCAGTTGCTCCACCTTGATCAGCTGCAACTGACAGAATGAGTAGTTTTACTTTTTATAGTACATTTTAAGTACATTTAGTTAACTTTATTTGTTTTTACACTGAAATATTGCTACTTTCATATAAGAACCGGATCTCAGTATGTCTTCCATGCCTGCATTATATGCAACACTTCTAAAAAGTATATTTTGTTTTACTGTGAGAAAAAAAGTTTCAGCAAAAAAAAGCTTAATTGAAAATAGTGTTGCTTTTCAGCTTGGTAAGGAGACTTTGGGAACATGAATAAAAGTAAACTGGCAATAATTGTAAAAAGTGGAAAAATTACAGCAACACATGGGAAACTAATAGAGGTAATGTGATTATTTGATACACACGAAAGGCATGCTGCTCATTAAGCATAATGGTTTACAAACCCTTAAATA
This sequence comes from Dicentrarchus labrax, assembly GCF_905237075.1. NCBI lineage: Eukaryota > Metazoa > Chordata > Actinopteri > Moronidae > Dicentrarchus > Dicentrarchus labrax. The sequence continues at coordinate 5,069,992 of NW_026136707.1, read as the reverse complement.
AAATAAAACACTCCATCAGAAAGAGCTCCTGAATGCTCAGGACAGCAAGAAAAACATAATGCCACCACATGCCATTATTTTATTGAATTCTTAATGCTTATCTTCCCCTTATTCTACCAGAATTGCCTTAAATGGTTTCCTTATCTTGTTCTCATGTCCTCAAGTATTTGATTATGTCTTTTTAATCTTTGTTTGTTTTGTTTTTTAACTGAACCAGATTCAAGCCCCAGGCAAATTTACCTCTACACGTAGAAAAGAACATATCTGTTTCTCTGTTAAACCCAAAATGTCATCATAGCCTGGACGAACAAGCCGACAGAAATGACAAGGCTGAGAAACAATCCCCATAGAACTACAAAGGCACGAGAGAACAAAGGAACAAGTATTATAGAGAATGTGTGAGAAATCATCAGCCTATGATACCTGCTAGAGGTGATGTCATGCTACCTGCATTCTCTAAATCTTAATCTTAAAGGGGCCCATATGTCCACAAGTTGTGTGAACACTGATAAGATGAACGGGAAGAGTGGGCCTCACACAAAGGGGATGTTTGACTCGTCACATAAAGACAATCCTGTTTAGAAAGTGCTGGTAAGAAAGTGGATGAATAATTTACAGCAATTATAGTGTAACATTTTCTGAGAGATTAAGTTAGACACGAGCGTGTGTTCATACACTTTCCATTACATTGAACCAAAGACAGACAGACAGCAGGTTTGTGTGCTGTTACACAATGTCAGTTGAGTGGACGGTCCTTCATTGTGGCCCAGAACACATTGCACTGTCACTGCTAAAAGAATAAGGTCACACACGGCCCAGGCCACCTCCGAATCCGTTGTCGAATCTCAATGCGTCCTCTATTCGTCTTTGGTGCATTCACACCTTAGAGCTGTCCACTTGTAATCGGATCATCCACGACGCATGTTAAAGGTCATTGGTGTATAATCACCTGAATATATTGTAGCACAGGAATACTCAAACCCTTGTAGGGGAGCGGCCAATCGGGTGAGAGCCATCTATCTATCTATCTATCTATCTATCTATCTATCTATCTATCTATCTATCTATCTATCTATCTATCTATCTATCTATCTATCTATCTATCTATCTATCTATGTTCATTTTAGGATTTTGGACTACTGAAAAAGGAATAATTGTCAGCAGGAGGTATGTCAGTTGTAATGTAGCTTTGTAATTTACCTTTATCTCTAGACAATATTTGTAACAGCGTTCTGGTGGTTTACAGGCAGAGCACTGACTGCAATTACACTGCTGAAATATCTGGATTGTTATGACATTTTGTACATTCATTGTTCCTAGAGAATGAATCCTACTACAGGGAAGTTGATACAAACCTTACCCCACTCTTGTATGTATTTGATGACCTTGGAATGGGAACCGGCTGTAAAGGGTGTGGGAGAAACTACGGTGGCAGAAACATGATGGAGATGGAGACCTGTGGCATCTGTAGATAAAAACAATTCGGATTTACAGGTGATAATACACTAATTAAAACATACCTATGAATATTATATTCAATTTCTGACAATAGAGCCTCCTTAAGCTTACACACTGGACCTTACAGTTTTCATACAGCTCAAAGTCGGGTCCAAACTTGAATTTGTCCAACGCTTTGATTCATAACCAAATACCTGCAATACAAAACTAATGACATTCCTATCAGCCCCAGATGTACTCTGAGTGCAAATTAATAAATGTTAGCATGCTAACACGATAAACTAAGATGGTGAACATGTTAAACGTTCTACCTGCTAAACATCAGCAATGGCCGTGTCAAAAATCACTGCTCATTTACTCATTCCCCCCATAGAAAACACACACTTAGTAGTTACTCAAAAGAAAATTGAGATTTCAGACACCAATCATTATAATTTGACATCATCACTACCAGATAGGCAGTCTAAGAATAATATTCATTATAGTCAGTGCATGAAAGGAACCAAACTGCCTCCAAAGGGTTTGATCTGAGGGCGTTTTAAGTTCAAGTGTCAGTGGATGATTTTGTAAAGGGGAAGCAGTGTGACAGATATTGCACCAAATATGTGGCTTCCTGTTTTTGCACCTGTTGCTCCTGCATGCTTAAGGCAACGTGTCATTAAAGTTGTACAGTGTTTCATACTGTATGTGTTTACAGTATCAGCAGGGATAGTGAGAAGAGAAACACCACGCTTTGTGTTGGCGGGGGTTTTAACAGTTCACTTGAGGTTTTTTTTATTCCATAGATGATTAGAATGTGTTCTCTCTCACTGTGTACTGCTGTCTATGGAAATATAGTACTGTGTTTGATACACAGTATTTGCATTTGTGTCACCTCCTATTCATTCAGGAAAGTGGCACCACCGTGTGGTCAGCTGACAGCTCGCAGTGCAAATAAAAAGTCAGTAAATTGACTCAATGGCTTTTAAGTAATACATCTTTTTTATTGCATTTTCATTTCACCCTTGATTTCAAACCACACTAATATAATATTCCATTTCATAAATTACACAAGAACATAGCAATGAAAACAAACATACCCCAGACAGTCACAGTTTATATTCATTTAGAATTCAATTAGCAAGACCACCAAACACCACAAGAGTCAGAACCAGCTGGCATACTTAAAAGTGGACACTTGGCTAAGGTTGGGTTGATGCTGTCTGTTAATTTGCCCAGATATTTTTGTCCAAAGTCAGCAAGGTGTGAAGATGTGACTTTCTATTAAAAGGTTTCAGTCACTAAAACCTGTAATTAAAACCTTCCTCACCATGCCTGATGGAGCTTTTTAGCATTTTAGTGTTCCAAGTTGGCCACAAAGATTATTAAAAGACTTTACTACCTTGCAAAAAATAAGATTCAATAATTGTTGAGCATCACTAAATTCTTTTGAGTATTATTTGTATTTTTTCTTAAATATCCATCACAAAATATTGGAACAAAATAAATTTTGTTTAAACATATTAGTATATAAGATTACTAATAACATACCAGTTCTACCCAAAACTATTCTCTCTCGTATAGTAACAAATTCTAGACACCTGAATGAAGCTCATAGGCACCCCAGAATGTGCTGTAAGTTCGAAAATAATCTGTGATATTTATACTGACACTGTCTCCCTCTGTAAGTTTGACAATCTTGGCCACCCACACGGAGCCCTCTGTTGTGTGTGGTAAGGTTCCCTCAACCAGTATTCTTTCACGTCTACCGAACGAGGCATTTTTTTTCAAAATCACTGATTTGCTCTGACTTTTATTAGCGTGCTTGCTGAAGGTGACCTGGGCGTAGATAAAGTAGAGGCTGTCCTTCATGCAGAAGATGAAGTTGTCACGCAGGTCTAGGTGGCAGGATTGACATTTGGGTGTTTGTATGTCATTTTGCCAGGAGTGCATGTCCGGAGCTGTGGGTAGATTTGGAAAACTTTCATTAGTTGCTCAGTTATAAAAAAATGTTTTGCCTCACCCATGGGACTTTGGCTCAGATTATAGTTCTACTGCATAGTCTACCAAGCCCCTTTGAAACATCCACACTTAAATTTGCATCTCAAGTTGAATAAAGACATCAGCTAAATACAGTTGATCTTTCAGTTAATGGCTAATTTCCTTCCATTTGACAGACTAAGCATCCCCTGACAAACGGATGTCTGTTGCTGTGGGCTGTAATTATACTTTAAGTCAGTGCAGCCCACATTAGAGCTTTGCTTCTGGGTTTGATGAGGTTTTAGGAACCCACTTCACACAGGAAAAAGGCAATGTGGTGGGAGGAACACAATGAGACTGGAAACATGACAATGCTATACTGTCTGTCTCAGTCAGCGGTTTAGCTTGACTGTCTGTGCACACAAAAGAATTATGTGTGAATGTAGTATACGTTAATCTCTTAGATATAATATTTTATATAACAAATTTTTTCCAGTGACATCCCACTGACCTGACCTGACCAGAAATATGGTTGTAAATATATTCTAATTGTTATAATTCTGGCAGAAAATTGTGTGTTCATGTTCACCCCTTCACAAGAAGCAGGAAGCTGATTTCAGAAAATATGTTATTAGGGCTTTTTACCCAAATTGATTACGCTTGACAGGATCCAATTAGACCAACTGATATTTGTTCCAGTGAATCTGAACTTCTCATTTAAAAATATCCATTAAATACTTCTTATCAGGAGTTACTTTATTGTTGTTGTTGACTCTCTGGGGCAGCCACTTCCTTTAAACCCTTTCTTTACTTAGAGACTTCCTACGTTTCTCAGAATGACTTTCAGTGGCTCTGTGAGCGCGTGTCAGAACTTGTTGCACCCAGTGTCTGTAGGTGTCAAGCATGGCTGCTGTCTTTAATGCAGTAGAAACATAATGACAGCAAGAGAGATCATCAAAAAAGTGAAAGTCATACTTTGTACTCAAAACACATCTTGTATTTTGGTCAGCTGATACTACTTTGATTTCTTTGGGAAAGAAAGCGGCACCTCTGCCTCTTTTTATAAGGAACTTTACTCCATGTGACTTTTGAAAGTCAGTGTGAAATCACAGCTCTAGAAAGACCTGCTCGCTCTTTGAAATTACCAACAACAAAAACTGACTGCTGATGTTTCAGAAAGTTAAAAATGTTTCTGCTGTCATTGTAAATATCTAAACTTAACATCTCCATAATTTATGCTTGACCAATTTTTCATAGAAATAAACAAACAACTGACTGAGAAATGTAAAATGGAGGATTTAAAAATGCAACGTATATCACCAAAGCTCTCATTATTTATATTTTAGATTGAGCTCATAAAAAATACAACCACAAACTGCAGTAAAGTCGTTACTTAGACGCATGCTCTCTACAGCAATTTAAAAATATACTATATAATTTCTTTTATATACTCAAAAACATCAGTTTACCACACACAAATCTATTCAAGAATATGAATATAAGCCAGAAGAGGAAGTGTACTTACAGATTAGCTGGATGTATGAGAAAGAAGATCCTGGAAAACATCATTTACTATTAGTTGCTATTGCAATAACTGGAAATCACAATACATTCTACTTTATCTTTGTGTGTATCTTTCAGTTTGTTTGGGTTATTAGGTTAAAATGTTTTTCGAACTTACCTATTGACTTTAAGGGACCCGCAATAGTGTTGCCTGTAAAAGAAAAATAGCAGTGATATTCAACTTCATTCATGTTAAATGTAGCATGTTTTTATCAAAATACTTATAAACCCTTAATTTTAAAATGAATTGTTTCCTGCACACAGTGAGATTTTACATCAAATCAATGCACCTGTTGTACTGACATCTGGCTTCAGTGTAGAGACTTCATCCTTAAAAAGATAGAAAACAAACCATCATTGTCTGCTGCAGTATCATCATCTCCTTCATCCCTTCCACTACTTTGTCGTCTCACTGCTACAGGGTAAATGTTGTCCGTGTCCAGAGAACCATTTGTCTCCATAATATCAACTTTCCAGTGCAGCTTGTTTTTGTTTTGTTTGTTTTATATTTGGTGGGAAATTAGCATTTTATAGATGATTCATTGGGTTTTGGGGGGGTTTAAATGGAAATACACAAATTATTTACTGTCAGGTGTAAAATGGGGAACCACTCATCTTATACAATGCAGCAAATGGACACAGTTACAGGAACACATGTACAATATAATCAGGTGTTTGATTCGACTCTGTGGTGTTTTCTGAGGTTGCAGTTTGTGGGGAAGTCTGTATTGAATTGCAGTTTATTGTATAAGTGATCTGTTATTGTATGAGTAAACACAATGTCATGATACTGCCGCCACCTAGAGGCACTCTCTTGACCTATGGCAACCAACTTACTTGTACTTTACTTGTACTTTATACTTGTAAAGAGAGAATATACTGGAACTGCTTTGTGGTAACATCAAACTCTTTTGATGTCCCATTCTGAGAATTGCAGTATCATTTCACAAACACACATGAGAGTTCAGGTGTTGGCATTTCCAAAATTATACTGTTCATTCATCGCCTACACAAAAGCGCCATGCATGAAATATGGAGCATAACATACTAGTCCAAAACTGTTCCACCTGCATTACTCATTCACTCTTTCTCTTCTTATGGCTGATGTGCTGACCTGAGTTGACTTTGTCTTGATTGAAGTGAGAAATACGGCCATAACCACCATGGTCACGGTGAGGAGACCACACCACACCTGCAGCAGCAGGTACTTATGAGAGGACCTTGACTGGCACTCCATTCTGTCAAATAAACACACAGACACATTCATTTTGTCACATATTTGAGGAGATTGTACTGATTTTAAGTATTTTCATTTTATGATACTTTATACTCCTACTCCACTGCATTTTTAGAATGAAATATTGTACTTTGGCTTTATCTGACAGCTACAAATACTAGTTACTTTTCAGATTGGGATTTTACATATGAGATACTTACAATGCACTATTAAATTTTAAACCAGTAGCCCTTACAAATAAATCTGTGTGTACTTTGGGCCCCTTGTCACATTTCAAATGAGTAGCTGTTACCCTCTAAACTTGTCACACGGTTTAATTTAAATAACTGTTTATTACTGTTTATGAGGACCAAAGATGTAATATTATCCAACGTTTATCACAGCAAGATTAGAACCAATTTGTAAAGTAGAACTTGGTTTTTCTTCTTTTTCTGTGTGACCCTTTGGAGGGTGCCAGACCCCTAGGTTAGGACCCACTGGACTCAACTACCTAACTGTATGTAAAGTAGTTAAAAATGGCTCCCCCTTGATCACCTACAACAATAAAATGCTACTTACACGTCAGTATTATAAATCGAATAATGTCTGATCAACTCTAGTACTTTTTGATATTCTAAGTATATGTTTCTGGTATTTTTTGTATGCTTTTTATTTTGAATGCAGGACATAAAAATGTAAGTGAGTATTTTTGCATTGTACTACTTGATAATTGGTACTTGTGACTGCTCATGTTGCTCTTCCTAATTAATTCCAGAGTTGCTGTGACATTTGTATATCTATCATCTCGATTTAAATGTTAACGAACGAATAAGAACAAAACTCATGAAATAAAACTCGGGTTGGAAAATAAATTAATGTCCTTTAACCACTAACTTTAAAATCAGCCTTAACACACAGATTGGCTGTATTACACACACTGCATTGTGGGTATATGTACCCTCACCATGCAGATGCTTCTCTGGGATTTTACCTCAGTGGGAGTTTTTTTTTCTGGGTCCTGCACAGAGTGTCACGTCAATATATAGTTTGTGGTTTGGTTGTTTATTTGTAATGACAAAGACTGAAAGTCTGTGGTCAGTCAAGAAAAACACTAACTCTGAATTCTGTGTCAGGTGGTTGTAAATCAAACTCCAAACCTATATACAGGACTGAAACGATCATATCCAGGTGAAATGTAAGCATACTGGTGTCTCTGCTTTACATTCCAATGTATATGATGAATGTATTCTGCAAAGCATTTACACGTGTTACAGCAAGTAAGTACAGAGTTGGATAGTTGGGACCAGCTAGAAAATAAGCTCAAATGACTGAGTGTTTTTTGGTCCCTTCTCTGAACTGCAAAACTATGTCTGTCTCTGGGGTCTGCAGAGGGACAACTGCTAAACCAGTTCTCATTTGAAATGTATGTAATGTAAATCTGTAATAGTAATGGACTGCAACATCTTCAATGTAACTGTGTTTATTGGATTCATCAAGTACCTGATTCTACATCACACCCTCAATTGTACAGTGTTCCGTAAAGGCGCTAATAGGTTAATTACTCAAAATCCTAATAAACTATATCCCAACAAGTCTTAATAAATCTGTTTTTCTGCACTTATATGAATAGTACATTTGACTTTGGACCACTGACTATGGAAACGGAGGACATTTTATGCTCAACAATGTATGTTTTTGTGAATTCAAAATTTGATTATGTGTTTTGTTCAATTGTTCCAAAACACATAACATAAAAAAACTTTTTGCCTGCCTGTCACACATTCTTAAATAGTTTTAGAATTTAAGCATCTAAACTGTTTGTTCTGAACAGCAATAATCCACAGACCACTGACTTAAAACACAAGAAAGTCAAATATTCTAAGAGATATCACAGGAATATAAAACAATATTTTGACACAAATTCAAGAGAGGAACTGAATTCACTCACTAAATCTTGACTCACCCAGTGTGTGCTGCACTCTCAGTGTCCAAATTCATCTGCTGCTTCTGTGTGAGAGACATGACAGGGTGACAGGGTTTTCCCTTTTACATGGCCCTGTAGTGAAGATGAGTTTTTTTTTTTTCTCTCTGTAGAGAGAGTTGTGGTTTTACAGAGGAGGAAGGAGGCTGTGGTGTAGGTGGCTCCACTTGTGGAAGGTAAAGTGTATTGCTTATGGGGCAAAACTCCATCATGAGAGCTGCTGTGGAACTTGGATTCATGAAACCTAAATGCAGTTTCATATTGTTCAAATTTGAGGGAGAAATGTTCACCCTCAATTCATCCTCAAATGAGAGTTGGAGTAAAATACTTAACAGCGCATTCTTATGAAGTTTGAATATGCTGAATAAGACGTGAAGACGTGTGGTGTTTAATTGTTTAAAGAGGAGTAAGTCTGTGGTGCGGTCCCTCACGAAACACATTAATGTTGGTTGTGGGTGGTTTGTGATTTCCCACGTTTTATAGGTCACTGTCACTGAGTTTAACACCCAAACAAATATGACGGGGGCTTTTTCTTCACACCATGCATTTGATGCAACCTGATGTGAAATGAGGAAATTCAAAGCTGGTCTCTTATATTATATAATTATAGCCTTCTATGTAAGTTTCTAGTTTACTTTACACTTAAAGTTTTGAGAAAGCTCCAAAAGTGTTAGTTTCACCTTCATGAAGAGTTTCAAATTAAGATGTTTAAATACATTTGGGGGTTTCTTTGAAAATCACACAAAGGTTAAATTCATCCACTTTCTTCCTGTTCCTTCTTTAAACTACAAAGATGAGAGTATGAGTAAGAACTACCACATATTTTCTGACTGTAAGTCTCAGTATAAAAAGTAACAGTTCAGGATTTGAATAATAAATGGTTAAGAAAAGCTCGGAGTAATCTCCAGCTTCATGAAGTGCTTGTACATACCCCACCTTGATGCTGAAATACGTTGCGAAAATCCGAAGTTAAATTCAATCACTTCCTTCTTATTGCTTGATGAACTAATTATGGGACAACTTCACACATTGAAAAAGTGAACTCACAGGATTTTTTTTAGGTTATTTTAAACTACTAAGAGGACAGTGTGAGTAAGATATGTCACACATGTACCAAGTCAGCGCAGAGTGTAAATTCCCTCCCATTAATTTCATCTCCATTTGTTTTGATCTTCTCGCTTTCTAGTTTTGTCGTGGCTTTTTATTGTTGGTCATTGGATATTTGCCATAATGTAATCTGTGTGAGGCACATATTAAGCTAAGATAATGTAAGATGATTTAGATTTAGTTTGTAGATTACCTTATTTTGCTCATTTGTATGGGGAAGATTGACATAATTTAATAAATGGTCATTTTACATGTGTTTATAAAATGTGCTTATTTTGAAGTTAAGGTTTTGATTAGGTGTCAGTAACTGTTTAGGTTGGGTCAGAGTTCTGGTGTCCAACTGTTGTAGCAGTTATTAAAGAATAGGTTCAATGCCCATACAAACATTTTTCACTTGCTATAATCATTCCTCCTGCCATAGCTGTACTCTAGCATTTTCCTTGTGTTCTCCTGCGTTTCCCCCTCCGCTGTGTCTCCACCCAGTAAGCCACGCCGTTCCTCTTCATCCTCTAGCCCTCTACTTCAACCAGCTACCTCCCCGCTTTTTCCACCTCCATTCCCCGCTACCATTGCAATAAATCCTTTTAGTTTACCTTAAACCTGAGTCAGTATCTGCATTTGGGTCCAACTTTGCATATTATAACATAAAAGATCCCTCCATAGAAGGACATTTTGTACTAAGACTTTATTCCCTGATTGGTCTGACAAATATCTAAACTTGCAATACATATCGACTTGTAAAGGCTACAGCATCATTGAACTTTTTTATCAACACTTGGTTAAGGTTAGGGAAAGATTGTGGTCTGGCCTATAAACAAAAAAGCCCAAAGTGACTTGAGACACATGGTGTCCTTTAACATTTAACCAAAACCACAACCTGTTCTAACCTTAACCAACGTGCATTTGTGTAGTGCTTGAACCTAAAGATCCGGGTCTGCACGCAAACCCCTGACTCTTTTGTGAAATGTAGTACTTATTTCTCCAAGACAGGTTTGTTTGGTCAGTATGGACAAGATGAATGATTACAGCAAGTAAAAACAGTTTTAATGTATGTAAGGGCACCTGACAACTACTTTAAGACAAGCTTGAAAACTTGTGAACCTATCCTTAAAAGTGGACCAAGCTGCACTGAAGAAGCTGCCTTTTAGACTTTATTGCAAGTGTGGAATGGATTGATCGGAAGAGGGAAAAGGAAGATGAAAAATCTTGGTATGAAACAGTAGTGAAAGTTGCACTCGGGTTTTGATGAATGTGAGGGTCAATTTCCATTTCACCTTACTTTCTTTGGTTTCATGCTCCATGGGACGTCCCCAACCAACAGGTCTATGTTCTTCTGGATTCTGTAAATGTCACCAACTTTCTCCTACTTTTGCTCTGTCAAGCACACATGCACAAACTAACACACACACCTACATGCACATGAAAGACAGGCAGACTGGATGTGGGCGGTTGGGTGCTGTCCCCACTCAAAACAAACAAATGGGACAAACAGTTCACTATTCAGTCTCCAGTGTAGCTTACCTATAGTGAAGGGTTGCATGGGTTCTTACCAAACTCACATCATTTCCCACAAGGTTCAAGTAGTCAGTAAATATGAATGGCGGGAAAACAAGGCTCTGTAGCCAAATGATAACATTTTATTACTTTGTTTAGTCCCATAGTTCTTCGTTTATTTGAACAAGAGCTGACAGTTCTGCTTTTCAAGAAAACTGCTGGTACAATCATGTGGTTTATTAGAAGAACCAAAGTAGAATACTAAGAATGCTAATACTAAGAATACTAAGACCATACAAACTTTAGGTTTAAATATTTCTCAGTAATATTTAATATAAAAAAAAAAAAAAAAAAAAGCAACAATCAAAGCTAGAGTTTAAAAACATCTTACGGTATAATTTTATTCAGAGTTTAACAGTCAAAGACTCATATCTCTAATATGCTTCATCGGGACTGTGTGGGTGTGGTTTGATCAAAATAGATTGACAGTAGCCTGGTAACGTAAACAACCCTACAACTGTCATCAGGTTCAAATGTTGCTAATCCTGATTAGCGCAGGGAAGTACGTGATGTTGTTTTTCCAACTGAGCCCTGTCCACTCAAACCAGTAAGAAGAGCTTGGAGGATATAAATCCAGAAAATCTGCCTAGTTACATAACCAAATCCAACCCATAGCTTCTGTGTACATGTGTGTTTCATGCATCTAAGAATGCAGATGGAACTGAAGTTACCCTCCAGTTTCAAATCTTCCCTGACAGGCCTTATAAGATAGTACTTTTTGAAAATATACAAATATTTTTGCATGAAGCCGCTTTGTATTTTATTATATAATGACATAATGAGGTAAACATGACATCAAGACTTTCACTTTTGAAACATACACCATTAGAATTTCTAAACTTCCTAGTTCTGGTGTCTGTTTATGGTCTTGGGTTTTCTTGTTTCTGATGTTTTGTATTGTTCTTGTTCTGCAGAAGGAGTATTTTTTACTTTTGATACTTCAAAATTTTGCTGAAAATACTTCTATGCCTTTACTTAAGTAGGATTTTAAATTAGTTTTCTACATATGGTTTTGGTACTTTTACTTGTAATTTTTACACTGCTGGATAGACATACACTCACATGTACAAATATATTGAACTTATAAACATTAACCCACATCGTACCTACCTTTTATCCCTCCCTACCTCCTCTCTGACCAAGAGCACACTCCAATTCAGACTTAAACTTGTTGTTAATGTGACTTTAAAGAGCTGCAAAAGCTTTGTGTATGTGTACAGTCCTATAATTTTTTATATTTAACCAGATAAGTCAGTTGCGAACCAATTCTCATTTACAATGATGACCGGGCCAAGAGGCAGCAACAGGAGGCAAGCCAATGCAACAAGTAAAACATACATACAGCAAAAAATCTTTAAACTGTTTATTGTCTACGTTTATTTTTATGATATACTTTCATATTTCATAATACAAAGGCTCTCACCTTGGACAGAACTACAGATGACTTAATTTCCCGCAACAGATTCATGTTAGAAATCTTTTAAAGCCCCACTCCACTGAAAAATTTGTTTTGCTTATTGTTACTTCACTTGGCTCTGAGCTTCACTGTGCTCAATGATGTATGTGCAGAGTTTGATACTAGAAGTTAGTTTTCATATTCACTTCCCAAGGGAGGAAAGTGTGTTCAAATACAAAAGAACCTACAAGGAACTTTCATTTTGTGTTGATTCTGGCAGTCCCTCTTAGACAAAAGCGGTCGTGTTTCCACCACCTATTTGTCTGATTTCAAGGGGAAGCCGACTGAATCCCAACCAATGACAAGCATTAAGAATAACTATAGAGAAATAGCCAATCTTTTCACTGATGTTCTTTGTTTAAGTGAGTCATTTAGAGGCATCATTATTCAATTGAAACTGCTTTATAACCAGTTTAAAACTCCTTGTGCCTTCAATGCACAAGGACTGCCCACACAGTTACTGCAAATTGGTGAGTTGTAAATAAGGATCAGGTGGCACACTGGAGTTTAACCAAGCAGAGACCAATAAGGGGAAACCAAAAACTGAAAGTTGACGAGGGAAATTCAACTTCTGTTTTCATTCTGTTTCCATCTCCCAAAGCATTTCCACAACCCTAACTGATCTCACAAATATGTGTTACTAAGTGACTGCGCTTTGTTTACTAAATACATATGTAAAGAAATGTCTTACAGTTGTGATGTGTCACTGTCTCTGGGACACGTACAGCAATGATGATTTCACAATCATAATTTCTGTTTTGTTTGTTTGCCCCAGCGTAAAGGTGAGGTACAAAGAAAGTGGAATATCGGTTGCTGTGTGTTTGCCTATGCTGGGAGACTTTTGTCTGGGGAACACTCTGGGTGTTTTTAACAACTTTCCTAAAGTTTGTATATATAGAGGACAACATAGAGTCGTAAAAAAGTATTTTGTTTATATAAAACTGATCCTGTCTGCTACTTTAACAGAGTCTTAAGGAAACAATATTTTTTTCTGGGAGGATTCCATCATATTTGTGCCACCACTTTTAGGTAATAATAATAATAATAATAATAATAATAATTTTTTTATTATTATTATTTTATCAATAATAATAATAATAATAATAATAATAAATAAAGCTTTCTAATATAGAATTGTGCTGCCTTGATTCAAGTTATATGAACAGGTTTTTCTGTGGCATCATGGGAATTCCCTGGGTTTCTGCTGGGTGGTTGTGGGTGGGTCCTCCCCCAAGAAGGTGCCTCTGGTTATTTGGACTGAAAGTGACAGTTGACAGGGATAATAGGTGGATGAGGAAAATCAAAACAACATCATGGCTGGCTTCACTTTTCATTGTAGCATTAAACCACAAATCATGTTTTTTTTTATGATGTAATTTGATGTTTGAAAAAATGTTGGTACTAATTTTCAGTCTTTGTTTCTTCTTTATTGTAAAAGGTGAATAAAATATCACATTTCAAGAAAAAAATATTTTATTTTCACTGTTACAGAGGAAAACCATGAAATAATTGTATGGTTATCCAGGACGTCCATGGCCCCCGGCAACATCCTGTAAAATATGATGTAGAATGAAGAGCCTGTAATTCAATCAGCAATGACAGATCAAGTTAAAGGACCAGTGTGTAGGATTTAGTGGCATCTAGTGGTGAAGTTGCAGATTGCAACTAATTGAACATTGCTGGCGTCTGTATTTGACCTGGGAATGAAAACGAGCTACAGTTTGTCCTGGAAATCTGTGTGCGTGCTACCTTTTATGCGTTTGGGTGTTAAACATGGGTATTCAGCATTACCCAAACGTTACTTTACTTTAGAACCACAAAAAATACTGGGAAGGCGCATCCTCTCTAACATCTAGCATTTTATATCCCATTTGTGCCAGCAAATCCTCCTAAATGTTACACACTGGACCTTCAAGTATGGAAAATCATTAAAATGACAATGAGAGTAAAATGTAATATTAGTGCCTACCTCCAATGTTAATATTTAGGCGCAAAACTCTGTAAATGCAGATATAATTGTTAGATTCAAAAAGAAATATTCCTATCATCTTCTCCACTAAAAAAGTATATTATCTAAACGACAAACCTTTCTCTTGGGGTAGTCTGACACTTGCCAACATGCCATGACAGGCTGTGTTTTTAAAAAATGTTGTCACCACCGCAGAGTCGACATCCGTCTGGCGAGCTACAGTGAAAGGCAATTGACAAAAAAAAGGTGCAGTAGACTTTGGTTGCTGTCAAACATATACAACGATCAATGTTTGAGTGTTTATTTAACGTATCTTGTGGGAGTTGTTATATAAAGTAATAGTTCACACAGAAATGAAAGCTGGCTCACCTTTATGCCAAATAAAAGGCAGTTTTTACCTCGTGATTTCCTGGATTTTGCTGCAGTTTTCAGTTAGCTCAGTAGGTTAAAGGTACAAGGCTGAACATTGGATTTGAGGGCCATCAGAGTAATGATTCGACTACACTTGCCTTAAGTTAAAACACAGCTGCGGAGGGGTGGACTATATTAGTAAAAGCTAGCTGGTGAAAAAGACAGACAAGCCTAAACTAAAGCTTAAATTTATTTAACTGATGTTTCTCAAGCTGTCATCTGTAATTGAAGAAATATAATTTGATGAACCATCATCTTGGTAATTCAGTTTGTTAAAGCAGAAGCTAAATCCCATTGTGATTCCTGCTAAAGATAACTAGCTTAGCTGAGTAGCACAAACTGCCATCTCAGCTTTTGACTTTTGTCAAATTCACATGATGTGGTGTTGTTAAACTACCTTTTAAAATGCTTTAAATTGTAGCTTCATTTATTTCAATATACTGGAAATAGCAAAAGTAGAAAGTCAGACAGACACTAGTGAACAAATCAATGGATAAGAAAAATGAAAGAATGGATTTTCTTTGTAGACGAGTGTATCTGCATTTTTAAGGTCTTCTAAGTAGGCCTAGTACAATGGCCCTGGAAAGTACTTAATCAACCTAAACAGACATAAAATAAAGGCATGACAACATTTTCTTAGTTTTACTGCTTTTCTATACTGCTCTCACACATATTATGCAGACCAAGCTGTTTGCAGATATTTTATAGTTATTTGCAGATGTAATAGTGCGGGAAAGGGCTGAAATTAGTATTATTTGGGGTGAACTGATGGCTTACCATATATCATGAATCTGTTTAGGGAGTCCTCTGTGTCTGTCTGGTTCAGAGGTGGTTCTACTTCTTGGAAAATGATGCACTCGGAGCAATTGGCCCACTTGCCGCTCCAGAGGAGGTTCTTCCGATATGTCCTTCCTGGATCAGTACAACAAGACACAAGCAGCAACAGTAGCAATAGAAGTGAGTGACACAAGACGAAGTCAACATACTGCTGTTTACTTTCAAAGGGCTACAACTAATCATTAACAGGAGTGTCTTTGGTATAAGGCTGCTTTCACTTTGTTGATCAGTTGACCAACAGACTTTAATGGTTTTGGTCAAGCCTGGAAAACAAAAGCACAGCATTAACAGTGACATTTCTCACATTTTGGGAAATACACTGTTTGCTTTCTGGAAGCCAGTTAGATAAGGCTACAGCCAGAAGCTGTTTTGCTCAGCATAGCACAAAGACTAGAAACAGGGGAAAACAGTAACCCTGGCGCTATCAGATGTTAACCTCCACCAAAATCCACCAAATAACAAATCATGTGCTGTTGTTAGTGTTGTTACTGAATGAGGTACTTTCTCTGACCAGTTGGTATCCACCTGTTGAAATTCCTTTTTTGTACAGTAGGCTTTATTGTTGTACATCATAGAAATATAAACTGTAAATTTTGGAAATAATCTTGGGCAAATGTGTCCACAAATTCCTTTTTTTTGTTCTGTAGGCTTTTGTAGATCACCATAGCAATAAAAACTGTACATTTTGGAAATAATCTTTGGCAAGTTGTAGTCCAGTCAACGTGAAGAAAATGATGCCCTCTACTTAACACCACCAGGGGCAGAACAGTTTTATATCAAATGCTATCAAATGTAACACATTAGTTTAGATACATTTTATGTGTTAAAATGACAAAGTTAATTAATATAACTTATTGATATGTTATGTCCATGTTTTAGACAAAGTAATAAACCTAAGTTCAATAAAAAGACATGTATTTGGAAAAATATATGAAGATTTTAAGTTATTAAATTCTAATGGCAGCTTTAGATATCAACTGCTTCACTACTGTGCCACAATAATAAATGTGTTTGAGTTAAAATATCTTCATTTGGGGGCTTTTCTAAGCAAATTGATTTATGCGATTGTTTGCAATTAAATCGCCATATATTTCTGCCACCCATTAAAGTCTCCATGCCACCCTAACCCATGAATATTTCTCTAAATCCACCCCTGCTTCACACCATTACTTACTTGTTCTACATGAGACAGCATGAGATAGAAGAATTAGACTTGACAAGTTTGGAACTATAGTGATTTAATGTTTTTGTGAATTTAACTTTTTCAGGATCCTGAAGTTTTAAAGCTAAAACCCATCCAAAAGTAATTTCAGTAGAGAACTTTAGCAGTACAATTGGTCTAACTGAATTACTCAAGGGTTTTCCCCACCCTGCTATTAATTCATTTCTGGGAAAATTATTGAATCCCTGTAATGTTTTAGTGTGAAGATGTTTCTTTATTTTAACACTGGCACAAAGTTCCCACCTTAAACAAATAAAATTACCTTTCAGAAACCCATACCCATTTATGTCTTCTGTGTGTGTGTGTGTGTGTGTGTGTGTGTGTGTGTGTGTGTGTGTGTGTGTGTGTGTGTGTGTGTGTGTGTGTGTCTGTGTGTCTGTGTGTCTCTGTGTGTATTTTTTTAGCATCTGAGTGCAGATGTTACTGTAGTTACCCTCCAATTCCAAATCCTCCCTCTCAGGACGTATATGATAGATCCAGGTCTTTTTTGTGCAGTGGTCTCCTCTAAAAAAAAAAGTGAAATTAACATATATTTAGCATGAAGCGGTTTTACATTTTATTATATAATGACACAAGATAAACATGTGATCAAAACTTGGATTTTTTTTAAACATACTTTCACACTTTTGCACTTTCTGAATGTCACTTCCCTAATTCTGGTGTCTATTAAGGATCTTGGGTTTTCTTGTTTCTGTTTCTGTTGCTGTCTTGTTCTTGTTCTGCTGAATGAGTAATTTTACTTTTGACATTAAAATGGCAACTAGTAAATGGACTGCACTTATATAGTGCCTTTCTAGTCTTCTGACCACTCAAAGCACTTTAAACTACATGCCACATGCATACACTGATGGCAAAGGCTCATCAGAAGACAAACTGATTCATTCACACACTGATGGCAGAGCATCTGGAGCAATTTGGGACCCAGTATCTTGCTCAAGGACACACATGGTAAATGGACTGTACTTGTGTAGTGCGTTTCTAGTTTTCCAACCACTCAAAGTGCTTTTACACTACATGCTGCATTCACCCATTCAAACACATTCATACATTGTTGGCCACGTCAGACAGAAACTAACTCATTTTCACACCGTTCAGTATCTTGATCAAGGTTCCATGGATCACATCGCCAACCTTCTGAATAATCAATGACCCACTTAATTGTCTGAACCACAGTCGCCCACTCAACCACTACAGTTTAACTGGATATGCTTCTGTACCTAACAGAGTATTTCTATTTATGTTATTGGTACTTTTATTTAAGTAAAAGTATTGTGAATGAATAAAGTGTAAAACAGTTTTTAATTAAAGCAAACTACTTCTGTGCTAAGACTTAATAAACATCTACACTTTACGCTTAAATTTAACTGCTATATTCACCAAAGAAGTGCATACCAGATCATTTATCACTCTGCACGTCATGTCAAAACCACCATTCTAAACAATAGCTTCATAATTTTGTATATCATAATATTCTTGCTACATCTTATACTAGTTTTGGAGAATGGTCTTTTGACCTCATCGTTACCTGCATAATAAAATATGCAGACATGGTGTGTTAAGAAACTTGAACTTCCTTAAAGAAGGAGGTCATGGCCTTGATGAAGATGCACCAGGTTTTGAAACATTGGTCATTTAATAAAGTGTGTTTCCCTACACTGTTCTCCAGTGTACTTTTATATATGTGTGTATTTCCGTGTGAGTATTTGCTGCCTCACATGCGCATATTTCCAGTCAGCAGCAGGGTGTCATTGGCTGTCTTCTCCATGGTGAACCAAATGTTGTCCAGTGCTCTGAAGTTCTGGATGTCAGCCTCTTTGCGACCGACTGCTGCTTTAAAGTACCACTTACCCAGGTACTAAAACAGACGGAGAAAGAGAACGGTTGCACAAGAGTGTGGGGTGGTGTCAACAGTAAGAATGGAACATATCTCAAGATATAAACCCACAACTTGAAAGACCACTGGTGGAAAAAACAGAGGGGGTGGGGAGTTTGTCTGGTGTTTATCTCGGTAAATCTTTTTGCATCAGCAGTAACTGTGACATACCAGTGCAACGTAGGACACGCTTAACCAGAAGCAATTTATCAACATTGGATAAAATACAATACAAATTACACATTTGTCATAAAATGTTTTCCTGTGAAACCACCCAAATCAAAAAGGCTGGTAAAAAAAAAGTAGATTACGGTTTGCATTTGATGATAAACAGAAAATCAAAATTTTGTTTCTCACCTGCTGATGTTCAACAATGTTGACAGGCAACTGCTCAACAAATGCGCAAGGAACAATGGCTTGATACAACAAACTATATAAATACAGGAAATATGACCACACTTCACACAGCATACTTGCAGTTGCTGAGAGCTAATATTTGACGATAAACCTGGTCAAAATGTCTGTTAATCCTCAGAGCACCCGTGTCAGTTCAAAAGAGTGTGGGTGTCTGTAAATTATTAACATACAATGCTGCAATACCCCTGATCTCTAAAAGAGACAATGGGTTCACTAAGGCAGTATCTCTGTCTCTTAACATAAAGACTCAAGATTTAGGATAAATGCATTTGAAGCAGATGAATCATTCTTTTCCACAGAGAGTTTTGCTCAAGTTCCAAAATGTGCTCAAACTCACTGAGAAGCAGTCTTTCTGGGGCCTACTGACTCATCATCATCCTGGAGGAGGAGGCGGTTTCTTTTAAACTATTTCAAAAAAAGAAACTTTGAAAGTCTGCTAACATGCTACAACCTCAAGTACCTGTTTCGGAAACGCTTAAAAAACAGAGACTTGCTAATTTGTTTGGTCTGTCCTGACAGAAGAAATCCCACACTCTCTGTCAACATACATCTACTAGAAATCATTAACTACTTGTTTAAAGTTAACGGTGACTCATCCATCATCCTACACTAGTGCTTGTCTGTTATTTCCTTGCATAATCCTTCAGTCTTTTGGTCCATAAAAAGCCAGAAATGTAAAACATTTCACACAGCCTAAATTACCAGACTCAAATTGCTTGTTTGTCTAAAAAACTAAAAGATATTTAGTTTTAAATTATTCAAATTGGACAACCTGAAACCAGTACATTTTGCATTAAACGTTACTTAATTTAATCACATTAGTTATGAAAATAGTTGCATTAATTTTGTTTTGGTTCGCTAATTGATTCACTGACAAATCATCTAAGCTCTAACATATTTTTATCAGGAGGTAAATGTAACTGAGGTCAGGTTATACTTGTGTTCCACACCTACTTCCACAAGGGGGTGTCAAACAACAAGCAATGTTACACCTGTTTTAACTCCTCCAGAAATCACAAATTTGTGATGTTTACAGGCTCCCGCTGATGATCATGGGTGCCGGTGTTGACCAAATGAATCACACCTGACAAAGTTTGTTTTGTTATCTTAATGGAAATTGACATTACAGAAACAGATCACTGATGCAGTGTAAAATCACATTTATATTTCTGTTTCATTGCAATCATTTCTACCATATATAGTAGTACTTCTAATTCCTGCACACTTAATTGACTGACTCTGACTTTTATAAATCTTTGTCCTCTTTATTTTATTGAGTCCATTTGAACTTTTTTGTTATATTTCTTGGCATGGGAACCTCACAGTGCAAAACAAAAATCATTTGTCTAACATTGTTAAAGTAGCAAGCAAAAGTATTGGCACACAGCAGCTTTCTTTAGCAGATCACCGGGACAGAGAAGTTTTGCAAAAAGGCCCAGTTGATCTAAGCCAGCTTTGACCATCCACTTTCAGAGGGAGTGCGAGGGAAGGCCCAGGCAGTCAAGGACCTCTCCAGAGCTGCTGAAAAGGGGAGTCAGTGGCTGTGGATAAAGAGGAAAGACTCCACCTGGGCCCTCAAGTAAATAGATGGGATTTGGGTTGCTTTGGGGAAAAAATATGCTATATAAATGTGCCTTGCCTAATGTCACATGTCCCCTTGTATGTTATGTTATGCATGTCCTCTACTGTAGGGACAATGAAGATCTGAACCGAACTGATTGTAAATATTTAACTAAAACGAGGTGAGCAGAACCTTTTCCGCTCCGACATGCAGAAAAGTACAATGTGCAGAGAACTCCTTCCTTTGGGAAGCTTATATTTTATTCATGTTGAGACTTTGTTGTTGTTGATTCAACTCTACTTGATGCTGTACTTTGCAATACTGTTAAAGTTGAACAACAGCTGACTTATTTTTGTGCTTTATTTATGGTTACAGACACAGCAAATCTCATTATTCAACAGCAAAATCAATGTAATTTAAACAACCTTCCCATACGAAGTTAAATACAGGATTTGTTTGGTTGCCCATAGATTCTACAAAGTGATATTTCACACACACACACACACATTAGTGAGTTAATCAAAGGACCACCAAAAACACCAGAACACCAAGTCTCAAGACTTTTCTTTATTGTTTAATCATATTACTGATGAACAAAGTATCAAGAAGTGCCACATAGTTATATGTATTTATTATACAGTTTCTCTGTCTTTCAGGTGAAGAAGGTGTGGACAGGACGGCATGAAAAGCCAGTTGGCAAATAAAGGTTAACTAAATATAAACCAGTTCTAAAGCGTGTGGTTATGAATACTGTAAAAGACAGAAATGTGGACACCATAATATGAACTAAAGCTGTTCCCAGTATATTTTCCCAGAGTAAAGCAGGGATTTTTATAAAATTAGGCCAAGCAAAGGGATTGCTTAACTTTGAACTCTAACATTGCTGAAGATGTATTTAAGAATTTCTAAGAGCCAAACTCTCAAGTAACACTATTAAAGGTCAATTCTCATTGTTATCTGTAGTTTCTTATGAACCTATGCTACAACAGTTTAGTTATAAGTGAACAAATCAATTATCTTCATAAATTTTCTTTCCATTCCCGTCCGTCTGTGTAATGTTGCATCAGTGACATAGGGCCGATTTGGGTATGTGCAGTAGCTTCTTGTTCCCCTCTCTCTTTGATGGCACGGCAGATCCACCTATGACTCCCCCTTCAGCACTGATACCAGGTCTCCACTCTCCTTCAGCTCCTTGAGTATGTCCAAACCTCCAATCAGCTCTCCTTTCACGTAGAGCTGGGGGTAGGTCGGCCAGTTAGAATATGTCTTGAGCCCCGTACGCACCTCTTCATCCTGCAGAATATCAAAGGTGTCATAATCCACCCCGGCACCATTCAAGAGCTCCAGTGTCTGCCTGCTGAAGCCACATCTCGCAGCCTCCTTGTTGCCCTTCATGAACAGCATGACTGGGCTCTGGTTGATGATGGTCTTCAGACGGTGCTCCAAGGTGACAGCCTTCGGGCAGGTGTTCTCCAGCTCTCCAGACTCAGCCAGCTCCTTCACTATGTCCAGTCCTCCCACCAGCTCTCCGTTCACGTACAGCTGAGGGTAGGTGGGCCAGTTGGAGTAGGTCTTCAGCTCCTGTCGGACCTCCTCATCAGACAGGATGTCAAAGCTGCTGAACTGGATGTTGTGCTCCTTCAGCAAGGCCACTATCTGCCGGCTGAAGCCACAGCGGGGCTCCTGCGAGGACCCCTTCATGAAGAGCATACAGGGGGCCGCGTTGATCAGCTTCTTCAGCCGCTGGTTCAAGTCTGTCGCGCCGCTTACCGCAGCTCCACCCGGACTCCCGGTGACCGCCAGGCGCTGTACCTTCTTGCCCAGCTCCGGAGCATGCGCCCCGTCCAGGCGGTCCACCTTCTCGCCACCTTTGAAGAAGAGGAAAGTGGGCACAGAGGCTATTTCATACTTCTCCGACACCTCCGGCACCGCTTCCGCCTCAAGCTTCACAAACGTGGTGTGCGTGTGTTCCTTGGACAGCTCGGCCATCACTTCGTTCATCTGAGCGCACTGCGGAGCCCATGCCGCCTGGAAATGCACCACGGTCAGACATTTTCCAGCTTTGGCTAAGAAACCTTCAAACTGCTGTTGGCTCGTCGCCTCCACGAGATTCGCCATTTTTCTTTCTCCCCCTTCCTCCTCTTCCTCCTCCTCTTCCTCCTCTTCCTCCGACGTCACATCCGTGCACCCTGGTAGCTTCTAGCAAGTGCCAGAGCTCGTACAAGGAAGTCATCTGCATGTTATTTGATGATAAGAAACAGCTGCATACACTGGATAAGTTGAAAGGATAGTGAGACTTTTAAGGTAACCGTCAAACACCCACCCAGCGGCGTTGAAACGTTGAAGAAACGCCGTATTGTCTCGGATGTGATCGGTGTGTTGTAACGTTTAGTTTATTTAGCATTAGCTTAGCCTCCTCACTAGTCTGGTTTCTAGGTTAAAGCTAGGCGATGCTAACTAACGCGAGTTGGCTAACGTTATTCCTAATTACTATTACTAATTACACTGTTACACATTACTGTTTAAATGTTCTCGGTTTATGTTAAAGTGTTTAAATGCCCGTGTTGTTGACTACCCCGCAGGAAACAGCTAACCCGCTTTAGCTGCTAGTTACCGACGTTAACCGACTTAACGACAACAACCGACGTCCTTCTTCTGTTTCACCTTTTATGATTTGTGTTAACGAAGTTGTTGTTGCTGTATTTGTCGCCGTTATTGCTGCTAAGTGGGGCAGTTTTGTTATTCAGTATGTATTTGATTGTGTGTGTTATTCGTGATTCTGACCATTAATGATTTGCAGGTCTGTTAAATGTCTTTTCGTGTTAAGTTATTTGAGATGTTGTTCAGGCTGTAAAATGTTAGAAAGAAGTGAAACGGCCTTCACAAGTTCCCAAATTTGCACAAATGTTGTCTTCAGTCTGCTTCCTTTTGTCCTGAGTGTAATCTAAAACCCAGAGATATTTAAGTTACAGCGAAATCCGCACACTGAAATAGCAGGAAAGATGTTTGACAAGTTTTTCTCGATATGTGACTTGGATGATTAACGTTACTTGATCAGATTTGTTGACAAATAATGTTCTGTTAATCAACTAATCAAAAAAAAACAACAAAAAAAAACAAATTAAATTAAATACACCAGTGTTGTCTTTCGGAAATTGTGATGAGCATTATTTGTTGACATTTTATACACATTATTCAGTTAATGGGGGGGAAAAAAGGATTTATAGCAGCTGATAAGTACTAAGAAATGTCATATATGAATGCCAAAGATATGTTTGAGGTCATTTAGAGACTGTCCATTACAGTGTTTGTCCACTAGAAAGCACAGGAGTTTATTTTCTTAGCTGTTTAAGGGATCCTTGCCCCCCCAAAAAAAAGGTTGTTTATGTTAAGAAATGAATACCAGCTGATGTAACATTATAAAAAAATGTAAAACTCTCAAATATCAATATTGGCTTTGGCCTCAAGTATCCAGTATCAGTTGGGCTATAATTACTGGAACACAATGTTGTTGTTTTTTTGATACAGGAACACCATGGAGGAACAAACTGCAGACATAGAGGTGACAGTCAAAACATTAGACTCCCAAAGCAGAACCTACACTGTTGGTGCTCAGGTAAATTCATCAGTTCATACTGTAAAATTGTGGAGTGTATTCTCATTTTCAGTCAGCCTTTAGCGATAGTCTGACTCATGTCTGTACCATCTTTTTTTTTTTTTTTGTAGTTGACAGTGAAAGAGTTCAAGGAGCACATTGCCCCTTCGGTGGGTATCCCTGTGGACAAACAGAGGCTGATCTACCAGGGCAGAGTCTTACAGGATGAAAGGACTCTGACAGACTATAGTAAGTAATCGAGGGGGTCCGTTAAAGCAATGCTGAACGTGACATTATTTTGTTTCAAGGGCATTTGTTTTTGCAATTTTTCCTGATTGTTTTTTTAAGTTGTAATCCTGCTGCACGTTCATAAAATGTTTTTCTTATTTATCATTATTTGCACACTGATTCTTAACTTTGAGTGGGTAAATAAAGAGGAATTTACTTTTAGGGTTTCTATTATTTTATTGTACAGTTTTCTGTTGATTTGCTGTTCCTTTTATTGTGGGCAAAAGTAAGTAAAGCAAGTTAGCTCTCTTGTGCCAAGTCTTACTTGAGTTATAAAAGTCTATTTCAAACATATGGTTGCTTTGATTTCACTCGCTTCTGTCTGTATTTATACAGTAATCCTGGCAAAAGTAATTGGATTTGTCAGATATCGACAGATGTAACCGTAGTTCCCTGTTGTTGTCCCAGATGTGGGTGGCAAGGTGATACACCTTGTGGAGCGGGCACCACCTCCACCGTCCCAGCCTGGCTCAGGGTCAGGAGGCACTTCAGCTGACAGTGGGCCTGCCTCATCCTCCCAGGGAACATCACAAGTGCCTCCACATGATCGCAACGCTAACAGCTACGTAATGCTTGGCACCTTCAACGTCCCTGTTAACATCATGGACCCCCAGCAGATACAGGTAGGTCCAGTTTGTGATTTGTTTAGGGAATCTCAGACCAAACTGTCCGCAGTTGAGTTGCAATTTGTGTAGGTGCCAGATTTGGACAAGGACAATGAATGAATTTGTAGAATGGAAAAAAAAAAACTCCAACAATAATATAGTGTGGCAATGCTAAATCGGTGGAGAACTCTTTTAATATTTATTTTATTCCCCTCCAATTATAATGGTGCATTTTCGTCATTTATTTTGAACAATTTTACACACTACAAAAACAATTACATCAGATCTCTCCCATTGCTCTCACAATGGTTTCTGACATGACTCTCCATATAACAAAAGGCAGCTTGAGGTCCAGCTCCTTATCTCTCGTACAGTCTAGTATGAACATCTGATAATTATTATCCAGTATGTTGCCCAGTCTTAATCATGAATAACCATTTGTCTTGCATGTTAATTGTTGTTTTCAAAGGTGCTTTACTTGTGCGCTGTTATTCTTATTTAGATGTCAGTTCAGCAGATGGTGTCTGGCATGGGAGAGAATGCCAGGAATGCCAGAGTCACAACCAGCACTGGGGTAAGATACTAAGCCTGCTGATACATATACGATCCTTGATAACATTATCCTGTGTTTGTTGATTGTCAGCTTTTCTATTACAGAGCAATGGGTCTGTGAATGTGCACATTGATATGGACCAACCAGTGCAAAGCGAGCCAAGGCTGAGGCTTGTGCTGGCTGAGAACCTGCTGAGGGACATCAATGATATTATCCACAGAATGGAGGTGAGAGCTCAACCTTCCAATTACTCCAGTAACAAAGCTAAAGAGTAATAACTGCATTATCAGTAACAAATTTGCCTGCTATCTTGTGTCTTTTTTTCAGCGTCAATCGAGCGACTCATCCTCCCAAACAGAGACGACTTCTGCTGCTGCTGCTGCTGCTGCTGCTGCTGCTGGTGCTGCTGGTGCTGCTGCTGCTGCTCCCCCTCCTCCTCCATCTTCATCTACCACCTCCACTCCCTCTCCCTCTGCCCAGCCCATGGACACCTCCCCACCTCCAACTACTCCCCCACCTCAACCTACCTCTTCAGCACAATCTGAGGGACCAACACCCCAACCTGGACCCAAGTGAGACATCTTCTCTCTCTGTGACTCAGATTGTTACCCATGCCAGATAGTTGAGGATTCACACAAGTATTTCTCCTTTTTAAGTTTGTCAGTTTGAAAAGAACATTGATTTTTTTAAAGCATAGAATCAATGCAGATAATTCATAAAGTTTGCAAACATATAGCAGTTCATATAGGCCACGGCAGGAGTCGTTATCGCTCTTTAAAATGTTTTATTGAAACTAACTATAAATATCTTTTATGTCCTCATTGGTGGTGATTCTTTATCTCTATGTCTTTGTCATGACCACTGACCAAGTTTTTGTGTTTGATTGTAATCAACTTTGCCTTTCTTTCTTCTCCTAGTCATCCCAGCCCAGCTGAGTTGGCAGAGATGTTGACTGAACTGCGGAGGGTAGAGGAGAGACTGCAGCCGTTCATTCAGAGAGCTCACACCTTGCTAGAGACAGCCACTACTGCAGAATACAACAATAATAGAGTATGATTCAAAAATCCAGATAATAATTAACTGCTCATACTTGGTATAATTTATTTTATTAGGATGCCTGAATATCTTTTAAAATGTTTATTATTTCAAAAATACCAAATCAAATCCTCAGTTGTTAAATTCGTAAGGCAGCATTAACTTAAATATCAGGTGATAATAATGATTATTATTAATAATTATTTTTATGGGACAGTAGCTTCCTGGAGTCTTCTGGCTAGTTGCCTGGTAACTGGGCCTGATCAAGAAATACTTAAACTTTGAGATATGTGTCAATTAGTGAGCTTCAGATATGCTTGTTAAGATAAGATAAGATGCTCCTTTATTGATCCCCCGTGGGTGTGGGGGATTTTGTTATTGTTGGACCATCAGACTAGCTGTTTCTCCTGTTTCCTTTGTGCTAAATAAGTTAGCTGGCTGCTGATGGTAGACGGGTATCAATCTTCCCATCTGTCGGCAAGAAATCAAATAAATATATTTCCCATGATTTGTTTCTTTGTTGCCACAGGAGAGAGAGGAGGACCAGCGCACTCTCGTCCTGACATGGGAGTGTCTCCGTCTACTTGGCAACGCCCTCGTGGCCCTCAGTGACTTGCGATTGAACCTCATGAGCCCTGTGCCCCGCCACCTACATGTGTTCCGCCCGTTTACCCACTATTCTACCCCAGTCACTTTGCCTGGAGCTGTACACCACCACATTCCAGTGCAAGTAAGTGAATGCAAGCATATTTTAGTTTAAAGTTATTCATCTGAACATTTAATGACAAGACTGACTGCGCCTGCAATTTCACCAACAGATGAACCTGGGTGCCACGGTGACTGTTGCGGCTAACAGCACTGAGGGACAAGCTCCGCCTACCCAGTCGGCAAACCAGTCTGAGCAGGCAGGTCAGGGACAGACCTCTCCCCCACAGTCTTCCCCTTCCAATCAGCAGGCTGGACAGGGACAGGCTGGCCCCCGGGTCATCAGGATCAGCCACCAGGCAGTTCCGGTGGTCATGATGCAGATGAACACGGATGGTGTGTTGTCCCCTACCCGCCACTGATTGAATGCTCCACTACATCAAAGCTGTTTGTGTGTCATATTGTCGGGCGACATTGGAGTTAAATGATTGCACACTACCCCATCAGTGATTTGAAGAATGGAACTTTGAATTTGTCTGCTTTGCAAGCTCAAATTTCATAAGATTTCTTTTCTCAATGTTTGTTGAATGATGACAAATGTACTTTTGTGGAGAGTAATGTACTGGCAATTATTTTAGGATTGCATGAAGAAGTTCAAAGTCTTTGTGTGTTGTTTTTGTGTGTATGTACAGGCCCAGGTGCAAATCCTGCTGCAGCTGGACAGCAAATGCCTGGTCAACCAGGTAAGTCCAGTCAATTGTACAGTTGACATGTCACATTTTACATAGCCCAGTCTAGTTTCTTTTTTCCAACTTGCAACAGTTAAGTTCAGTGAAACACAATGTATTGGTTTAGATCAGAAACAAATACTTACTTTTCTAATTCCTGAAATTTCTTCTCATTGTCTGCTGAGAACAGAAGTAAATCATGTTTTTTTTTTTAAACCCTCTGGTTTCTTCAGGTGCCCTCCCCCCTGACTTTATGCGGAATCTCATGCAACAGATCAGCCAATATGCCGCTGCTGTAGCTACTAGCGCCGCCACCGCCACTGTCGCTGGCCAACCAGTCCCACCCCAGCCCACCCCTCCTGGCTACGGCTCCACAGCCAACTCCTCAACTACCACCACGGGTCCTAACACACCCACCACCACCCCTACTGCTCCACCCCCTCCTCCCCATACTGGGCCCCAGCCCCAGGCCAGGGTTGTGTTCACCCGACCCCCCTTTGCACCCAACATGCCCCCCCCAGCCTTTGGCACCCGTGGAACCACCATCAATGTGAGGGCTGCCATGCCAGGCCAACAGCCAGGACAGGTGGGAATACTTTTATCTGATTTGATTCCTATTTTTGTCCTTGAAAATGCTTTCTAAAAATAATTTTAATGTTGTGTTTTAAGGTTTGCAAAGTGCTTGGATTTTGGATAAAGGGCTTGAAATTACATTACCATCATAATAAATAACCCTAGTAAGCTAACCTAAGTAGAAAACGTACCTTGAATTTGTACAGTACTTGAGTAATCGTACTCCTTTTCACCACTGCTGAGTTGGCAACACTTCGCAAATAGTTTGGAAATGTAAACTACAGACTCTGCTTGTTTCATTCCTTTATTCTCCTATCATCTCTTACCATCGATCATATGAAATGTCTGCTCGATCACTCACTGACCATGCCAGGGTGTTTTGGTTTCAGCTAACCAATAATATTTTTAGTTGTAACCTCATAGATTGTTTGGGGGGTGTTTTAGGTTAGTCTGCTACTAACACTCTGGTTTAAAAGCTGTAAAGATTTTAGTGAAATTAAAGTTATTTGTCTAGTGATTGTTTTATATTGGCTCAGCGAGGTTATATATAGGGTGCTAAATCTACTTACAGACAGGTGACACGTTTTGAAACATTATGTTTTTCTTTAACTTCTTTGATTGTTTGTAGCACAATCATTATTCTAAGTATATATGTAACTCAGCACAGTTGTAAGGTTGTAAATCTTGAAAATGCACCTTCAAAGTCTTGAATTTCACTTTGGAAAAGGTGTAGGAACCCTGTCTACAATTTGAGACTAATTAAAAAATGTTGCTCCGCAGGCTTTCAACCCTGCTGCTCTCAACCAGATGATTAGTGGATTGGTTGGACAGCTTTTGCTGCCAGGACAAATGGGTAAGGTTTTGCTGTTGTTGAATTTAGCTTTGGACTTCATCAGTTGCATTTTTTTCTGTAATTATAAAGTTTAAAAACGTTGGTCAAGGATTTCTGTTAATAATGATGATTTTTTAAAATAATTTTCTTTACAGCTGGTCAAACACCAGTCACATCCTCCTCCTCCTCTTCAACGTCCACACCCTCTTCTTCCTCCTTTTCCTCCTCCTCTCACACCTCCTCATCATCCTCCTCCTCTTCCTCCTCCTTTTCTTTCTCCGCCTCGGGTCCCACACCTCCACCTTCTGCAAACACTACTGGCCAACCAAACCAACCTGAGACCAACACCAGTGAGCCCCAGTCCCAGGAGATGCCCCCAGACCTCAGCCAACTCCTGGGTTCTCTCCTGGGGGTAGCCGGTGGAGCTGGCGTGGGCACTATAGGGACCCCTTCAATTACTGTCACTACATCTGGTGTCCCAGCCTTCATCCAGGGTGTGAGTGAATTCATGCAGCAGGTCAGTGTTTGAATGTTTGACTTGAGTGCACTTAAAAGACTTTGCATGAAAATGGTACATGTGTTTGGATATGACGTGCACCTGCATTTTCATGTCATTCATATAATAATTACTACTATTACTTCTATTAGAATATTAGAATAATAATAATAATAATAATAATAATAATAATAAAATCAGAGTAACAGGTTGTTGTTGTTGTTGTTGTTGACATTCTACTTTCTCTGTTCTCATTTTGGATATTTTTGTCTGAAGGATTCAGTATCTTTTTAAAAATCTTATCTCCCTCTCCTTGTGACTTCCAAAGTGTTGTCAGCCCTTGCAGACGTTCTCAATTGCATAAATACACAGTGTCAGCGTAGAGACAAAGAGCCCCACAGAGTTAGCAGTTGTGTAGTGAGGAACAGAGTGGATGATCTAGAGTTAAAAAAGGCATTGAATACTGGCTCAGATTTGCACTGTTCTTTTACTTATTCTTCGATGAGACTATTTATAATTTATATAATAATTTTGCCAATTTGAGGCCATATTTTGTTAGTTCTCATACAACTGCTTGTGTTTGGACTTGTAACATCATCATCATGTCTCCTAATAGTCTGCTAGGGGGCAGCTAGGCTGACAGTGAGTTGCATTAACCATGTGGTGCTTTCCATGAAAGAAATCACTTGCATTTCAAGGGAAAGCAAAGTAATGTTAACAAATCCTCACTCCTTGTTTCCATTTGATTTCTAGGCCCAACCCATATTCTCTCCACCCCCACCTCCCTCTGGTACCACTCCTGCTCATACTCCAGGGCCCAACCCCATGCCCAATCCCCCTGGGGCAGCCGAAGCCCTCAACCCGGAGCTGTTCACAGGCATCGTCCGTGGTGTCCTGAGCACAATGATGGGCTCTCTGGGCCAGGCCCAGAATGACACAGAGAGCATTGCCCAGTTCATGCAGAGGCTGTCCCAGGCAACCAACATCTTCATCAGTCCTGAGGATCCTACCGGTAAAGAACAAACTATGTAGCTATGTGATGAAAACATTCTGTTGAGAATATCATCAAATCATTATGTCATTTAAAAATGTTGTCTTTTGTTGTGGTTTCCAGGGTTTTTTGGAGAGCTGCTGATGTTGGTGTGCCAGACATTCACCATGTCAGACCTGGTGATGCTGCTCCATGGCCAGCACCAGCCCTTGGGCCGCATCCAGCCTCAACTGTCCCAGTTCTTCACCCAGAACTACCTCAATGGCAGAGAGCCCACTGATGAGAACATTGCTGTAAGTGCCAGTTAAATGTTGTTTATTTCAGATGGATCACCCATCTTTTAATATGTACGTTAAAGGTACATAGTTAATTTACTTTTTATTATTAGTTCCATGTTTAATGGCTTGTCTTTTTGTTTCTTTTGTGTAAATGAACAATAACTGCAGGATTTTGATCTTTTTCTCTATGTTCATTCTCTTGATTTTCATCATGTCCTCTGTTTTCATCCCCCAGGCTGCAGCTGACAGTCTTGTCAACGAACTGGAGGAATATATCACTGAGAGCTTTGTAAGTCCTTGATGTCCTGTCCTCTATTATCACTAAAATACAAAACAAATGTAGGGCTGTCCCCCAAAAGTCAATGACTCAAGTCATCAGTAAAGAAGACCCTGTGTCGTGCAGGCTGTAAACTTAAAAAAATGTTCATTCACTTTTAAATTTAAATTTAAATATAATCCAGTAATCCTTTTATTAAGATGTTGTATTCTAGCTGTACCGATTTTAAAATTTTAAAGCCAGCAGAGTTTAAGTTGATTTATTAACTGTTGCAATGCTGTGCTACCAGTGTAGCTTTTACATGTAATGACCTCTTTATTCAACTTCCACAGAGAGAGTCTTCAGTCACAGTGTTGGAGGGTGTTGACGTCACTCAGACCAACATGTCCTTCTTCAGACAGCAGCTGCAACACATTGCCACACATATTCTACGTTGCACAGGTAAACCTAAAGAACAATGGTGTAAATCAGTTAGTCTTGGTGATTAGGTTTATGTGTGGATGCATTTAGATTATTATTAAGGAATACTGCTATGAGGTAAAGGACTACTTAGTATCTTTAATTTCACAGTCTCTGTAGGACTGTATTTTTTTTGCTAACTATGTAATATCAATATTTTTCACATCCAGATGACTCGTTTGGGCCCCGCCTGCTACAGATGTGTAACCAGGCACTGTTTGAGTGTCTTGCCCTCAACCTGCACTGCTTGAGAGGAGACCAGAGAGCCCTCACTGCAGTCATCAACCACAGAATAGTCAGTATACAATATTTTACTAATTCACTCACTGTTTGTTTCTACTCTGACAGTAGGCAGTAGACTCCAGATGAAACTGAGTGCGACTTGATAGGCAAAGGATATAAAATTTGGTGCTTTATGCAAATAAGTCATCTTCTTGCAGTTGACATCAATGCCTGATGGTGGTCAGTTATGACATTATCAACACGTTGAAGGAAACTTCAAGAGGCTGTGCAAATCTATTTTGCATGACCAGCTTGTTAACATTGCAACAAAGCCATGCCTGTGAAGCTTTGTTTTGGTCACAAACTCACTATTGCCTTAACCTTATAGGTTTTTACTCAGCTACTGTTTATTTCTCATATCCCTTCATTTAATTCACCTGTTGTAATCCCCTTTTCACATGCTTCAGATTTCAGTTTTTTTTGTTCCTATTTTATTTGTGTTTTGTATCTTACTTTTTGATGCTAGACTGATAACATTAGGACACAAAACAAGCGCTACTAAAAGTCTGAACAATCCAAAAAGACAAAATATAAAAAGAAACAGCTGTAAAGTAAAAGGTTTATTTTCTCTTGGTGCAGCGGAGGATGTCCAGTGACATCAGCCCCAGCCTAGTCAACTGGATGACCAGCATGATGACAATGAGGTTGCAGGTCATTCTCGAGCACATCCCTGTCACACAGGAGCAGATCCAGAACTACATAGTTCACACACAGGTAACGGACCAGCTGCATGCCTTTTTTTTAACATTTATTTTGCATTTTAGCTCATTATGTATGGCTTCTTCCCAGAACATGGAAAGTATGTTTCTTTCTTGAGTTGAAGAGAGTAATTATACATACATCACATTGGTGCGAGGCTTTCAGAAAACATCAGTGACAAAAAAGGTAACGCCTGCACACTCACTTATACTGCCATAAAAGTTTAATAATGACATTTCAAACCTTCTTTGATCTTTGGCAGGTCCAAATATTACAAAAATGGAAACCACAGCCATATTTATACACCATGCACACAAATAGGTTGACGAGCTCTACGATGGCAGGTATTTTAACAATGTCACCTGACAAAGATCCAAGTAGGATTGACATTTCTTTTGTGGCATGAAGTGAGTGTGCAGGCATTACCTTTGGTTTTTAAAATCTATTTCTTTTCCCTAAATGTTGTTTCTAGAACTGTATATTTTAGTCTTGTTTTTCTTTAAAGTTATTTTGCAGAACAAAATGCATATGTAACATGTTAATGCAGAGAAAGAGTCCCTCTTGTCTGATGGCTGTTACATATCCTGTTACTTTGAACGGCACGTCTGAAATGGCTAATAAATATTAGATGACATTCTTTCACAGAGAGATCAGTCTTCTGCAACTGGCACACAAGAGCCTGAACAAGCACAAAGTGCAACGGTAAGCATGGTGTGTCTTTAATGTCCTTTTCAGATGAACTCAGTTTGACATTTTAAGTGCTGTTTTGACTTTTATTTCCCTCATTTCGCTGTTCTCCACTTCCAAAGATTGGGGACACCCTCTCACCGGCTGCAGCCACCACAGCAGAGGAGGCCATGTCGGTGTCACACGACACAAGGGCGTCGTCACGGGAAACAAGGGTGTTGCCTGGGGACCTGGGAGCCACGGGAGGAGCTGCACCATTAGGTGGCGACATGGCAGCAGCTGGAGCTGAGGGAGGGAGTGAGGAGTCTCCTCGAGAGTCAGAGG
This sequence comes from Dicentrarchus labrax, assembly GCF_905237075.1. Taxonomy (NCBI): domain Eukaryota; kingdom Metazoa; phylum Chordata; class Actinopteri; family Moronidae; genus Dicentrarchus; species Dicentrarchus labrax. The sequence goes on along the minus strand of NW_026136707.1, from coordinate 5,036,061 downwards.
CCTGGGCAGCTGCTGTTCCCCCTGTAAGAGCCCAATTTAACATGATTTTTTTATCTGTTTTTCCAGGGAAGGGTTTTCATGACTACACATACTCTGTATAACCCTGCTTCACATTTACAGTGTCCTTACTATAATCCAATGATTAAACTGAAATTTAAACAGTTTTTATAGGAACTGTTTCCTCTGGTGAAAATAGTTCCACTGAAAACTGTCCATACTGGATTATCTGGACTGTTACTGGAACGACACATTAGTTTTGGTTTTAATGCTGTGAGTTCTACCAATGAGATCTTTGTCAGAGTGATTTTTATGATCTTCTCTCTAGTACCTTAAAATGTCCAGTGTGTAACATTTAAGAGAATCTATTGGTAGCGAGAAAATACAATATTTACACGTGTGTTTTCATTAGTGTATAATCACCTGAAAATAAGAACAGTTATGAGCTGTTTTTATCTACAGAGGGAGCAGGTCTTCTTCCACAGAGCCATGTTGAAATGGCAAGTTTCTACAGTAGCCCAGAATGGACAAACACTGGCTCTAGATCGCCTTTTTGCGAGTTCTGTGGCCACTTTAGTTTCTCCTTGGTAGGCAAGTTGGTTGCAATCTGCAACTTCACCTGTAGATGCTAGGAAATCCTAAACACTGGTCCTTCAAAGCAGTGATTGCCAACCTTTTTCTTTAAGGGACCCTTTTTCTGTTCCTTTGAGCATCAGAGATAAGTTTCTGACATATTCTGTGTTTTCTTGTTGTTGTTCTATTAGCTCCAATGTTGGATCTGACCCCCAGGTTGGGAACCACTGCTTTAAAGGATGTTTTTTGTCTGCTGCAATTGTGTCCATATTGGATGTCGAGATCCTTACCTAACACAATTCCAGTGTAAGACAGGGGGACCACAATATATAGTCATCAAAATTATTTGGGTGTTTTCCAAAGTTATGGTGTTTTTGTACAAACTTTCTTCTTTGTGTTTCCCAGGACAGTGTTTCCTGTTGAGCTGCAGTTGAAAAACAGTAACACAAAACTCATAATCCCCATCTTATTTGTTTATTTACTGTACGTGATGTAGGAATGGGTGCCCATCATCAGGTGTGATATGATGACCCAGAGGAAGATGAAGGCTCAGCCGCCGTTGTCTGACGCTTATTTGCATGGCATGCCAGCTAAACGTAGGAAGGTAAAAAGATCAGTTGTAACTTTACATATTACTTACGAATGTCACCAGTCCTTACCATTTTTAAGGTGTCTGTGTGTGTGTGTTTTCAGACAGGACTGGGTGGTGGAAGCCTCCTCTCCCTCTCTGATGCAGTGAGTCAAGCGGCCAGGACAGCAGGGGTGAAGCCCATCACTTCAGCTGAGCAGTTACAAGATGACCTGGAGACCCAGGATCTGAAGGAAGCTTATGCAGAACAAGTAACTAAATCTTACATTAGAACAAACCAGGGACGCACTACACATCATTTAGGCCAGTGAAAACTACTTCACTTATCTCATAGTTTAAATATTTTCATTTGAAATTTTGTTGCATTTTGATATTTTTCATTGTTAAAAAGCATTCCAGCGATTCCACCGCGTACCACCAGTGGTATACAATACAATAGTACGTAACCAGTGATTTAGTCTAAAAATTACTATAGTTTCAGCCTCATTTGTATTAAAACACAGGTGGTCATATTGGTTACTAATAAGTCTTATTTACAATTTGTGGCATAATTTTGTTTTGAAAATATACATCTTTACTCTCAATCCAAGCAGTTTTACAATGTATTACACATTTCCGATATATTTTGTTGCTACTTAATTGTGAATATTTGCTCTTTCTCACAGTTTTATTTAACTGTAAATGGAAAAACCTTTGGGTTGTGGACTGTTGGTCACACAAAATAAGACAACTAACTAATTTCATTAAGTTACAGTATTTTTGAAAAAGCTAAGCCTGGTTCTGGTCTTTACTTTCCATATTGTACAACAAATCAGCATCCAGTTCTAGATTTTATTTATATAACACCAACACCATGAGCAACCACTTGGCGACAGTGGCAAGAAAAAACTACACTACAGCACTTGCTATTAGAAGTTCGTGATTAATTTGAACAATTACTTTGTGGGCAGAAAAAACTATAGTTCTCAACACAATTTACAAGAGCAGCAGCGTTTAGACTGGCACATCATCATCACGTGTTTTTGTCCATTTCCATAAATCTCACCAACGCTCTCGTCTAAAGTAATTTTTCAAAATGTTTAGCTATAATATTTGTGGTCTAAAAACGTTAACAGAAAAAAAAGCTAATGTCCGTATCCGAACATATGAAGCCAGCAACATAAGACAGTGTTGAGTAATGTTATGTACCCAATAGTGTCGTAAAAATGTAAATTGGATTTTAAATGAGGTTGATGTCACTGGCAGTAGCAGGGAACATACTTGTGGGTCCCACTATGATAATAACAATGTCTTTTTTCTTTCAGGTTAAAGCAGACATCAAGAAACGAGTGAGGGAAGACCCAGATTTCAACTCTCAGCAGTTCCCCAACGCACACAGAGCCTTCTCATCAGACTCATAATCCAGTTCAACTGATAAGAAACCTACAAGACCCTTTCCATCTACATCTTTATTATTTCTTGGATCTTGATTTACCAACCACTCAATGCAGCTTCACCCCCAAAACTGTCTGCTTGCCTTTTTAAGCAGTTAGCAGCTCTCTTGACTAACTGCCTAATGCTAATGTGACTACTTCCCCAGTGCCTATTTATTTCTTTGTTTATTTTGGTCCAACTTTTGTTGAAAGGTATTGTATCAGATTTAAGTTTGACTAAATCAGGTCACTTTAATTCAGTTTGGATACATGCGTATGTCCGTATTTTTTGCCCTCTTATCCTTGTGTTGCTTTGTTAATATGAAGCCTGAATTTTCATTATTTAGTGGACTTTTGCCTTCCTCTCAATACTCTAGCGCAAGAGTAAACTTTCATGTGATGAACATGCTGTTTGGTACATGAATGTACAGTAAGCTTAATAAAAATCTTGATACAATACAATGGTACTCTTTTTAAGTCTGGATTAGATTATCAGCTAAATTTAGTATTGGTATATTTGTCTTAGAAATTGCACCACATAAACAAAAAAGCCAAATATGTGGTCATTTAGAAACAGTGTTGCTATTACACAGTTTGTCCACCAGAGAGCACTGACAAATTTAAATTTCTGCTATAAACTTGTCAGAAACTAATTTGTAATGATTAGTTCTAGTTGAAAGTACATGGGAATTACAATAGCTGAAAACATATGAAACATTAGCATTATATCCTGAGGAAATTGTCCAGTTAGTTAGAGATGCAGTAGTTACATTTACATACAACAAAATGGAGTAATTAATTTCTCCTTTCTGGAAACAAATAGTCAAAAGTATTGGAGAGTGGTTGCATAAACATGGCCACAATCTCCACAGTTGTGCTTATTGGTAGAGATGTCTCTCCTACTACCAGGTATACCTTAACATAAACTTGGCATTGAAAGGCTTTATTGGCTCTTTTAAGAATTGTTGTCAACCATTGGGTTCAGAGAATGACTTTAAAAAAATTAATTAATGGACATTGTCTTGTTTGAATCTTTAAAAGGACTAATAATTACAAGAGAAGTTTTAACTATAACGATGCTATTTTTGAAATATTCATAATCCATTGTGCAAAAGTAAAGGTGAATTTCTCAAAGCAGCATTTACTGTCTAATATCTTTTTTAAAATTATTTTGAATTAGTTTTGATCAATTTTTACAATTCAATTCTGAGGAAATTCCAGTTGATGTTGACTAACCTTGATTGTCCTGCCTCCTTTGCTTCATCTTGTTTTGTTGAAAGAAAGATTCTCATCACATGTTGCTAAAGGTGAAAAATGGAAATGCATGATCATCCACTTAAGTTAAAGTAAAAGTATCATCAGCTAAGTTTACTTTACATTATTAATACTGATGCAATTAATGTGTAAGCAACATTTTACTAACTGGTCGAGGAGGAGCTAGTTTTAACTACTCTATGTACAGTTAGCTAGTTTATTCCCAACCAAGGGGTCGGGCCCCTCCAAAGGGTCACAAGATGAATCTGAGGGGTTGTCAGATGATTAATGGGAGATCAAAGAATTAAAAACAAAGTTCTGGTGTATAAATCTGTATTCATTTTTCTCTCATCCTTGCTTTTATGTAAAATATTGGATAATTTTACCACTTTGGGCCTCAAATAGTTATTCAGATAAAACCCTCTGGGAACTTTTAACAATTCGAAGACATCTGAAATGTGTCAAAGGACTAGACACTGATTTGATGAAGAGGTCACAAGCAAAAGGTTTGACAGCGTATTTCATTATTATTATTATTTTTTAATGTAAAATCTAAATCCGGATAACTAGTAATTAAAGCTGTAAAACAAAAAGCTCAATATTTCTCTCTGAACTAGTGAAAAATACCCTAAAGTAGCCTGAAATGGAAATGGTTGTGTAATACATCAAAATTGTACTCACCTAAGTACAGTAGTTGAGTAAATGCTCAGGACGCAGTGGCAGCCGGTCAAGCAGGGCACTGCAGACCTCCCTCTCTCCAGCAATGCCTCCCAGCTCCTCCTGGGAGAGCCCAGACAGATGAGATAGGGACAGACTCTGACCATGCTGTCCTGTCACTGAACAACAACATTACACAGTCACACAGAAAGAGAAGAGTTTCTTTTAATATATGCTGCCCAAAGGATGAGAACAAATTTAAAGCTTTGCTGGGGTTTTCCCTTCAAGCTGCCAAAGTCAGAGTCATTTATCAGAGCAGGAGACTTGCTGCCCAGATTAAAAAGACGTCATATTTTGAAAAACTGCCCATCACAAAGACGTGCAAAGAGCCCACAACGGCTTTGTAGAAACTTTAGTAAAAACTCAGCCAAGAGGATGTGTTGTAGATCAAAAATAGCCAAAGAGGAAAATCAGAAGAGCTCAGCACATGACACAGAATTTCTGCCCATGCCTCATTTTAGTAAAGATCCATGCAGACAATATGACGTGACAATGTGATAAAAGCTCCCCAGATAACAACCTCAGAATGCTGGACATCCAAACTATCCAAAACTTATCTCAAAACAGCCTCAGGAGAAATAGATTTATGGCCTTGCATGTGATCAGATTTGGTTTGAAGCCATCAGGCTGAGTGTTCTGACAACTGAGTGCCATATTTGCTTAATGCAAAGAACCATGAGTTTGATGGAACACAAAATACTTTGATCACCGTGCAGAAGGAGGAGACAGAAGACATGAGGAATCAAAGTGACTTCAGTCCACACTGAAAGTATTTCTAGTTGAAAAAGTGAACATTTTATCCCACTAGTGATTATTAAGATTGCCTAGAAACTCTATATTTTACATGCCAAGTCCTCAATTATCTTCAGCCTTTTTATCCATCTGTGCTCATTTAATTTAATTTCATTATTAACTGTTTATCCTGCTGCATCAAATCACCATCAAGGTCAGCAAGGGAAAGTGCAAATTAAACTGCATTGTGTGTGTTAAACCATTCATAATTCATTATATGATTTACAAACAAACTTACAACTAAACTCACCATGTGCTTCCTCTCTGCTTCTCCTCCAAATGACCTTTGACCCTGGAAGTACTTCCAAGCTTTTCCTGCTCAGAACTATGGGTACGTAAAAACTCTTCACCCAAAATGCTATACTCTACAACTAAAATGTCACACAGTGTATATGAATCAGTGTTGCATATTAAATATTTAAGATTTTAACTTTTTTTTACTTTCTGTAAACAATAATCGTTGGTTTTGAAAAGTGCTACAAAAATAAACTTTATTATTATTACAAGCAGTAACACGTCTGCAGTGGTCACTTTATTTTAACAATTATATAAAATAAGTGTCATATTCAGTCTTTTTCATGTGTTTTCCCAGCTCCATCAGTCCCTTAAGAACCTTTTAAACTATGAAACAATCCATATAATTGTCTTTTAACCAGAAACTTGTAAGCATATTCAAATATTTTATATCAGTCTTTAAATAAGGCCATGCATGCTAGGATAGTACACAGCAATCTGTTCATATGAATAGAGATAAAAATAGAACACAGATAATTATGTGATGTGAACACAATTACTTTATTTTACAAGTTGGCGGTGCAACAGCTGAGCTATTTAAGTTCACAGTCACCTTGGTGAACAGGTTTGACCACCACCAGCCAGCCTGTTGGCTAATTCGGAGGAATCTAAACAGCAAGTTCAGTTCCTGGTTGGCATCCTGTTTGGGTTGAAGAATGTGAGCGAGTCATGTGGCACCAAGTTAGTGAAAAACATGCCTATCAGCATTCGACCTGACAAGTGCAGCAATAACACAACATTTTCCGTACATGCACTGCAACTGTGCGTGTTTATTTTGGACAATTAGGGAAAATGACTACAGACACAGACAATGTGACTTAGTATGAATTCATAATGTTCAGATGCGTTTTAAATCAAAAACAAAAAGCACTAAATACACATTAAAAAACAAAAACAAACCTGTTTTGATAACAGTATGTCTGCTACCAGTTTGATCTTAATCTTTTCCTGCTATAATGACATCCAACACCTAAATCCACTGTCTGCAAAACACACTTATGTGTGTGGTCACCCATGAATAGTTAGTCTGGGAGTGGTGAGTACAGTCATCCATCCATCAGGGTGCTAACCTGCACTTTATTTGCATAAGGTGTGTATGGCGAGCACACACAGCTGCTGCACAGTCACTATGAGACTGATTAAAGAATTAAAGAGGTGAGACTTACAGGTTTAGGAGTAGTTTGACATTTTGGGAATGATTTGCTTTCTTGCCAAGAAATATCCGAGAAGATTGATACCACTCATGTCTGTATGGTAAATACGAAGCAAACGCCAGGAGTCACTTAGCTTAGCATTAAGACTGGAAGTTGGGGGGGTATCGGCTATCGATGCTCTGTCCAAAGGTGTTAAAATCCACCTACCAGAACCTCTAAAGCACTAATCAACATGTTATAGGTCGTCTCCAGGAAGTCACTAGGCCTAAACCTAAAAAACATGTTTTTTTTTACAGGTTAAGCAAACAAGATATAACATTTTAATTAGTGATGGTTGATTTTGTTATCTTTAGACAGAGCCAGGCCATCTGTTCCCCCTGCTTCCAGTCTTTAAGCTATGCTAACCGACTGCAGCATTAAATTTACCGTACAGACATAAGAGTGGTATCAACAAGAAAGTGAAGCTCATTTCCCTAAATGTCAAACTATTTCTTTCAAAGAAACACAATTTTTGTTCACAGCATTGAACATTTCATAATTTCAATGAATAATTGAGCAGCAAGTATCAAAGTGACTTTTGATAGATTAAATAACACATAAGCAATGCTAGATTCAATACACTCAGTGTCTAATGTTGGTTGTGTGCAAACTTTAGATAAAAGCTGTGTAGACGACATTACTGAGGAAGTTTCCTGACTGCAAGACTCCTTGTGTTACTGTCACACTAGTAAGTATATAAGTAGAAGTGTGATTTACAAAGTTAAAAGGAAATACAGTTATTCACTAGTGCATTCTTTTGGTTTATTTAATCATGAGTGGTTAAAGAAAGGCTCCAGGATTTGAACGAGGATCTTTGAGGTTTCTGTATCTATGGGCGAGCCAAACTCCAAGGATCTGAAAAGAAAGAAAAATAGGCAAGTGTCAAAACTTCATCCCAGCGCAATCTTAGTTTTTCTCAATGTCCAAATCAGCACCTATTCACAACAAATTCCACATTTCTAAAACACATCTGTTGCCGTGACATTTCACTGACCTCTGTAAAGCTGAAGAAGAGTCCGATACCACCTACAAACTGCAGCACCTCTCCAGCATACTGCTGGATGATGTCTGAGCATGTGTTACAAGACGGTGAAGGGGTGTTGTGAAAGCAGCTCTAGAGGAAGTGGAAAGGAAAGGAAGAAAATTCATTAACTGCCAGAGATCATGCATCATGATGACCACGTGGCTGCCGCGAGGAGGAAAAAGAAAGGTATATTCAAGGTGATTTACTTACAGCGGTACATGAGCCATTGTAGTTAACGTAATGGAAGCCACAGCAGTCGAGTGTTTTCTCTACGTCCTTTTGAGTTTCTTCAGATTTGTTCCATCCAACCTCCAGCAGATGGTTCTGGAAAGGAAAATCATACAGTCTGGTTGTGTCTATAGAGGTTTAAAAGCTGCATTTATTTGAAAAGCATATTTTGTAGTGTTCATTTTTTATCTGAGGTCAACTGCTGGCCAAAATAACTGTATCATTGAACTGTAGTTCAGCACAGACAACATAAGCATACCTGTTGGTCTTTATTGAGGGCCAGACAAGCACAGGACACAGAAAACTGCATGACAAACACTAGGAACAGGATCATCATGTACTGGATCAAGTTCAGGAATTTAACATCTCACCATGAAAACACAACTTAAACAAGGAATAAAATCCTCCACACAACTACTATCCCAAGGGGTGAGGTGACTCCAATTGCTGCTATAAATAAACCACACGGAAGAAACCAAAAGGATACGAAGAAGAGCAGGACCTGGTGGTGCTTCAGAGCGCCACACAGCCCCACAAAGGCAACCACCAACAGGAATGTGCCCACGCCGATGACCCCTGCCACCACTCTGATGCTGGAGACCAGGCCGAACCATTTCCCCCAAGCTGCCACTCCAATCAGCAGCAGGCTCACCAACTAAGGAAGAAGAAAACAATGTCAGAATGAGATAAGAAGGAAGTGCAATCAATGTCAGCTTTTTAAGGAACTCTCTACACCAACAACACCACCACCAACATTTTAGTTCAGTTTTTCTACTAAAATCTCACGGCTCTCTGGGTTTATAGGCGCTTCCTTTCCTTCATGGTGGAGGTTGTGTGGGTCTTAGATGTAGCCCGAGAAAAGACTGCAGGCTTTACTCAGGGCTGCATGTCTTTATGGTTAAAGAAAATAATGTAGTCTTTTTATAGATTGATGTACAACTGTTGATGAAGGACAGGGCTCTTTGTTGTAAAGATGCAAAATACATAAAGTGTCAGGTGTCTATCAAGCAAACTTAACATGATTGTATTAAAGAGATTTACATAACATTTGTATTCTTTCTAAACACTATTCTATGAAAATTAACCCGTCATCATACTTTATTTATACATATATATATATATATATTTTTTATTTATATATATATATATATATATATATATATATATATATATATATATATATGAACCTGACTGCATTGTGACTGCATCAGGCCTTCTCAGTGACTATGTAGAAGTGGATAAGTGGACTGGAAGGTGGTTTCTCCACCTAGAGATAATCTAGGGGTGAAATCAATTACTTTCTCGATTGACCCATTCGCCTAAAATGTCAGAAAACTGTGTAAAATGCCTGTTATTTCCCAAGGTGATGTCTTCAAATGCCTTGAAGATATTTTATCTTTACTCTTATGTATGACAAAGAAAAGCTCCAATTCCTCACACATGAGAAGCTGGAACCAGAGAATGTTTTTAAAAAATAAATAAATAAAAATCCAAGTGAGTGGATATTAAAAAAGGTCCCAGGTCAAAGGCAACTGGATTTAATATCACCCCAATTTTAGCATCACTGCACTTGTTACCAATTAACTTCAGAATACATTTTAAAATTGTATTAATTACTAACAAGGCCATCCATGATCTGGCTCCAGACTGCATTAAATAGCTTTTAACCCATTACAGCCCAGCCAAGCCCCTAAGATCAAAAACCTTTGACTGAAGACCCTCAGTGTGAGATCGTCTGACTCCACGGCAGCTTTTAAGGGTCTCCTAAAGACCCACCTTTACAACTTTTATATGAATATATCAGCCCTTTTATCTTGTTCTTAATTTTATATGTTCATGGGTGGTAGATACTGGGATTGTTTTTTGTGTTGTGTTTATGTTTTAATCTGGAAAGCACTTTGTTCTTAAACTTGAAAAGTGCTTTACAAATAAATGTATCATCATCATCATGTAGTAGTAGCTGTAGTGAAACAGATAATATATAGCTAGATATTTATACATTTCATTTATTTTATTTTATTTTTTACAACTTTATTCAAATATGCAGAACAGGGGATGACAGATAAACCTCTGAATATATAGCAGCTCCAGGGCTACTGCATGACATAAGTCAGGGACATAAGAAATAAATTAAATGAATTACTATAATTAATTTAAAAATAATAATAATAATCAAGAGTTGACAAAACACCCCATCTCTTCCGGATGATTAATCGTTTTTTTGTGCTTTTCGTTTACAGAGTTTGTTCGGGTACTCATAGAACTTTTCTACTTCAAATAAATATTTTTAGGTTTATTTATCATTAGGCATTCATTCTTACCTCCGAGTAAAGCCAACAATTATGCCAAGGCTGGCGAAAGCAATTAGCAGCCATGAACTGGGTTTAATCATTTACAGAGAACACCTGCCTGTGGCAGATAGGAAGCAAACATTTTAATCTCCTCTTAAACCAACATGGAGCGCATTTCAGAGTCTCAGTCGAGACTAAAGCAGACACATTAGTTGCTCTTTTAAAATCAGTTGTTCTTAGGGACACCTCTGTGTTAAGTATCCATTGATATAAAAGCTCTTACTTACAACATAAAGTATATTGAGAGCGCTGAGTGCGTTCTTGGTGCAAACGAATCCGCCGCAAACCATCTCTGCTCGCCGGGACAGTCCTTAGAGTCAAATATATTTCTACTTGTTCAGCCTGTTGGGAGAGCCTGTGTCAGTTCTGAGATCTGGCTCCTTGTGGCTCCTTGTGGCTCCGGGTCTGCAGGTAGAAACAGCTGGGAGCGCTTCCTGAAGAGATCCTGCTCGCTGATTTGTCAGAGTCATGAGTCACTTGTTGCTCCTCGTCATAGCTGCTTGTTTTATTGTCCGATACAAATAAACCCTGATCATTAAGCCTCTGCTGATAAAACGTTACTAAAATGACTTCTTCACTTTGATACTATACTTCATATTTATTAAGACATGTTTCATTTGTTGTAGAAGACACAAGATGCTCTAAACATTTTACAGCATCCGTGAATACCAGTTCACATAGGCTATAGTTTTAATGCCTAAAGTCTATTTATAGTGTTTGTGTTTACTTCACTTTGGATAAATAAATAAATTAGACGGATTTTCAAATTAAAGACCTTCAGAGTCAAATCATTCTCCACACATTATGAGCTCCCCCTTGTGGTTACAAATAGATACTACCAGTAAAGTGCCAGTGCCCTAATTCAGTTAAGATAGCTGTGTGATTACATGGAGACTCAGTTATGAAGGCATTTACATATTCATAGCCCACCATCTGCTGTGTTACAGCATATTTTGTGGGAAAATGTCAAATCTGTCAATAGATCTATGAATTACCTGCTTTTTAAAAGTCTGTGTAGTCTCTCACTCCATCATGCAGTTCATCTCTTCCAGTGGGATCACCTTCGATAATCTTTTACTTTTGAAAAACACAGAAACCATTTGATTGATTATAATTGGCAAAAAATGTGTCAGATAATATATGAAGAACTGAGCCCAGGGAAATCATGAGTCATAAGCAATTTGCATGAATGTGGGAAAAACCCATTCATACATGTTTACTTTTTTACATCATTTTGGCATCATTATAGTAGGTAAACATATTTAGTAAAAAATATGTGTTGTCGGGTTTTTTTTGTAAAAAGTCCATAGCTCGAGTTTTCAATAAGTAATAAGAGTTGTACTTCACAAAAAAAAACAAAAGGTTAACAGACAGGTTATTCTTCAAGACACATCAAATGAGGAACACAGAAATGATACCAGTTGTATGTTTTGAACTAAACAGCCAGTGACTGTAACGCTATATAATGTCCTTTAATAAAGAAAATGTTTCGTTCTGAAAGGCATACATACAGTAAGTCCTTAACAAAAAGTAGTCAAAATAACCACCTGATGCTGTAAAGAGAAGAGTTTAACTCTGTGAACAATTTTGCTATTTTAACTTTTGTATCTTTACACATAATAATAAGACATCTGATGGCCTGCCATTAACCCAGTGCAAAGTGGTGACATTTGCTCCTGCTCACCACGTGTGTCATAAACAACAAAACCACAATTTGTCATTCTTACAACATTCTACCAAAAAAGAAGAACTACAGGTCATATAGTCCTCTGTCTCTGAAACTACACCGAGCTGCACTGAAGATGACCTGCGTTTAAGACTCTGTGGTGGTTTTAGATTGATGTTTCTGTCTTTAAGAGAAAGTGAAGACTTTCTATGATAAACTTGATCAAGTTATGGAGGAAGAACTGAATTATGTGACGGTGGTTTTCAAGACTAAAGGTATTTCTACGCGTGGTGAGTCACATATTCTGTTTTTTTTTTTAGCACAGTCTGCACTGGTAGTTATACTAAAGCAATGTAACTGAGCTTCTGACAATGGTGGAAAGTAACTAAGTACATTTAAGTATTTAAGTAGATTCAAGGTACTTGGCTTTTTCTATTTTCTATGTCCTGCTACATTTAAGTGGGAAATACTTATATATACCTTTTTACTCCACATTTATTTGATAGAAGTTATTTGCAAAGTAATATTTTACATACAAAACATAATATGATCCCCTGTTCTTCTACGCATTTTAAATTAGTTACATTGAAGTGCTGCTTACAGAATAATACATCAGTTGAAATAAAATATAATTAAACACTGATTGCAGTTGTTATAGTTGTACTTTTGACTTTTTACTGATACTCAGTATTTTTTTCTTCATTTCACCTTAAAGCTGATTCATGTATGATGTTTGTGGCTCAAACACTCTCACATTGCAACATTTTGAATTTAACAGCACATTGCGAATCTTTGGGAACTTTATGATTTCAACAAAAAACTAAAATACTGCAAAAGCTCTGTGGTAATTAACAGTGTTTGGCATGACAAAATGTGCACTATGTTAGCTATAACATACTATATCAGCTATTAGTCTGTCATAACATACAGTATAGTTATAATCTTGTCTGATAGCATTATGATAAACATCAGGCTTTGCTGTCGGTAATGCAAACAGAACAGTACATTTCTAGACATGCCAGGGATAGATAACAAAATGCCACACTGCAGACCAAGAAGTAAGTCTTGATAGTCACGAAACATTGCATTTCCTTTAAGCTCTTTTCCTTTTTGCAGAGGAACCAAGAGACATGGATGACTATGAAGACATAAAGACTGTGGAGCAGACATTGGATACAAGTTCTGTCTTACCAGGTTAATTGTGTTTTACCATATTAAAACTATTACTACTTTAATAACAAGTTGCTATAAATTAGTAGGCTATAATACATTGTTTTTTTGTGTGTGTGTGTTCTTGGTAGAAAATAAAAAGAAAGCTCCACTGTGTACTTTGCTCCATCTGGTGGCAGCAGGTTTGGGGATTATCTGTGTCCTCTTGGTGTCGGCCGTCATCACCCTCAGTATCCACTGTAAGTCTTTCTGCCTGTTTTCAAGGACTTTCAAGGCAGTTTGACAGTAAAAAGTGCAACAGTAACGGTTTCTTCTCTGACTGCAGTCAACACAGTTATGTCAGAGCAGTACAGAGAAAACACCAACTTGACATCCCAAAATCTGCAGCTGTGGACAGAAAAGACCAACTTAGAGAGACGGACAGAAGAGCTGACCAGAGAAAAAGACGGACTCAACTGGACCATCAGTGTAATCATGGAACATGACATGTTCCAGGTGACTGCCCACTGCCCACAGAAAGGTAATAACATGGTACACTCTAGTCTGTTTAGGTTTTGTCACCTCTCCTGAATGTAGTTCAACCAGGAGAAACAAGTGAATGAAGTAAAGATATTTTTTGTATGAGAGATTTTTGTGATTGAGGGGCATCTGCCCTGAGCGGCAGAAAGATAACCCCCCCATGTGGAGTCCAGACACTGGTGGTGATGGTTGATGGGAAGGTGGAGGGGCACACATAACAGCAGAATGAATGATCTAAAGGCAAAAAAAAATCATATTTAAAATGACAGCAGCAAGATAATAGGCTAACAATGGAGGAATGTCGCTGTGCTATTGGACAAAATGTGACCAGTTAATGAGAACAGCTGATATCATGATTGACAGCCATAGATAATGACAGCAAGGAAATTATGCACAAGCATGAATGAGAGAAGTGAATGCAGGACAGAACGTAAAAATGAACGACAGGCCTTTATGCAAAAGAAAGTCTACATTTTCTCATTTTTCACACTTTCTCTAGAGCTTCATTCATTTATCTTAAAGGTCCAGTCTGTAGCATTTAGTGTCATCTAAGTGGTGTAGTTGCAGATTGAAACTCCTTTGATTGAACCTCAACAAACTACAGTGGCGGAAAAACACTTATCTTTTATCTAGAAGCAGGGTTTTGTTTGTTCGTTCAGGGCTACTGTAGAAAAATGGCGGCTCAACATGGCAGCCTCCACAAAAGGCAACCTGCACCATCTGTAGATAAAAAGAGCTCATTAATGTACCAAAAACAAAACGATTCCTATATTCAGGTGATTATACACTAATGAAAACATAACAGGAATTTTATATTCCATTTATGCCAATAGAGCCTCCTAAATGTTACACACTGGACCTGTAACTTTTATGGTATTTAGATTTTCATTTATTTTTGCTCTCTGAGTGGAATTACCTGGAAAGAGGGATGAATGAAAATGTTCTAATTATTCAAAATATATATCAAAAATATACATTTTTAAATACACATTTATGTAATACAAAATGATCATGATTTTGTTGTCTCTGTCTTGTTTAACAGTGTGTCAACCTTGTCTGGACGGCTGGGTCCAGTTTCAGTCGAGCTGTTACTTTTTTTTTGATAACAGTTGGAAGAGTTGGGAGAGAAGTCGTGACAAATGCAAAGAAATTAATGCAAATCTGGTGGTGATTGAAAGCCAAGAGGAACAGGCAAGACTTACTTACTTCATTTGATTCATTTGTGTTGAAACAAAGCTTATCTTAATTTCTTTCTATGTTTTTAATGTTTCTACTTTTTGCATGTCATTCTTTGTGTATTTAAATCATTATTATTATATTATTGCAAAGGCATTATTTTCTTAATCAACACCTGTATCACAAACGTAGGAATTCATCAATAACCACACCAAAGATCAAGAAGATTATGGTTACTGGATTGGCTTGAGCAGCAAGGATGTGATGGGCAAGTGGATGTGGGTCAATGGAAGAAATGTCTCCGTGATGTAAGTGCAAAACTACACACACAAGCACCAAAAGTTCCCACATAACCTAATTTTACCCGCAGTAATTCAGACACTCACGTTTGTCAGTGCGCTAAATAAACCAGACCATCGGCAAGATGATATGGGCGGCCTCTATCCTATACCGTTTGTATCTAGTATCTTGAAGTGGCAGATGGTTCTCCTACAAGCTTCACGTGAAATACAGACGCGAGCAATGTTGAGTTAGTTGCAATCTGAAACTTTACCGCTAGATGCCACCAAATCCTACATACTGGTCCTTTAACTGTAAGCATTAGCAAAGAAATTCACTTGGCGTTTTTTCTTTCTGAGAAGATTAATATCACTCTTGTGTCAAACTATGAAGCTATAGCCAGCAAGCAGTCAGCTGTGCATAGCAAAAACACTGGAAATAGGAGCAAACAGTTAGCCTGGCTGAGATCTACTAATCAGCACCTCTTAAGCTTGTTAATTAATAGTTCATAGCTTGTTTGGCAGTGTGTGTAGTAAGTATGTACGGGAGGTTATGTGAATTTCTTGGCTGTGACTTCTTGGAGACAAGAAAACTCCAAACTCCAACCAAACCAGCATAACTTGTTAATTAGTGATCTTTAGAGGTGCTAGTACCGGGATTTTAGAGCCAGGTTAGCAGTTTCTTTCTGTTTTCAGTATCTGTGCTAAGCTAAGCAGATATGAGCATATAGTATCAGTATTCCCATCTGACTCTCTGCAAGCAAGGTTGGGAGGGTTGCTTTACTACTAAAGTACTTTACTTTACTTTACTACTAATAATTACCTAAAAATGTCAGTAACCTAATCCAAGTATCATAATAAGGTAATGTAACTTTCTTTACTTTGTGTTATTTTTGGATTACCTCAATGCGAAATATGCCAAGACAAGAGAATATCAATAATATGACCTGTATTCCTTTAGACACCAGAACAATGTGACTTTAGAAAAGAAAATTGGGAAACCAAGATTTTTTAGCATCAGAAATCCTTTTGTGTATTTTTAAAGAAAAACTTGCTTTTCATCAAGCAAATTCAGACAGTAGCCTCTAGATCATTTTCACAGCTGGAAGGCAGAGCTTGCATTATACTGTGATATTGTTCCGTTCTACTTAAAAGACAAAATAATGGTGAAATCTTCACGCAGTGAAAGCATTTTTTTCACTAGAGGCCATGATAATGAATTGGGGACTGTAAAATAAGCTCTAGTTTCCCTATTTTTTATTAAACTGAACTGTAATCTGATAATGTTTTTGTTCTGTGTGTAATGGATTACAGTCAACTTTTTTTCATACCCTATAAATGTCTGCAAAAAAACACAGCTCGATACCATGTGAATTATTTTCTTCTTTAGGTACTGGAGGACACAAGAACCTCTCTACGGAGTAGCTTGTGCTCTTATTCAGCCACATGCAACTCCTCTGGCCAATTGGAACAAAGCGCACTGCGACAAGAGTAACCACTGGATCTGTGAAAGGAGAACCTTGATCAAAGAATCAGCTGCACAATCCAAATTGATTGTTTAACGTTTAAGAAATCTATCTAAGATGTTTTTCGGTTAAAACGGATGGTGTTTTTCCTGTTTTTTTTAAGGATTTCAGCACATTTTCTTTTTATGTCTTTTTCTAATTTATGTTCTAATTTAAAGTATCCATTTCTGCAAATGTTGAACAGTACACATCATCTTTGTGTTATATATCAGGCTTCAATACTACAAATAAGGAGATAAGGACGCAAACTGAATAATCATCCATCTACTTCTTGTTATAATCTGTTTATATTCCTTGGACATATACACTCAGTAGCCACTTTATTAGGTAAACCTGTACATACAATCTGCCATAAATGTTACCTTTACTACAAAGCTTATAATGTTCAGAGTTGTTTTTTTTTTTTTACACTCAGGTTTTAATTCAACTATATGTTTTAGAACTTTTTATTAAACTGAACTGTAATCTGATAATGTTTTTTGTTCTGTGTGTAATGGATTACAGTCAACTTTTTTTCGTATCCTTTAAATGTCTGCAAGAAAGCGTTTTGCAAGCTGCAGTTTGTCAAGTGTTAGGGGGAAGAGGAACATCTACCTGTTTGTTTTACATGGGGTCATGCTGTGACCTAACTAACTGAACACCATTCACCTCTGTATTTGGCAATCTGAGAACAAGAACAGGCTGTGAAATGTATAGGAGAAACTATGATGGCCATGAAAATGGCAGAAAGCGCAAAAGGCCCAATCTACAGTCAGTATTTGGTTTGTCCGTTTCGGGCTACTGTACACAGCAGCTCGATTGTTATTTTCAGGTGATAACACATAAATGAAAAAACATTGCTAGATGCCCCTAAATCATACACACTGGACCTTTAATAAGTAACTATATCAGATTACATTTTTTAAAGTAACCCTCCCAAACGTAGTAGAAGAAAAAACTGTTAGGTGTCAGAAAAATGTCAAAAAACAAACAAACTTATCAGTGTATTACAATGCAAAATCGACTGTACATTTTCCATGCAGCCATGATAACAATAATAACAAATTACTTCATTATAATTACAATCATGGTTTGAATATGAGCTTCCTCATAACAAGCAGATGGTGAAGCAGCTGCACACTCTCACTTTCGTGTGTTGGCTGTGTTTTTGGGGATACTTTGTGTCCTGGTGGCGAGCATCAGTGTCATCATCTACACTGAGTTTCATTTCAACACACTAGAGTATATTTCAATAAACAGTTATAGCAGCTTACACCACATTTAGACCAGCTGAGTCAGTCTGGGATGTCTTCTACAAAAGAAAAATGCATATATGAGTTCAGCTTTCTCGGAATTGTGCCTGCTTGCTGCCATTAAGGAGTAGGTTTTGTTTTTGCCATTAAGGGATTGTTTTTGTTTGTTTTTTGCTTTAGTCTACTGATTACAAGCCTGTACAGCCTATAATACGATACACTATTTTTCTAAACATTTTCTAAGCATATTCTACATTTTTTAAGTGGATTTCTTGGCAGTTGTCGTTTCAGTGTGCTATTTAAATCAACTTGCAGAGATCTGAGAGTTGCTTAAGACAGATAATCTATAAATCACAGCAATAATTCATTAGCTTTTCTTAAAAGTCTGTTGACTGCTAAGGCATAACCCTTTAAAGCAAGAAACTAAACTCTGGTTATTACCATTTACATAAAACATACTTAACTCCAAAGCAATGCTGTTCTGCAGCCGACTTTCAACTTCTGGATGTGTTTTTAAAATGACCCCTATGTCAGGCTACCACAAGACAGAAATCAGTCTAAAAAAAGTAAATGTGGGCTTAGAGAAAATAATACTTCTCTGATAACACCAAATGCATGCACTGATGTGCTTCTCACCATAGTCAGTGTGTTAATAAATGAACCTCAGCAACCTCACAGCAGAAAATCAGCAGCTGATAGTGGAAATGAGCATCTTAGAGAGAAAGAATGCGGAGCTGAGCAGAGTCATCCTGAAATTTTAAAACTTTCCAGTAAATGAATCCTGCCCAGAAAAGAGTAACATTAGTACACAGAGTTCACAAGAGTAAATTAATGAAACACAGAAAAGTTAGCTAATCAAACAGTAATGATAAATGAATACTTAGAACGCTGTATTAGCAACACTTTAGCTAGAAATAACAGAGTACTCACTTCCTGAAAAACTAAATCACAAATCGACAATCACAGAACAGCTACAATTAAAAAATAACTGATGCTTACATGGTAATGCATGATTTTAATCCACTTTATAGCATATCGTTCTCAGATAGGGGCCATTTTGCACAATACGTATACGTATACTACATTGATTTTGATAACTACTTTTAGCTAAGAATCCGAGTACTTTTTGCCACAATCATTGCCTCCTTACTTTTAGTGAGTGAATAACTTTTAGACTGATGCTTTCAATCTCAAGCTTAAGCCAATATGGATGAGAAGTTCTTAAAATGCTCAGAAATAATGAAAATAATAAATAATGATGAATAATGAATAAAGAAAACTGGGCAAATTTCGTCTGCCAAGGAATATTGTGAAATATAATATATAATTAAAAGGTTCAGAATTGCTTATGGATGCTGTCATGCAATTGTTTCATCCAAGAATTAACTTTTCAGTCTCAAATGAACAAATGAACTAGTTACTGTTCTTCCTGTCAGTTTTACATATTTTATTCTCATTACTATGTGGTCTTATATATTTGTCAAAGTTTGTGTAACAGGGAATAAAGGGAAGTATTTATTCTGTTTTATGAATATGATGATGATTCAACATGTACTGTAATGAGGTAATTTTACATCCAGGAACACTGCATGCATTTAATACGTCAGTTGTGCCTGTTGTAAGCTGTTGAGACAATCTGTTGACACATCTTCTGTCCTTCACCTCATGAACTTCATGATTTCTCCTTTTTACCGGTGCAAGTCAGAGTTCAGAAAGTTCAGTTATTTGTGTAAAAAGGACAGAAAGATATAGGTCTATAGGCTATTTTACATGTGGAGTTACAAAACAGAACATAATGTGGCATTTTTGGGTATTCTGAAACGATAAAATAACTAAAGAGCAAAGATATAAATAGCAGCATCATATTTTAGATGTTGACACTGTTGCATTGGGAATATTTTTAGTAGCATTTTGAGTAGTGTGGTGTGTCAGGAGACTAAATGTACTGTAGCTGTTTAACAGTGTGACCTTTTTAAACATGATTTATTCAGGGAAGTTTCCTACTCCCTCAGAAATTTTCATCAAAAAAGTTTTTAATAACCACATAAAATACAGTGGGCCAATACTGTTTTGTAGAGATGGTTGGATAATACTGAAGCTGTGAAGTTTGCTTCATTTCTGTGAATCTCACTGTTGCAGTACATTGTGTGAAGAGGTAATGCTTGTATCCAATGAATACCATACGATTGATGAGGTCTGAAACTTTAAATGTCACCGGTGCTTCAGAGAGCAGCTTTGTTTAGTTTGACGTCCCCCTCTCTTGACCTTCGGAAATTACATTTGGAACTGCAGCTCTGCAGAATTTTCATTGAAATTAATTGCGGCCAGGAAAGTCTTAAAATGAGAAGGGTTTGTATGGGGTTACTACAAAATAGTTTGTAAAAGGCTAGAAGCTAAAGTTTAAAATTAGTGGTTCCAGTGCCGGAAGTTTTAGATTCTGGCAAAAACAAATGCAGCACAGAGACAAGTCGTAAAACAGGAATATACCCAAATAAAATGATGTAGGTGTCACACGCCAGGTTTTCACTTGCATAATATATAACTTGATTACTATACAATTTACCTGCAGAGCATCCCCACATATGAGGCGGCCACGCTTTTTGGAGCAAAACGTAGTATCAGACTGCAGAACCCCTCTCAGGAAGTCGTTTTGAAGAGAGAACTCATCACAAGAACAACCTTGTTCATTAGTAACTTCTCCAGCTCGTAGGTGGCCTTTGTTGTTAGAGGGGAGGAAAAGAGAACAACAAATATATGAAAGATGATGAGTGCATAGCAGCTATGAGTATATTACACGATTCTAGTTACATAACTGCTAATGAAGTGTCGTACCAGTGTGGTAGATGAATGTTTTAAGTGGGGTAGTACATGTATACATGTTTGTTTAGGGGGGTTGTGATCTTATGGTAGGGGGATGACTGAATGAATCTGGTCACGGTCACAGGGTCAGATCAAAGGACCATTTGTGTTGAAGACCTAAAACTTTCACATTTTTTCTCCTTAGAGATGGCATTGATTTAAAGTTTTAAAATAATTCAATACATTTTTGGGTGTTGTGGGTTAATGTTGCATGGGATTAGCTGTGCTAGAAATAATCAATAAAAGTACATTTCCCAGGTTATCCTACATTTAGATAAATGTCACATCATCATTAAAGCGTTCAATGTCTGGTTTCTGTTCACTGAAAACTTGTGAACCTGGGTGTGTCTGTCTTTCCTGGGAGAGGGATCTCCCTTTTTGAAGGGTTTTTTGGGGGGAGATTTTTGCTCAACCAATTTGAGGGGTTACAGATAGAGGGTGTCGTATGCTGTGCAGATTGTGAAAGCAATTGAGGCAAATTGTGATACTGGGCTATATAAATAAAACTGACAAAAGAAATCACACAAGTTAGATGCATCATAAAATGTTGTTTGCATATAAAGTTCAAACTTTAATGTAATATTGGTTTCATCCATTTCATGTGTATGTCTTTCTTCCTTACAATAAAATAAACAATTATTCTTGATGCAGAAACTACACTGAATTCTTGACATTTCATTGTAAGTTTCCACACAAAGTGGTCAACACAGGCAATTTAATTGGCACCAGTTCTAATGATTTCACATGTCCCAACCTACAAATGTCAACATTGACTTGATTTGTAAGACAGCTGGGTTTGGGCTGCACCCTGCGGATAAGTGGGGACCATTGACTCACTAAATCAATGATTTAGAGGCTCAAACTAAAAAGATCGACTGAACACATTTCATGTTGTATACAATCAACAATCTTAAAAAGTCTGCATCACCAACAAACGACCTGGTTCCCTCAGTCACTTGAACATCAGCAGCAGGTTATAAACTCCACAGTTCAGACAATATTGATTGAAAAATCTACTCTTTCATAGCACACAAGTGAGGTTGTTTAACAGGCAGAAGAGGCACAACTGCTGGGTGTCATTACTGGTTACTGGTCTGAATTACTAATAAGATATTCTCCAATCAATGGAAAATATCTAAATCAGTTTACAGGCCAGGTCAAATGAGAGAGCACAGCCTCCATGCAATCCATGTTTGGCACATTAACTCATCACAGCTGATTGAAGGTAATGCTAACTTTACCAACCAGCCAAGATAAACCTGTTTATCAATGTCCAAAACATTTCTTATCAAATACTACTCTTTGGACTTCTTCTTTTTCTTCTTTGGAGGAAGTGCATCCTCGTTTGTACTGTCATCTACAGAAGATTTGTCCTTTTTACACTTTTTCCTTTTCTGCTTTACTGTCGTTTCTTCCTGTGCAACTTCGGCTTCCTCCAACAGAGCTGCAGATTTTTTCTTCTTGGTTTTTGGAACCGACTCTGATTGGCTAGATTCTGTATCATTACTCCTCTCTTCCTCAGCAGGTTCACTGTCGCGTTTGGAGGATTTCTTCTTTTTCTTCTTCTTCCTCACGTTTGTGTCAGTCTGCAGCTCAGCAGTGTCCTCCGGACTTTCTGCTGCAGGTGAAGCTGCTCTTTCTTCTTCGTTCGGCTCTGCATTTTTTCTCTTTTTTTGATGTTTCCTCTTTGTTTTACAGGAATGGTCTGCTTCCCCATCTTCTATGCAGATCACATCCTCCTCAGTGGAAACTGCATAGGTTATTTCCTCAGTGTCCTCACTGGCTTTCTTTGTCTTCTTTTTCTTCTTTTTAGGTTTAACATCTGTTTCAGGACTTTCAGACACTTCATCACCATTAAGTACATTAATGCTCCCAGTGGATCTTTTCTTTTTCATCTTTTTTCTCTGGGAGTCCTCGTCCATCTGCTCCTGCATCTCAGGAGGAGATGACTGGGAGGTTGGTGGAGACGGTGTAACGCATACTGGTGAAGCACTTGCTGACTGGCTCTTCTTGCCGTACTTAGCCATGAATTCAGCCTCCTGCTGCTCTAGCCTGGCTAACTTGGCGCTCATGGTCAAGCCGTGCCGAGCTCCTCTACAGAAACACAATAGAAATGCATCAGAAATCAGAAAAACATAAGCCCCAAATTATTATTATTATCGTTGTTATTATTATAATTATTATGCTTCTTTGTTAAATCATATTTCATTTACTGAATGTAGGCCAAGGACACTGTACACATGAAAAACAAAATATACAATTGTTTCATGTATTACAATTTTCTAAATACACATTTAAAAAACGGGACTATAGACTGCAGTTGTCAGCATTTGCGGGAGTTTTTTCTTCCAGATCTGACATTAAATGAATGAAATCTTTACTGCTTTATCATTACTATTGATAAATCAGACATGACAAGCAGGAAATTATCAGCATCAGCTAAATTAAAAAAATCCATGCTGTCGACAACTAGTTTAAACTGCTCTGTGGGGGCAATGTTTCTCAATTTTCTTGAGGACCGCTCATCCAAACTCGACACTGCACTCCCTTGGATGGCCAAGTATGAAGTTGATTAGATGAACGGTCCTCGAGATATGCAAATAGAGGCAGTGAGAGACTAATTCTTTTAAAGTTAGATGAACTTACTTGTGAGCCGTGCGTCCTCCACACACCTTCATTAGATCAGAATCAGAAAGCCTGTTGGGTATCAATGAATTAATTACATTGTATAGCACTCTGAAAAATGTTAAAAAGGTGCTTTTGCACATGAATCAAACTGGATGAGTAACAGACTAAATTAAAACTGATTGATTATAAAGAAATGAAATTGACCATAATACATCCGGAATGAGATAACAGTTTAAAAAGTGCTTTGCAGCTGTAGTCATGTTGACGCTGCTAACATGTTGTGCAGCTTTTGATGGAAAAAACAAAACAAAAACTATAAATCTGAAGGCTGCTGCAGATGAATCTCTTACATGATGGTGCTGGAGAGATCCAATTTCTGGTCGTCCTCCTCTTCCTCCTCCTCCTCCGAGCTACTGCTGTCGTCTGAGTCTGAAGACTTTGGCTGCTCCTGACCGGATAGCAGTGTGGCTGACTGAGAGAGAAGCATGGAAATCTTTGTCAGTTCAGACCAGAATCAGTCAAATTGCTGGTAAAGTTTTTTTTCTCCCCAAAACCAATAAATAATTGATCCTACATTAGCAAACAACAAACAGACAGATTACCTTGACAAAGCACCCATAAAGTTTGGCTTTAGCCAGCGAGGCCTTCCGTGGCTTTTTATTGGAGATCATCGTATCCTCTTCATCCTCATCCACTGCCTTCTTCAACTGAATACCGTTCTGGATTACACAGAAAAACCAGAAAACACGTCACCTTCTGTCAAAGACTCAACCAGATGATTTCACTCATTATCAAAACAAGAGGAGCGCATCAGTGCTGAAGTGGTGTTGTTGGAAAAATAAGTTGTTAGTTGAAAGTTTGGAGTTGAAAGATCTGAACATAGCATTCATATATGGTTCAAATTCATCAACCTGATCCTAAAAATATCCCCACACTGAACCATCTAAGCAGCTAAATACAGCTACATTCACAAGTGGAGGAGGTGTCAGTGAGTGAAGATTTCACAGGCATGAATCAGCGGTAACCTTTGCAAATGTTTGACTAATAAACGAAAAGAAAAAAGCTGAATATCACAAGTGATTATTTCCTCATTCTGAAATAAATCATCCCAGAAAATAAATTAAAAAACAAACATCAAATGTACACAACTCAACTTGAATAACTTTTTTTTTTTTTTTTTTTTTTTACACATAGCAAGACTACATCAGTCACTACCTTTAGATTACAAATATGCTCAGGCTCCTGATCATGTTGTGTTGAGTACAAGTGACTGAGTATTTGACTGTGTTCAGCTTTGTGTAGGCGGGACTTACCTGATCAGACTCCACCTGCAGACTGGAAGAGGCCTTATTGAAGACGTGATCCCACCAGTGGAAGGTAAACTGCTCCCCTTCCTTATGGCCAATCTGATGGAGAGGAGCAACATGTGAGTCTACAAATAATAAAGTGTCATAGATACGGTACCAGAACAGTTATAGCAGTGCACCATTAATCCATTACAAGAGAAAATGCTGCATAAAACCAAATGTCACTCACCCCTCCTTTATCACATTTCACTTTGACCTTGATAGCCTCTGATATGCCATTCTCTGCTCGCCCCAGTCCTTTACCTGAGGACAGAGTGGACTGAGTATGAAACCTGCGCTCGAGTCTGGCAGTGGCTCAACTGTTGCGTGACACACATGTAGTACATAGATATTCTTACCGTGTTCCCAACCATGACGCAGGAGCTGCTGCTCTGCAAACTTCAAACCATGACCTTTCTCTTGTACAACTTCTGCCATCTGTATAAAAGACAGTTTGCAGAATATTAAGACTCGATTCATTTACTAGTGCAAAACACAATATATTCTTTGTTTCTGAAACCCCTCCAAGCATCTAATTTTATTTTTTTCCCCCCTTGTGAATGACTTAATAATTTTGCCTCTTCAAGCAACTAAAGATTTTATACAATAATATCAATATGAGAAGGAAAAACACATCTTTGGGTATCTAGGCACAACTTTCACACATACATAATGCAACCTATGCCTTCGATTTAAGGAGTCTCAGGTTAAAAGGGTTGGGAAATCTTATAGTAGTGAACATTTTGGACAACTTAATAAAATTAGGGCAGGAAAGAACTAAACTATCGAACTTAAAAGAGTCCTTGAACACATCAAAAGACCGTCACACAGTGCTGAATGTCAAACTCCTCTCGGTTACTGTCAGATAAACAAGCAGATTTACATTTTCATGTTGTGTTATAACAAAACCACAACTCCCAACAGTTTTTTAAACAGTGTTTGTTTATCTATTAGTCAATCAATACAATGGTTATTGACATTATTCTGATAATCAATTGATTGTTTAAGTAATTCACCAAACAAAAAGGACAATGATTGGTTTCTTAAATGTGAGGATGTTACATCTAAATATCTTTGAGTTTTGGACTTTTATGATGGGCTTTTTTCACATTTTAGATATTTTATTGACCAAATGATGAATTGATTTATCAATAAAATAACTGACTTTACTGTAATAGAAAATATTTGCCTTTAAGAAACAACTTACCTACTTTTTGTTTTTACTGAATTACTACCAGCTGTTAGATCAACTTTACTTTTATATCCCAGCCATATACCTCTGCAGGCACTAATCTGACAAACTACTGATACATTTTTTATATGATTGATTATTTCAGGTTTTAAACAGGTTATGATTACAGTTCTTCTTCTCTACCTCACAACATAACAACATTGTTTTTACCGCCTTTTGTCAGCTAACGCTTTCCACTCAAACACAAACACATCCGACATTAAGCCCGATTTACCTTTAGACGTCTTGTTTCATTAAAACGACATCATAAACCCAGCAGACGGGATAAAACACTGACTTCAATGTACCACTCGGAGCTAACCATGCGGTTTCTGCAGGAAGCTGACATGACGCCGGAAACACGTCACTGTCGCTACCGCCTTCTTTCTCTTCTTCTCCGTCCAATCAGAGTGCCGGTAGCACAAGTCGTCATAAAAATAATTTTAATAAGTAATCTATTACTTAAATCCGATATTAGAATCCAGTTTGAAGCATTTATATATATATGTAATTTATATAATATTCCTCTCTTGCACTGTAATACATTTACAGTTGGATTATTTAATGTTAAATACAGGGGTGGAAGAAAAAGGCCTTCTCACTATAACATTACTACTAATGTTGCCCTGGAACTAATAACCATACTTTAAGTTTTAGTTCAACCTTTAACAATATATGATTTTAGAAACATGTTATCGGTTTTCTGTGTAAATTATTCATCTGTAGTCACTAAAGCTGAGAGCTAAATGTAGAGGAGTAAACATGTCCCTGTAAAATGGAAATATCCACGTACAAGTAAGTAATAAGTACATCAAAATAATAGTTAAGTGCAGTAATTAAGCTAATTTCTACAACTGGTTGACTTTTAATTGGAGGTGACCTTTTTTTTATAGATAATGGGAAAGTATTCTCACTAAACTGAATCAAATTAAACACAATCACAGAAGAATAAAGAAAAATTCTGGGTACTGCTGGGGATTTATTAATTATTCTCACTTTTTTTAATACAATATGTAGGAGTTTTTAATGACCGTCCCAGTGGTGACTTAGAGGTTGTAGCAGCCATAAAACACCCAGATGTCAGTAGATGGCAGTATTTGACACAAGAAAAATAAAACACATATAAGAATGTCAAGTGATTATTTTAAATGCATGCCTGGTACAAATGTGTGATGCATAATTGGCGCTGCCTCAGGCGGCAGCTTGTAGCCGCAGCTCCTGTCGTGTTTTACTTAACTAACTTACTTGTGTTGTTACCGTGTTTGTGTTGTTACTATCTATCTATCTATCTATCTATCTATCTATCTATCTATCTATCTATCTATCTATCTATCTATCTATTTACATCAATAGTATCATCTTCTACAATACATTCAACAAGCCATATGCTATAAATAGTGTTAATAAGGGGCGTTTTACTGGTTTACACTTGCATGCAGAAGCAGAACTGATCTAATGGCTGGATCACAACATATCTGATGGATGCATTATTCAACAAATGACTTGCAACATTTGCCTTATGAGATTCCAGGTCAAAGGCCAGTTCACTACTTCAGATAATATCACACCTGACTGAAAACAGGTTCAGGCTCTGTGCCTCCCAAACAATGAGACACCATTTTCCTTTAACTGTCTGCAGAAGATCCAATAAAGCCTGTTTCTTTTTCTTTCACAATTGATGCACATTAGACCACAGATCCCCAATTTAAGAGGGTTTTGTCTTCAGGAGCCCCTCAAAGTATTTGTAGGTTTGAAGATAATAAAGTCTTCATTGTCAATCAATGATCAATTTAGAATCACTATAAATTAAAATCAATCAAAAAGGCTATTTCTTCCCTTGTACTTCCAAAAACTGTGATAAAAGTTAAAATATTATATTCCTCCTTTTGCTGGGGACCCCCTAGAACCCACTCAAGGGCCCCTGTTGGCCACTAGACCCCAGTTTGAAAACCACTGGTTTAGCAGGTTCTCCCCAAATCTAATTCACACAATTATATGTTATTACATGATTCTTCTTAACTCTGGATCTGACATTTCAAACCAGCAGCAACTGTCAGGCATATTATAAATATGAAACTAGTAGAGATAAACTCTTGAGTGCAAATGCTAACGGTTTGTTTGCAGAGATTTGAATGTTAGGAATGATGTTTGTTTGGGTGTAATAGAAAGTTCCATCCTGGATTATTTCACTGAATACCTTTTCTGACCTTACAAGGACAACTAAAAGCAACACTAAAATGATACCTCCCCCTCTCCGTGTCTTCAGCATGGGACTGCTGGTCAGCCCCTATGTGGCCTGCAGGAAACAATTTTATTTCCCCCTGCTCTTGGTTTCCGTGCAGTGAGGATGTTTGCTTCACCAGGCCTCCATCCATGAGTTGTTTATCTGTGTCAGCACTCAGTAGGGGGGGAAAAAAACACCCGTCCCAAACAGGCTGGTTATCATTGCTGGCCTACTGTTTGGGAGGAAGCTCTCCAACTGCTGGCTGCAAAGAGTGACTGACAGTTATCTCAGAGGAGGTTTTTACTCAGCTGTCAATAAAGAGTGTGTGTGAGCGAGTAAGAGAGTGTGAGAGACAGACAGGTGTTTTAATAGTTTTTTTTTTTTATGCTTTGGGATAGAGAAAAAGGTGCATCCCCATCCAGGTCCATAAAGATATGTCTTTTTGAATTTTGTGTAGAAGATCTAGACTGGCCTGCACGGACCCCCGACCTCAACCCCATCCAACACCTTTGGAATAGACTGGGACACTGACTGCGAGCCAGGACCAGTTTTGGACCTCACTGATGCTCTGAAAGGCTGAGTGGGATCAAATCACTGCAGCCAGGTTCCAAAATCTGGTGGAAAAAGTGATGAGTGATATAGCAGCAGCAGATTAATGCTGATAGTTTGGGAATGAAATGTATGAAATGTTCAACACAAATCAATTTAAAGCTCAGGTGTCCACTTTCCTCTCCGTACAAAAGCAGAAAAGTAACAATATGTAATGGTTAACAGTTACTGGCTAGACATCAGTGAAATTTGGTGAATATTAATGATACCAGATTATCTTGTTCACCTTTTTTTAAGCCTTTTGCCATCCTCTGGTTAGAATTTGCTCCATTTCAACACCTTGAAGTCCATTCAAGTAATAGTTCGACACTGCGGAAAATAAGCTTATTTGCAATTTCTTGCTGAGAATTGAGAGGATCAAAACCACTCTCATCTGTCCATTTGGCAACAGCGGAGACTCTCGGTAGTCACTACTCCCGGCCAAGAAATAGTCCGGCAAATAATGCTTCAGAGGGGCTGGAAGGCAGATTTTTATTTATTTATTTGCCCTCGGACAGAGCCAGGCTAGCTGTTTCCACTTGTTTTCAGTTTTTGTGCTAAGCTATGCTAACCAGCTGCTGCCTGTAGCTTCATAGTTACTATACAGCATACATAAGTGGTATCAACACTTTCCTTCAGCAATAATGCAAATATGCATAATTCCCCAAAAAGTCAAACTATTTGTTTAAATATGTTGATGTTGTGGCTATGCATCATCTCCATAGACATTAAATAAGCATTATTTTTCCACCTGCAGGAGTCAGACCCAAAGTTCCTCTGTTTCCCATCAGGTATTATCCCACTGGAGCATTTAACACACACACACACACACACACTTATACATCAAGGTCTGTCTGCTGAAGACAAAAACACCACTCTCAATATCCCCCTTGACCTTCCTAAATCTCCTCTTTGCCTCATCCCCCCCCTTTCTGCACCAGTCTCATTACGGTCACAGTTTTTCCAGTTTCTTTGGCTCCACTTCAGGACCCTCCCTCGCGGATGCGACTGGTCTCCTTCTCTCGCTTTACACTCTTCTCAATGTTTATACCGCTTGAAGATTTGTGTGTGAGACCTTGAAACAAACGCTTTTTTTCCTTCCCCTTCTCAGTCTCGTCCTTGGAAAAGTGTAAGTGAGATATTAGAGCGACAAGATAATCCAGGAGTTCTTGGCCGGCAAGGTGAGTGAAATGCTGTCAGTGATTATAAATGAAAACCAAACGGGATTGTCACGGAGAATTGTCGGTGTATTTGAAAAGCCAAAGACAAGTATGATGGTTCATGTTACTGGTTAATAGACGTGACACATAACTTTACATATTAAAATGATGTAGCGTTGTCGCGTATGGTGCTGTATGGGAATGTGCTGTTATGGAAAATAGCGCAACATGTCTACTACAGTCCCCAAAAGATGTTAGAGCATTGCGAAAAAGTCCTGTAATTTCCCTTTAGTGCAACTGTAGCAATCTGCTGTGAGTTTACAGTTACTTTTATGAATGTTGTTTGCTTTGAACTTAATTTGAAATGCGGAGACTACAGATCTTTTAGGGCTATAAGTCATTTTAAAAGATGGTACCTTGCACTTGCTGGATAGTTGTGAACAAGTAAAAGTAAGAAGTACTCGGATCATTTACTCAAGTAAAAGTAGAAATACAACTATGCAGTAATAATAGTCCTGCATTTTAAATTCTTCTTAAAAACATGTGGTGGAAAGTAGCCATGAGTACATTTATGCTTGCAAATGAGTAGTTTTATCTGAACAATGTGTCATATTTTAGAAGACAATCATATGTTTTGTATTTATAATTACTTAACTTAATTTGCAATAGCTGTCAAATAAAAGTTGTGGAGTAGAAGTGTATCTGCTTAAGAAATACTCAAGTAAAGTCAAGTACAAGTACCTCAAAATTTGGTCTAGCACTTAACTAAATATACTCAGTTGTACTTGGTGTGTAGATCACATTTCATTACCATTTTTGGCAGATTTCTCCACACAGTTTAGTTTAGTTGCTATCATTAATGCGCTATGTGAAGGGACCTCCGACTAACACACTATAACAATAAAACCACCTGTCTGTTCATTAAACGACAGCATATAAAGACATAACATTACACTTATCAGTGAGGGAATTAAACCACTTGTTCTAATGAACTCCTGGCATTGTGTCACCACTTCATGCACTTGCTGTACATTTCCTGCCTGACTGACTTTTTCTGGCATCTCTGGCTCTGCTTTGAAAATCTCTCCAGCTTCTATCAAGAGAGAGTGCTTGAGTCGAAAGTTGTGCTCCTCTGGCAGTGTCTCTTCTTTCGATTCATTGTGGAGGAAGTTGCTGGGAGTGGGTCTGCTGTTTCCTCAGTGCTCGCCTCCTCCTCCTGCTCCTCTGCCTCTGTTGTGTTTGGTTTTCATTAAGTGGTTCAGACTTAAAGTTCTGGATCCATCTCTTGGTCTGTGTTCAGGTCACAGTTAAGCCAATGAAACGTGGCAGCGAAGCGGCTGCAGTCCATACAACTGTGTGACATCCTGTGTGCGATGGTGACTAAACTTTCATGTCCTGTCAGTGAAGTTAATCAGGTGAAGCAGAGTGTTTTTTTTTCTGCAGATGCGAGAGGCAGATAGGCTTTCAGGCTTGTTTTGTGCACGTATATGAGGACTATGTTTACAAGACTCTGATATGTAAGTCTCTGCTGATAAAAAGCAATATGATTAAGATGCTTTTAAACTGATGGTTTCCTCATTTTCACTGATTATCTTTTTGAGGCGGTGCAGTTTTTAGGAATGAGTAAAAGATCTGATAGAAGCACCATATTTAAGAAAAAACTACTGCACATAAAAGGAGTGTTCATGGTCGCTTGTTGACAAACTGACTGACACCTTTACGGTCACGATCCCCTGTATATTTAGAGCTATAAAATGATTAACTGCTGTACATCGAGGCGTACTGTTTTGGCAACAAACTCCTCATTTCTTTTCCTCGGTGGGGCTGTAAATTCACCCTGTAAATTCAGCATTTTTGCACTTTTACACTTATTGTCTGTGACTTATGATTGAAGGTTTTTTGATTAAGGAGACTTTGGCACCATTTAAGGCATAAAAAAACAGCTGTGAGGAAGGCAAGATATGATTAACTATCAGAGTAAATCTCAGCCACCTGGTTTGGACCTCACATCTGCTCTGGCAACCAAAAATCGCCAGGAAGTCTCAGACTGAACTTTCCTTTGTTCTTTTCCAAGTATTCCTGAAAGCATTGTGCCATTATTTACATATATTGGTTTCATGAGTTGAATTCTGCATTTGAAAAATAACACAATTGTGCCTCAGTAAAACCATTTTTGTTTTTCTTCTGTGTCCTCATATGAGATCCTCATTAGTGGAAAATAGCATCTCCCCCTTGAAAATGTGTCTGCCCTCCTCCGGACTGTTTCAGCTATCAGGGGTATAATGGTGACCCATTTTTTTTTGTCTGGTCGAGCAAAACAAACCCGTCTCTTGTCTGACAGCTGGAGATCTGGCTGACATACCATCTGTTGTCCAGGAGAGGACTCAAGCTCAGGCCAGCTATTGGATATGTTTTGATTGGAGATGACACAGGCCAGAGACACAAAGAGACGAGGTTGACATAGAAAAAAAAGAGAGAACTGAGGTAAGATGCATTAGTGTTAATTTGATCCCCCAGTGCCTGGACATTTTGAGAATTTATTGTAACACCATAGAGGGTACCCAGAGTGTCTGCATGTTGTCTTTTGAAGGCCACAATTTTTCTTGACAAGTTTAAACCCAGTGGCCACACACCAATCCTGTGTTATTTAAGTGAGGTCTTTGTGTTATCCTTTGAAGCATGGACTGAGGCCTGGCTATGTGGATTGCTCGGCCCAGACTGAAATATCCCAATACATCTATACATCGATTTAATGGCTTGCCATTGCCTGACTTTTCATGTAGCGGCATAGGTCCAGTGAAATATCTCAACATCTACAAGATGATTTGGCACAAAATTTGGTACATTCATGGTTCCCAGAGAATGAATCTTCATGACTTTTGTGAATCCCTGTCTTTTCCTCCTGATACACCATTTGTTTGACATTTGAGGTTTTGAGTGAAATGTCTTAACTTTAGAATGACTTGAGTGTTTGCTGCTGCTGTTTGAAATTTCCCAACTTTATGACCATGGCAATCACAGATACTACAGTGATGGAAATGATACAGGAGCTGATTTTACTGTATCTGAGTCCCATGATATAATCTACGTACATTCACCCGGAGTGAACAAACAGATCAATGAAGCGCAATGGTCTTGGAGCAACATCAGCTTTAATGCTAATGCTATATTAACAATTTTATATTGCCAAGTTTTTCCTCTTTCTCCTCCATTTTAAGCTACAACCCACTCTATTTAGCTGAATAATTAGGTTTAGGTAGGTGGATAGCAGCAGCATGTAGTGTTTGGTGTAAGTGTTTAGTTGGAGGTAGCTGGGAGCTGCAGAGGTGGCTGTTTGCTTTCTTTTAGTTTAGTGACATTTGGTGCTAAATAGTTATTGCTGTAGGGTTTCTGCATTTCCATGTAATTTACTTGTGTGTGGTAATGGGTGGCACATTGGAAAATTGACTTTTATTTACGTGTAAAATGTTGCATAAGGTCACTGGAAATCCTGTTTATTCATCCCACACTTTTCATACATCAGTGACATACAGTACATTTTCCTTATGTAAGTAAAGTAGATATAAAAAATGAGCTTTTTCTACTCCCCGAGCTTCTATTTGTGATGCTAAAATAGTTATAAAAAAAGACAAAGAGCACAGGGAATTTAAAAGAAGGTGACACGGGTTGAATATTCCTACCACAGGCTTATATAAGCCCTTCAACCCCATGTGCTCTGCAGCCGTGCAAGTAATTTGGAGCAGATTCGACTGCAGTCCTCCAGCTCGGGGGTTTTGGGTCGCTCGCTCTGCTCTGGCTGTGGAACATGTACAGTTTCATTGGGCTCTGGCTCAAATAACCAATCATAAAAAGCAGAGGTCGGGGGGTTTGGGGCTGGAACAGAAGGAGGAGCCAGCAGCGGCTTGATGGAGTGACCACAGACTACTTGTACTGTGGTGAGGGTCTTTCCTGAAGTTGCTTATGTTGGTGGTTGGTGGGTGGTGTTTGGGGCGGTGGGTGGAGCAGCAGTGGAGACATTGTTCATTAAGATTTCAGGGGCTTTCACTGGTGTCTATGTCTTGCTGTGGTGTCTATGCAGGAGGACTGGAACCAAGTGAAACCTGAGACGTAGAATTAGAGGAAATACAGCACCAAATTCAAGGCCCAGAGGGCTTCTCGCTTTTTATTTCCATTTCTGCAATGAAAATGGGGTTATGTTTATGTTTTTGTTTGTTTTTTAATGCCTGCCAAAGTGAAATTGGTCGTGCAGATGGAGCGTAAAATGTTTATTTTGTCAGTTATGAGATGAAATATCATGAGTTTACCATACAAGATGTAAAATTTGCATGCGAAAAACAAATGGCCTTTGTGTCATGCTTGGCACCACACAGACCTAAACTGCTAGAACTTCAGATGTTTTTCTTGAGCTGATACCCAGATCCACTCCACCAGCTGTGTTAAGCTATGACTCTTGGAGTCGTCCATCTTGCATTTTATTAGAGAACTTATTTTCTTTTTTTTGTATTCCATTTTCCAGGCCACTTCTGAAAGACAAACCTAGGCTCAGGAAAGGCAGGATGACAGATCATCACCATTTGTCAGTGTCCCCATTACTCAAAACAACGCAAGCTCTGTTTGGAAAAAAAGATTCTTTGTAAAACTGGACACAGAAGCCAAAAAGCTTTTTTGGAAAAAAAAAAAGTGGGAGTAGTAAAGTCAGTATAGGTCTGATGGTGTCGTTGAAGGACTTTTCCTTTAACGTGCCTGATTTTATTCCCAACTCACTTCTGTTTACATGTCAGAGGAAGAGACTGTTGAGATGCAGACCTGGATCTACATGCAAGATGTTTCCTATCGGCTTCCTTTTGTTTGTCCCAGTTTTCATTCCCCTGGTGCTCTGCAAAGATGAGTGAAGACAGAGAGAGCAAGGACCTGCGGGGCTGTGTGGACAGGGTTTTGGTTCTATTGAAAACTGTTCTTCTTTTGCCCTGTAGAAGAAAACTGAAAGAAACCAAAGAGATGAAATTATTAGTTGGAGACAGATGATAATGAACTAGGGAGTTGTAGTCAATTAAAAAGTAATGGGAAAAGCATGTTATCTTCAAAGACGGCGTCAATAAAGTGCTGACAAGATACTCTGTGGTAACTTTTGCTTTTGCAATGTGTTAACAACAAAATTGCTTTCTTGCTCATTAAGTGGTAAATAGTTGAAATCCGTTTGCAGCAGTTAGTGAAAATCTTAGAGAAGCCTCACTATGATAAAAAAAATATTCCTCTATGACTCGCAGAAGACCTGCTGTGTTTCCCGCTGCTTCTGTTTGCCTCTGGGCATCCAGAAAAAGAAAAGTGTTAACAGTTTCCCCTCTACTTGGTTTCCTTGAGTTGGAACATCATGCTCAAACAAGATGACAGGCCCATGGACCCATTTCACTCCCTACTACCATTGACAGTGTTTGCCCTCCCACAGTGTTGCCCAGGATGTCCTGTGTGGTGACTTGTATCTGGCTCTTGTCTGCTCTTCGACCCAGTCTTCCTGTTGTGTTGGACAGACATGCAGGTGTCATACAGAAAAGCTCCTAGAGGCTAATGTGTTGCACAATACAGACAGCCATGCCAGGGTTTTCAATTAACTAGGGCACTTTCTGCAGGGCCTACTTGCATCTGTCTTTAGCCACGAGGCGGACCAACTTAGTGAATTAATGGCACCACCTGTGGGGTTTGAAACTGTTTCAGTCTTGTGACACTGCTGGGAAAAGCATGGAGAAAGAGACTAAGTTAAGGAACATCTCCGAGGGTTCACCTTCAGGGTAGCACACGTGGCTAAAGTTTTTGAGTGAAGAAAATAAGGCTTTAACTTCCAGATGTTTGCAGAATGAGGCCCATCTGGAGAGAGAGAGAGAGAGAGAGAGAGAGAGAGAGAGAGAGAGAGAGAGAAGGAGCTCTGGGGCTATGTGTAAAAACAAAAAAAAAAGCTCTAAAATGATCACTTTAATAAGTTGCAGGTTTCCACCTCGTCCTCCAGAAAGGCAGCACACCATGTGCCAGAGGTAGGCTTTTAAATCAATGGGGTTTAACTTTTAGGAATTTACTGGCCCAGGCTGGACTTCCTGGAAACAGAGATAAAAAAGGAAAACCAATAGAGATAATAACTGATAACTATTCTGGTGAACTCTACCTGCCTCGGTGGTACTCTGCTGCTGTGGCTGCTTGTGTTCTTGTTTTGCCAAGTATATCCTGGTTATCTAAGTACCTCAGTTACAACAGACGCTTGACCACATGGTATTAATTGAGATGCACATCTGTCTCCCAGTGTGCAGCTCCCATTCTCCTTGCACAATGTTTGTACCACCCCGCAGGCAGCAACACTTGAGTCTTTGGTAAATCTACCAGGTGTCACCTTGTTTTTCTTTGGAGAAGAAATCGTGCTATAGGTTAATCTTGAAAACAAATGGCAGAAAAACATCAACAACAACAGAAAAAAAGAAGGCCACGCCAGCTCAAATGGTTCCCAGCTTGCTGTATCGTGGCAGCTGCGAGGAGAGAAAAAAAA
This sequence comes from Dicentrarchus labrax, assembly GCF_905237075.1. Taxonomy (NCBI): domain Eukaryota; kingdom Metazoa; phylum Chordata; class Actinopteri; family Moronidae; genus Dicentrarchus; species Dicentrarchus labrax. The sequence goes on along the minus strand of NW_026136707.1, from coordinate 4,999,505 downwards.
GAGCTGCCATCCAGTCACATTCGAAGTGTTGTCTTAATCAAAACCAGATGCAGCATGGTTAAAGTCTGTTACTGTAAATTGCTCTCTCTTTCATACAGCCACGACTTAAAGACTCATATTAAAGCTGTTGCATGGGAACGTTATCCGCAGTATGAAATATGTCGTTCTTAAACCTTGTTTCTCAGTAAAGGATGATGCTTCCTATGATATTATTCAGACACCGCAGACATTCGGTGCAATCTTGTTTGCAGCCATAGACCCCCCAAGAAGCCCATATTTTACCCAACATACATCAACAAAACACTGAATTGCTACAGTTGTTTTTATACAGTAGGTCTTGTTCAATTCAGAATAAGTTTAGAATTGGGTTTTGCAGACTTTGTTGCTCATTCAGCTTCTTTGCTCATGGTAGGTTTTGCCAAAGCAGATGGGGTTTGATTTCACACCTCTCCAACTGGGTTTGGACAGCAGCTCCCCTACCACAAGGGTCAAGACCACAAGAGTAAGCAATCTGCACAGTCTTCAGCCAAAACAAAGGTTATAATGGAAAGAAAAGAAAGCAGTGTGCCTGCATGTGTGTGTTGAGGTACATGGAACAGACAAGGTCTGTGTGTGAACATCTGTGTTTATGTCGATGTTCGATGCAGAGTTTTGTGATGACTTGGCAGGTTTAGCTGCCTGTAGCGGTTCAGCGTTTCCCTTTCGTGGCTGTAGACTGATCGGCTGTTTCCCCTCGTAAGAAACTACAAGTCAAACGAGTGATTGGAGATCTGAACACCAATGATCAACCAGCTTGTGAGAGACAGACTGTAAAGTTTGGCAAAGCTTTGAAACAGGTTCAGATTCTTTTTGCATATGTCACCCCACTTGAAGTACATCCTGATGTGCACAATGCATTCTGACACCCTACAGCAGCAGTGACGCAATATATAATTATAGTGTGACTACACACTACTGGTATGTTAATATTTGCTGGATTTTAGCTTAGCTTCTTTTCAGCTACAGATTTAAAGGATGAGTCTTATTTTTCTTGTTTTTTATCTGTCAACAAATATGAAAAGACCAAAACCAAAAATGGTAGGCCGGGGAATTTCTTAAGAAACAGCTGTAGTTTTTTATAGTACAGCATTTGTTCAGTATTTATGGCAGCTACAAACTGTGTTTGTTCATCATCATAAAATTATCATGTCAGCCAGTGCAACAATGTGACTAATTGATGTGTTTTTAATAGTTTTTGATCAGCAATAGAGCTCTATGTAAGGGAGGAATAAGCTATATCAGACTTTCACTACACAAACAACATTTGTTAGTAGGATGAGTTCATTGTTGGTTTTGGTCTTTTCATGGGTTTTGTTGAAAATAAGAAAAATACAGAATATCACCAAACTTATCCTGTAAAACCTGCAGGTTTTACATGTAAAACCAGTTGAGTTCCTGATGGTTTTGATATCAATTTAAGACCAAAACCAGAATTACTCAGGTCTATTTGACCTATTTTGACTCAAGAAAACAAATGATAAAAGAAGACTAAGAATAAACCACTGATACAGCTGCAACATGAACATTTTCCATTAGTCAAAAGCATATCAGCTCTATACAATCTCATTGCATACAGAAGTTTCTTCAGGTGGGATGTCATATTGTAGTGCGGTGGCCCCCTATTATAATAGCCAAGACAAAGTCTAGCATCGACCAAGATCAACACATGTCCAAGACATAATAAGTGTTAGAGAAAGGATCAAGACTGCAGAAACGAAGTCTTGCACCCAATTTAATAGTTGCTTGCTTGCTTAATATAATTACTGACTTTTTTCTCCTTACAAAGAGTTATTCTGCTCAGAGACAACACTGACAGCAACAGTTTGTGATTGTTGTAAGAGTTCAGTGGAGAGTGTTTCTGTTTTTTTAAGGTCCTCTGAAGATTTCAAAGGCTCTTGACCTCATGGCCTGCTCTGTATATGTTTTAGGAACTCTCTGTGCTAATAAATATGGATGAAGAAGTGTTGGCCTTTGCATAGTTTTATCATGGAAAGATCAGCTAAAAACGCAGTGACCAAAGTTCCTTATGAATCTGTTTTTAAAGCAGCGTTTCCCACAACTTTCTGACCCTGAAAGAGGAGGACAGAAATAATTTGTCTTTTAAGGCAATATCAAGAAAAAAGAAGAAAGGCTTTGTGATTAAAGAAATTAGCTTTTCATGGTGGGATAATGAGCATGAAGATGATGCACTGATGTGTAAAAAGAATTAGGACCAAAACATCAGAAGGGTCAATGGTGTAATTAAATGTCACTGACATGTTTAATGACCGACAAAAGGCTGAAGAGAATGTCACTGTGCAGCTGCAGAGCTTTATGATCAATGTTTCTAGCTATTTTTCATAAAAAATGATAAAAATGAAGGTATAATTGTACTGCTTGTTTGTTACTGCAACACAATAAGGTTTCTATGTGTTTTTTGACTCTGTGTTTTGAAGGTGAAGATACACCAAAAGACAAATCATTTTATTTATTCCTATGGTAGATTGTGGTCCACAAAGGTTTATTATTAGTTCATTTACAAGTGAGAGTTTTCTCCTTTTCTTGGTCTTACAAGACATTGGATGACGTCCCTTTCGGCTCAAGTATATCTTTGATTGTTCACAGTTTCCAGATTTTTTTATAGGCCAAACAACTGATCGAAGTCTTCATCAAGAAAATAATCTGCAGATTAAGCAGCAGATATTTAAAAAAAAATCCAATACTGTTACTATTGACTCATCTTCAGGAAATAATAAAACATCATCACACTATTTCAGTCAAATTAGAGGCACCGTGGCCTTATCATAAAGTAATACAATGACAATGCAAATTGAAGAGAATAACTTGACTCACAGAAACATTCATAGCTAGGGTCTAGAGAGCTTCCTGATTGGCAGAGGAGAGCAGTTCGACAGTAAAGCACAGGAAGAGATGAGGAGGAAGTGTGTGTCTGAATCAACAACTCGCCTGTGATTCAGTCTGAAACAATGGCACAAAGGACATTCCAACTGATCAATCAAGTGTCGCAGCCATTAGAAATATCCTGCTTGTAGAATCATACTGGCAGAGATATTGTCAAATAGTTAGAACATGAATCAGCGACGTTTGAAATTCTCTTGCTATTATGTTGTCAGTGTGTTTTTCATTAAAGGATAGATGCAGTTAATTACAACTTGGCCCTGATTCTCTAGCAGCGCGGCTCTATAGGGATAGCAGTGTCCACCACTTTGGTCCAGACTGAAATATCTAAGCCTCTATTGGATGAATTGCCATGGAATTTGGTACAAATGGATGAATCTTAATGAGTTTGATGATCTTTACCTTTTCATTTAGTGCCACCAGCAGGCATATTCAGTGAAATATTTCTCTAAAGTTTACACAGACATTTGTGGCTCCCAAATGATGTAGCCATCTGTTTGTTTTTCCTCTAGTGGTTTTCAGTGACATGTCGATCAACTATCAGATAGGTTGCCATTATTCAGTACAGGCACTGATGTCCACCACCATCCGCCATCATCAGATCAAAATTGTAATTTGTCCAGTACCTTGGTTTATGACCAAACACCTGCAAAACTACTGTATTTTGTTGTGTTGTTGTGCTAATTAGTTGCAATAAACTGGAATTATTTTTTTAAGTACTTTTCTTTTAAGGTGCCACAATCTGTCCATCACATGTGCAAGCAATATAATCATAATTTTCTCTATTTTTACATCACTTTGAAACATACACAGTTTTTGTTATCAAGGGTACAAGGAGGAATCTGCTACACTTCATTTGACCTGAAGCTTGCTATGACCAATAAACACGCAGTCAGTTTGCAGAAAATACTAAACTCTTGTCATTACATTTCTGAATCCAGCTCCCTTTTAGGTTTTCATGGTTTGTCTGACCACCAAGTCACAAAGGCGCCCCTGTCAAAAGCCAATTTGCTGATAATCACAGTACAGTTCACACATACTATCCTGCCACTATGTGATAAAGCCACATGTGGAAGCAGATGGTGCATGTGACAATTAATTGTAACATTAAGTTGTCCTTAATAAAACTGGTGATTCTACATGCTTGTGAGTTCTGAAACGTTACTTGTGTTTCTTACGGGCTGCAGCCTTCTAATGTTGTGGACTGAGAGGTTTTTCGCCTGTGTTCTTACTATGAGAGTTTACAATGCAAAGCTATGTTTTCTGGTCACGGTTTGTGGAAAGGCTGTGTTTTTATAAGGACTCTTATGTGTCTCTGCACCAGTATGATCAACAGAGCATTACAGCACATATAATTACAGCACTGTATGGTCATGTCGCTCTGAAACCTCAGCCAAGGCCTCCATTTTGGGCTTTCCACCATTTCACTCCCTAAAGTTTGTATAAAACACTTGTTTAAAGAGACCAGACATGATTTCAATCGAAGGTGTGGAAGTCTGTGTTTTTGTTTATTCTGCTTCATAGAGGTGAACTGGTTTATTTATCATAGTGTCTTAGTGTTTATGTTTGTTTTTGTGGACCCTTCTGCTTTCTCTGACCATTGAAGCCACAGTCATCCTGCTTGTGGTTTTGGTCTGTAGTGTGGAGGACCAGGCAACAGTTTGCACCGTGGGTCTGTGTGCAGAGTGCATGAGCCTCAAATGTGTCAGTGATTCAACAGGGAAAGTGTAGGCCTCCAACTGGCAAAAAGCCCAGCTCAACAAAAAAGCGTAAACCACATCAAATCACACACATCTGCTAGAAGTAAACGTTTTGTGAATGAAGAAAACAAGAATTATTTATTTGTTTGCTCATCAGCGTCCCCAAGGATTGCAGTTACAACCTTTGTTTTTATTTTATTCCCTGTGCAGTTATACTGTTGTATCAAGTTACATATTTGCTCATAGGGATTAATTCAGAACATTGTTTTATATGTAAGAATCTAAAAGTATGATTGGTACAATTCACAATAGCACAAAATAAGTTTGTTATGTTTTATGGGGAGGTTATACAGTGGGCTTGTTGATGAAAACTCTCCATCATTACTGGTTTTTTAAACTCTGGTACTCTGAACTTCGTTTCTAGACTCTACTAGCATTTACAACAGTTATGGAGGGTGGCGCCAAACAGTATAAGGCATCGCAATACATTTTTGTGACAAATGCTTAGAGCAAAACCCAAGCCAACTAACTCACTTTGCTTTTGTAACCTCTTGTCCACACAGCACTTTTAACCCAAATTAGGATGTTCCCCTAAATAAAAATGATCTATTTAGCAATAGTGATTTCACATTGATTTGACATTTCTGGAAGGCACAGATGAATGATGTCTTCCTGCCGATAGTAGCGTCAGACAAGAACATGCTTCTATGTGTTAAAAATCATGTATTTTGTAGTTTGGTTTGGAGGACTTGTTGGGTGAAATATAGGTCTCTCAGTTTCTGAATCAGGCATGTCTGCAATGTCATATCTCAAATAATCAAAAGATTCAGAAGTGCAGAAATGGCTCATCAGAGCTCAATTCAAATTCAAACTACTACTTGTTTTCGTTATTCAAAACACTTCCCATAGCTCACTGATTAGCCCTCTTCCAGCTCAGTTGAAACTTAGTGGATGTTTTCAAACTAAAAAACATTTTGTTTTTAAGCCAAAAAGTATTCCAGTATTTTGCAACAGAAACATGTTTAGTTCAATTTCTATGAGTGTTGTTGCAGTTCCTACTGTTTGCAGATAGGAGTCAACACGAAACCAGCCTGGCCTGGGGTCTATGTTGGACTCCTGTTGATGTCCTCATGTGGTCCAAAACAACAGCGTTGCCACGGTGACCTTATCACTCCAACCACTGTTATCCACAGACTCTGTTCTCCATCACCAGGGGACAGAGGCTGTGACATGAGCTCCAGTACTTTCTGACCCTGACCTCACTCATAAGGAAACTCTCCAACATAAACAGACCCTCTCACACACGCACACACACACACTAAGCTCTAGCTAATCTAACCACTAGCTATTTACCACTACAGGAAAAGGTGTAGTCATTGCACATTGCATCCTCTTGGATTCCATCATCTTAAATGGGTTTCTGCTTTCATGTTCAGGTAGTTGATGTTTTAAGTTGTTTATGTTTTTTTGTTTTAGTTTTATGTATAAGTAAACATTTAACTTATAAATAACTTTAAGGTCCAGTGTGTAACATTTAGCAGGATCTATTGGCAGAAATGTAATATAATTATTATAATTCATAGTAGTAGTATAACCACTTAAAAATAAGAATCATTGTGGTTTTGTTACTTTAGAATGAGCCATTTTTATCTAAAGATGCCGTGTGTCGCCTTCTTTGGCGAGCGCTACGTCTCACAGCCATCGTAGTTTCTCCTTTGTGCTCGGAAAGAGAAGGTGAAGCGAGGGAGTTGCAATCTACAACAAAACCTCTAAGTGCCACTAAATACTACACACTGGTCCTTCAAGTTTTATTTTTATTGGGTAAGGTGACATGAAGGGATAATAAAGTGAAGTGAAGTTCAAGACAGCAAACTGACCTCATATCTGCTGCCTGATGTGATGAATCTGTACTACTAACAGTCATTGGTCCCCCTTGGAACCTAAACTTGAATGAATGTAAGGGGTGACCAGGAAGGGGGGACACAAACTGTATCCTGTTTTTCTCAGTTAAATAAAGGATCGCAGACCACAGTGCCTGAAGCTGCCAAATGAAAGCTGGCCTAAAGTTTTCGTAGCAATGACATTGAGTTGACATGAGGTGATTTCATTAGTTTTTCCATTGCAGCTCCCCTAATTAACAGAGCTTTAAAATGACTCGAACCCAAGGACAGATTGGCAGGCTGCACTGGGCATCTGTCGTTGTATTTAAGAGCCTGTTGGTAAGAAGTCTTTTGTTGAGGAGGATCCAAATTATTTATTCCCATGTTATTACTGGAAACTCTCACAAAACTGTGGAGCAGATCTGCTCACATAATTACAAGATACCGTTGCAGAGTGAAGGGTCAAATGAAGACAACTGAACTGCCTGAAAAAGGAGACAAAAGAAACAGACTTTTCAAAGTGCAAAGGTGTGCTGTGTTGTTTAAGTTCAATAGTTCAGGGATATTCCCCTCGCTTGCATCTATCTTGCAGATAACAAACACTGCTGAGCTCACTCAGCGAAATTCAGACTCCCAAGAAATGTGCAAGGCCTCCCCCTCCTCTCCTCTCTCCCTCGCTAGATCATCCTTTTGTCACGCAACTCCCCTGAGAACCGTCAACTGCATTTGAGCTGCCAAGAGTTTTCCACTCAAAAGCTTTTTCCAGTGTGGGGGTTCGGCTTTCGTGGTAGAATACCACCTTTTACCGTATATATGATGATGTCTTTACTGTAAACAGAGTGAAGTGTGTTAATGTAGTTGTGATTTTTCACTGGATAAGTTGGCAAAACGGATGAACATCATGAAATATGTGTGTGTTTTCCTGGAGTTCAATGTGTGTTTTCACATTGCATTTCTGGGTGTGGCGTGTAGTCGTTTCTCTGAGTCCCCAGTGTTTTGTTAAGGGTCCCTCCTGTCCCCCAAAAACCAGCCACCCACCCAACATGAGGCATAGCAGCAACTGGAGAGTGTGTGCCAGCCTAACTGCGGTCTAGCAGCCGAACCCGTCCTGCGCGCCAAGACAAGAGCCCAGATGCAAAGGATTATGGGTTTTATATTCAGTTTACAGTAACTCGGGTTTAATGTGAGGGTGGGATGGGGAGGAGGGTAGAGGGGACTGTGGTCGATGTGTCACATGGAGGACTCTGGGTAATTTATTCCAGTTTCTGTCAGTTTCTGCTCTCGTGCAGTTTTATATATTTGTTATTCTAAGAGTTAAACTGTAAATTTGCTATGCAAACCTTTGGCCTCTAGTCCCCTGTGGAGGGTATTTTTTGATACCCGTGATGATCACAATCAGAGGGTGATCATTTAAATCTCCTTAAGACTGTGATACACACCGCAACTTTATAGGCCAACTTTAAAATGTAATGGTGCACAGCGATGCTTTAATCATGTGCAGTGTGACCATCTTGTTGCCAGGAAACATTCGAGTTGATGTTTGTCCTTTGATTTCCTTTTCTTTGTCTGTTGCTGGAGGTTTTGACAATTTATAATGCTCACAATTTGAGAGTACGCAGGTTTCCCATTTACTTTTTTATTTGAGGCCCCCTTAAATGGCCTGTCATAAGCCACAGACTCCTGTTTGCTACGATTTTGTCTCGAGTTGTGCAGACCTCACTTTGGGTGGGAAGAGCACTTGGGAGTAAAATCTGATACAAGAGCAATGATTCTTCATTTCTGCTCTCTCATTGTTTTAATGGCATTATAATATAGTTTAACCACTACTTATCCCTCCCTTTGGGAACCACTGGCTGATTAAATCACTCCCTAAAGTTCATCTGTATGCTGTCGGGTTGGGCAGCTACTTTTATTTTGAAACTGTTCTCTGCAGTGACTAATTTACCTTATTAAAAATGTAATCAGTAATCCAAAGGTAAAAAAAACAACAAAAAACTCAAAAATGTCATTGATTTATACATTTATAAACTATGACAAAGTTCATGAAATTGATATCATGTTTAAAAGACAATTTTATAAAGAACACCTGCCTTCATTTAAACGACCTTCCAAGTTTCTTGATTTTATTTTAAAAGTATTCCCAGACGTAATCCTTTAATGTTTTTCAAAACATTTATAATTGAATGCATCTTATTTTACATTATTCAACAATATCCAGTTCGTCTCAATCAAAAACAAGCTTTCTGCTCTAACCCTGCATCCATCATTGTCAAGTTGGCCTGTTCTATTAGTGACCTTATTATGAAGTTTTTTACATCAGATGTTAAACTTTAGAGTGGACCTGGTGCTGATATTAGAGTTACCATGAAAGCATGAAATAAGGCATAATTCATCTACAGTGCGATTCACACTTCTAAGACACACAAGAATGCATTGCACCTGCAGGAACATGTGTCATAGCTCAAGGGCAGAGAGTCTACAAGAAAACCTACAGTACTTCACCATGTTGCCATTATTTAGGAGCCTGATTGACTTTGGTTAGAGTTTTAAAATAGTGCACAGAATAGAGGTGCTTCAAGTTTTAATGTTATTGATTCTGGAAGAACATTCTGGAGTCTGCAACTCCAAGAGAAGCTCAGAAACAGAAACTCTGACATCAGAGCACCTCAACATGAAAACAAACTCTTATTTGGACGCTCTCTCTTACTCTCTCTCGCTGTCTCTCTTAATACCACAGCCAATATGTTATTCCATCTATTTTATTTTTATTTTCCCAGTGACTTTCCCTTCCAGTGGGTGACTAATATTTTCTGCCTCAATTAGCACTGCAACTACAGAGAAATAAATAGAGAGACAGAAATCTGAGGTTAGAGAACCATTTTATCATTTTAATTTCCTTAAAATATCACCATAATGAAAGCAGCCTCTTTTCTATGGAACAGGTTATTAGTTTTAATCCTGAAAATCAAAACACTGCAGGAGAAATTCCCCTCAGGAATAATTGTAAGAAGTTTTATCCCCTGATCTTTTATCTAGTGCCACCTTCAGTTTGTCCAATATTTGGTTAATGACCAAATACTGGCAAAACTAATGCCCCTCCATTCTATATATACTCTAAACTAAGATAGTGATAAACATGCTCAAGTGTGAACTTGACGTCACCCATTGGTTTGTAGAGTATGGTTTGGAAGCCTTTGGTTTGGCATTATGACCATCTGCATGTCATTTTTGACTGAGCTGACCTACGTTAAGTTAAGGTTAGCTTAGCATAAGGCAACCAGCAGCCTTGTGGTGACAGCAAGACTTAGGAAGGAAGTTACTATGCTTGGCTAAGAAATAGCCCTGCTCATAACCCCCTAATATAACTATAACTATAAGTTATTGTTTTTACATTTCAGTTTTTCTATGAATTAACAAATGAGGTAAAATGTGTTAATTAGTCACAAGGGGCCACCATAAGGGCCTGGTGGGCAGAGTTTGTTACCTTTGGACAGAACCAGCCCAGCTGTTTCCCCCTGTTTCCTGTCTTTAGGCTTCATATTTAATGGACAGACGTGTGTGGTGTCACTCTTCTCATCTAACTCTCAGCAAGAAAACAAATGAGCCGCCTGTTCCCAAAAATGTTGAACTAGTCCTTCAACAGTTTGTTGTTACTTCATGCTATTGATAATCACATTAGAGAAGGTGGTCTTGTTTCTACATTTTCTCTGTCCTGACTGTTTTACTAATACGAACATGTAGTCTGATGGGAATACTCATCTATCAAGAAAATGGCTCTCTTGCATGAAATCGAATCAAAATAATTTTTCTGTTGTCAGCACTTATGTGTCCTGAAGGGCTCTTGATTGAAACAGAATATGGCAATAACATGGGTACAAGTGTCTACCAAGATTAACATAAAACCAGTGCATGTGTTTTCATTTGGGCTTTTGTTTTCCCTGAAGCCCCTGTGCGGTTCTGGAAAGAGCATTGCGGGCCCTTAAACCAGCGCACAGCATTCCTCAGTTGGTACGATGCGTGTACGCGTGGGCCGTCGCTTTGGGCCTTGACAGTATGAGTCAAGAGAAGCTCAGTGAATTAGCAAAATGTCCTCAGATACTAAAAATAGTTTCTCTCTGAACTCGTTTCAGCGTATGGGACTCATTTGATGTGTGTGTGTAATGTCTCCAGAACATGAAAACACATGATCAGAAAGAGTCACAAGCTGTGGGTGTTAGAGTGTGTGTGTGTGTGTGCGCATGCATGTCGGCGTTATGGGTGTGTTTAAGTGCACATGCGCATGCACATATGCCTGTGTGTGTGGTATTTTGCTATTTTCTATTGGTTTATGAAGCCACATGAAAGTTTCACTGTGCTGGATGAGATTGTCTGCTTTTTACATTAGAAACAAAACCAAAATATCTACTATTGTGGTTTTTCACAGATCTTGGTCCAGACTTTACCTCTTTCACCAGTGGATGTGAAATGTGGAGGTGTGCATACATCGCTGCCAGTTAGCTGTTAGCTAAACATCAAAACTGAATGGAAAAACTGTTGCAATACATTATGCTACTTGTGCTTTTCTGCTGCATGGCCAAGCTTGTCCAAGTGAGAAGGTTCAGAGCTGCAGTTTGGAAAAAGCTCAAAGGAAATAATGATAGCTTAGGGCTGTAACGTAGAAGGCTATTATGTGAAAGGAGGAAAGGCGAAGAATCAATCAGTCCACAGTTGTGGTGGAGTTTCGTGAAAAACAAAATTTTGTTACCTGCCTTCCTTTATTCCACTAAAAAAGCAGGCTTGCCTCCTTGACAAGTCCAGTATTCACATGATGATAATACCACCTGGAGCTCCAGACGTCTACCTGGCCCCCTCCCACTGTAGGTAACTCAAACATGCAATGCAAACAGCGGCTGAGCTCGACTTCAAAACAACTCCGTCTGCACTCATTAAGCTCTCTTTCTCAGCGTTTAAGAATTCCCATGCGGTCTGAAGCCTTTCTCTAATGAAGCACAATTAAAATGAAAAGAAGGTAATGAAAAATATTTACCCCCAGTCCAATGAAGTGGCTGGTGAAGTTGATGACTCCTCTTAATAAAAGCCATATGCCTGTTCTCATAAAATTCTGTTTTTGTGGCACAGATTTCTTAGGCGTTAACATTTGTGCCAGCAAGTGAATTAACTCCTGACGGTGGGTAGGAGAGTAGTAAGAGGCAGTTTATCAGAAGCAGAGAATCTGTGCACTCACAATGATTTATGCTGCAGTCCTCACCATGCCAAATCTCCAGCAGTGATAACCAGCCACTGGATAGAGTTAATGTAGATGTAAATCTATTAAATGAGCTTCTGATTGATTGAGTGTTTATGGTGGACTGCTTCTACAATCAGCATATCAAGTCATCCTTATTCTGGGGTTGGTTTTCTTTTCTACAAAGCACCATAAAGAACACATTTTGTAAACATACATGAAGTGGCTCGGATGGGAGTTAAACCGCTGACCTTGGCAGTATTAGAGCAATGTATTATTCACCAGCCACAGGCAAATCTTTTTCTCCTCAGGAAATTTCCCCAAATTTCCCGAGCACAGTGACTTAAAATGCAAATATGTGCAGGAAAAGCACCACAAATGGAGGACATGAAGAAGACAGGGCTATAAAGTACTGCCAGAAACCAGGGTCAAATCTCTAAATCATAACGTTTTTACCGATTTAGTTTAGTTACTTAACCTTGATCAAAATCATATCCAAATTCTTACCAAAGTTTAAGTCACCTAAACTAATCTTTTCATGAGACAACAGCCAGGTGAAAGTGGTCATACAACTCACAAAAGACCCAATCTGTGTAGGAGAGTCCATGCTTGTTTTTGAGCCAACAATGTCAGGACTTTTTATGTGCATTGAAAGTGAAAGAAATACATACCTCTACCACAAATGGATTACATGAAGGAGACAGGGCTTGTAAAAGGATGTAGTTTGACAGTGGAGTGATGCAATGGGAACCACTGCCAGCAGCTAGGGTCAGATCTGTAATGTAAAGGGTTTTTTAAATCTAGTTTTAAATGTCTTAATCATCCTTGACCGAAATCTTACCCTAATCTAGATCTAGAATCAACTCAACATGAGGTGGCTATGATATTTTTAGCCATGCCAGCTTGGTTCGAGGGATGGCAGTGTCGGTTGGTTTGCCCACCGCAATGGACTTCCATTAAATTCTGGACAGACATTCCCTCCATCCATGGATGGATGAATCCTAATGACGTTTCTAGTCCATTCCTCAAGTTTCAGCAGTAAGAGAGGCATTTGTTGTCACTCCTTCTTCTGAGATCTGAAATGTTTTGTCATGAGTCACTTGACCAAAGACGAGTCTTGATCCGTGCGATGTCACTGTCCCAACATATCAGAAATCCCCCTAAGGCCATGAAAGCATGACATGAGAAGCTGTGGTACAATAATTCTGTCAGACGGGACTTGTTGAGAAAACAGAGGGTAACATACTATGTCAACATGATGTCCCCGTTTTTTTTAGAAATGCCGTAACATTCCCACGATACTTTTACCATAGGGCTCACACCACTGGCCTGCTGAACTTCTGTTCATTTCTATTGGATATTTTCAAGCGGAAAAAATCGGCTCCCTTTTGCTCCCTGAGAGCCCAACGCGGTCCCCGTGTCGAGGCGCTCTCTTGGGCCGATGCACTGATCAGATCCAGATGCTGCTGGAGTGTGGAAGGGGACAGCAGAGGAGTGTGGAGGCTTCACTGCAACGCTGATTGATAGGGGTCAAGATGAAGTTAGGAGTCACATTTCTTAACTGTGATCCCCCCTCTCTACTCTCGTTTTCTTTCTTTCTTATGCTCTCACTCCACCCCATCTATCCTCACTGCTGTCAGGTTGTCTCCTGATGCGTGTGTTTTATGTGCCCTGTTGAGACGGTGTGGAGCTCAGCGGGGCGCAGACAGCGTTACGCTTCAAGTCTGGCTCTTTGCCTCACCTCTGCTGAGCGTTTAATGAACTCTTTTACTGTCAGAGGCTAAATCTTAACCGCAATTTATAGATACCAAGAACCAGTTTTCAATGAATCTTTCTATCCATCATGCTGCGAAATGTTAATTATAGTAAATAAAAAACAAAGACAATTAAGGTTAATCTTGGTTTAGAGCAGGAATGGAACTTTTTTGTACATTTTCCATCTGTGTGTGCAACATTTTCCACCGTACGTTTGCCTCACAGACTATTAGAAAGTTATTGCTGTTATTGCTGTTTCAAGACTAGTCCGTTTCTTTTTTTAGGAAGAACACTCAGAAAATACACATATATACATGCTTTTGTTGTAATTTTTTTGTTCATCAAAATGGTTTATTTAAGCATTAAAATGAGAATATACATGAGGTGGACACAATATTGTTAATAATTAACAGTATAATGAAATTACATTTTAAAAGCTCAGAAATGATCATAGAGTAAAAACATCACCTCTGTAGCATGGCCTAAACAAAGCAGAACCAGATTGCCTTGCGTTGTACAAATGTTGCTTTTAACGTGTCCGCCTTTTGTGTTTTTCCCCTTAATAACAATAGAAATATGTTTTGGCTGTGTGCCATTCTTGCTGAAATGTTTGGGTTTTTGCATCCCTCTATAAATGTCTGTCTTTTTTTCCCTCAGGACCATGCCGACTCTGCAGAGCTCCGCAGTCCTGCTGCTTTTTAGCTTCCTGATTGGTCTGAGCTACTCTCTAAACCCAAGGGACCCCAATGTGTGCAGTCTGTGGGAGAGGTGAGGCTTGTTTGACTGTGACAAACAAATAAACTGCTGTTGCTATATCCAATACAACATATTTTCTCATACAGTTCTGCTTACGTCTCGCTGAAGGTTTTTATGGTTCAGGATTCATGAAGGTCAGCAGTCGGTCAAGATATTCATTCACCACACAAGTAACAAAAAAAAAACCCAGCATTCCTGTGATTGCTCTTTACTGGTGGGAAACTAATCTCAGTATAAAATTCACCATCTTCTTTGCCATTGAAACGATTTTGCAGAATAGAAATGGTTTCCTGCCATCCTTTTCGTGGCCATTACTTTTTTTCCAATCCAAGATACATAGCTGTTTACGTGAATAGCTTTCAGATTACCTGCAACAGTTCATCTAAATCCAACAAAAGTGAAAGGATGTGTCTTAGTAGCATTGATTCGATTTTTTACTTTCATCTGAGCTAAATTTGTGAACGTTTTATGAATTTGCAGAATTCAGTATTAGTACAACTAATATAACATTTGATGTTCCTCTAATGTATTTTTTAAAAAAGACTAATAGTCTACAGCCAGGCTAGCAGCTCTGTGAGGCTGTATTTAGGTGCAGTGCAATACACTTTATTTTTAATTATTTTTATTTTTATGACTCAATGATACATTTTTGTAGGTAGCATGAAGAAAACTATATCTAAATTTAATTATGCAACCTTGTTGTGAATGACTATAAAATATCCTTGAATCCTTGAATGTTCACAATCTTATTTTTTGTGTTAGCATGCCAACATTAGTTATTGGAGTTCATCCTGAGGGGAACATAATAATGATAATTATATAATATAATAACATCAATATATTCGGTTCGCTATTACATATAACAAAGAAAAGCATCAAATGCTCACATTTGAGAAACCTGGAACAGCAGATGTTTTGCATTTTGCTTTAAGAAAATTAAGAAAATCATTATTACAATAGAGGCCTTTCTGTTGATCAGCTATATCCATTAATCGACTACTTGTTGACAGGGAACATTAATTGGGACCATGACTGTCTGCACACAATTTCATGGCATCCATCCAATAGTTGTTAAGGTATTTCAGTCTGTTCCAAAGGGGTGGACTGACCGACTGATATTGCTCCCCTCACAGCCACTACACGCTTAACAAAGCAAAACAATCCCCAACTTTTCAGGCAAATACCACTGTCCTTGATTAAATGTTAAAATAAACTATTATGTTTCAAATACAGCTTGATAACTTCTGTTTTTACTGGCTGTGTATGATTTTTGTTTTATGTGCTGCTTTTTAGCTTCACCACCTCAGTGAAAGAGTCCTACTCGCATCCTTACGACCATGTGACAGAGGAGCCCTGCTCGGACCCTCGGACCTCCTACAGATGCACGCGCCACAGGTAGCAGCAGCGTGATGACTCATTTCCTGTTGGACTGACTTCCTGTTCCTGCCAGTGGAGGGTCAAAGTGTCCTGTTTGACTGTGTTATTCTTTCAGGATCACCTATAAGACTGCCTACAGGCAGGCGGTCAAGACAGACTACCGCAAGAGGTACCAGTGCTGTCCAGGTTATTACGAGAGCAGAGACAAATGCGTCCGTAAGTATTATGGAAACCTTTTGACAATCCACTCATCTGCATACTTTTTTTTATTACTGAGACAGACAGTAGGAAAGTCAAAAGTAGAACAGTGGAGAAGAAGAAGAAAATATTTCAGCAGGGAATTATTAGAGTTCATAGAGGTTTTAACTCAGGGTTTTATACACCATCACTACCATAAACACTGAAGCACACTCATCCACAAGCCCCCACCTGCTTTCGCGCTCGCCTTGTAGAAGTAAACAGAACTCAATCAGTATGTGTACATCTGATGTATTAATCTTTCAAACAATTGGTGTGCAAAACACACAGACATATCTTCCTTGTCCAGATGCTGTGTCCAAAAAACTTGTTTAAACTCCAAAGGACACTGTTGAACGCCCCACTTTCTTTTACTCTATCATGTTAGAAAATGTATGTTTCAAGACCAAATTGTCTCTTTGTCAGGTACTGTATTAAACACACTGTGTTTTTCATAAATCAGTAGTTTCATCCCTCTCCGGACTGTAGGGTAGGATTTTAGAAAAACTGAAGTCACAAGTCCAAGTAACCCTTGAATCTGCCTATAAATGACTATTTCTTCATGTAACTGTGCTAGGTTGCTATAAAAGGAAAGATACAAATACTGAGGACATGACCTCAATGATAGCTATGGCTCAGGTCCCACCCATGGGTGTAGCTATAACCCCATGGTCAGTACACACCTCTAAACCAGACTCAAAGGAATATCAGCTGAACAATGCAAACTAACATTGTGTATAAATAGATTCACGAGCCAATTTGGGGTTGAAACATTTTTGTTCCCAGGGCACCGCTACACGGCAGCCCATCAGGCCACATTTACATGTTTACAAGCTCTGAGTGTGTGATTGTATTCCCTATATATGTGTGAAAGATTCCGTTATTAGGATCAATAAAGTAAACCTTCTAACAATGATGTTGGCAGCAATCCAGCACAACACCAAAATGGCTCCTAAGGTTGTGGTTTGCAATTTAAATTATGTTACAGAGAACAGAGTCATCACATTTCTGACTCAACTTCTCGTTACTGACAGTAGGTTTCTTTTTGGTGTTTTTTTCCATGCAATGTGCATAGTCAATACAAGTAGCACATGACACTGGAATTACCACAATTATGGGTTCAGTTACCACTGGGGCTTCTCATGCTGAATATTCCCATTATATTAGCTGTACTAGGTGGAATTTTAAACTAAACTAAACTATGTGTTGCTGACACGTTGAAAACCCCCCTACACCCATTTTAGCAATTTTCATATTTTCATTTCAGTTCGAAGATTTCAGCAACAAGTATTTCATCACCTAAGCATCTGTTACTGATGGATTCAGAGGGGGTGGCACTGCAGCCTGTACAGCTCAGGGTAGAACAACAGAAACTTCCAATAAATATCAAGTCGTCCAAAACAACTGGTTTAGTTTGTACCGTTACAATTTGGGATTTTATTGTTTAATTTTATGTGACATGTTTTGTGTTTCGGGATCCATGGTGGAAATAACTGTCCTCACTTTAACGTGTTGTTCTTTGGATTCAGTGTGTTATGTAGAGCCATAAATAAATAAAGATAAAATATGTTTGAAGGGAAAAACATTCCTACATATGGGTTTGATTCCCGACTCAGTTGCCGTGATGTCACCCTAACAAATGGAGCTTTTTATGTGACAAACCTAACATTAATCCTAATCTTAACTTTTAGGTTATTTACTGTAAAGTTAATTGTCATTATATTTCCCAACAATGTATGGGAGCAGTAGTTCAAATAAACAGAGTTTGTTCTGATGCAGCTGTCAACAGTTTGCTGACACACTGTTATTGCTGACAGTCAGCGGTGACATATATAAATAAAGTGAAACCATACATGGCCCCCGCATGGGCTGAGAAAATTCTACCTTAGCTTTACAAACCTTCTCATACAACAGTGGATGATCTCAGAAAGGCAGATGGTAATAACAAGGTTTCTGTGCTTTATGCTGGAAAAACTGTCATTTTGAAGATAAATGTGTTTCATTCAGCAGAGATAATATGCATTTTTGGTTGCTTGTTGTTGAGCCACCTTTCTTAACAATCTTGTGTGTGTGTGTGTGTGAGAGAGAGAGTGTGCGTGAGAGAGTGTGTGAGAGAGAGTTTTTCTTTTGTACTCAAACACAAAAGCCTTTGATTTTACTGACTGACATCAGAAAAGATAATCGCTGTTGAGTTTTATAATTGAAATATCTCTGCTTTCAATGTGTCATCTATGACTCCTCCTCAACCCACTTTCTGTACAGTGTTTTATTTTCTAAATACATATAATTAGATATAATTATACTTACCTCCTTCATTTGATGACAAGTTAGCATTTTCTTAGATCACCAAAATCTCCAGCCTCCAGTATTCACACACCTTCAACTAGAAAGGAAAATAATCGGTGAAATTATTGTGTTTGGATGGAAAGAAAGTGCATATACAGCACGTGGTTCTCAGTGGCGTGGGGTGAGAAAACACAACAAAAAGTGAAGAGATCTCTGGCAGAATTGTTAGTCTTCAGTCATAAATGCAAGTTTGAATTAAGTTAATTAATAGCAGAACCATTTATTAAGCTGGCAAGCACACAACTCTCTTTCTAAGAGGAAGCTCCTTGACAGTATGAATGACATCTAACACTGGTGCTTTCAACGGTATGGTTGAGCCCAGCTGTCCCGCTGGCAGCTCATACACTGTTTATGATGGGTGGAATACATTTAGAGGGAAAGAGTGCTTTTCGGTTGAATAGATTTTTGATTCAATAAAAAAAAAAAAACACCCTTGAAACAGTGCACTTTTGAAAGGGATTTTACCACAAGTATGGTCTTCATTAATAATAATAACAACAATCATAAACATTTCTGTAGCACTCTTCTTAAAGTGCTTCTCATTTGAAAGAGCAAAACACACAAATACTCTTCACTTATTTGTTAGTTTTAGTAGTGTTCTTTTGCCATATTAACTTAAAAGTTACTTATGTATTTGTACAAGAGGTGCAAGTACAAGTATTTTTCTTACTGGTCTGATAGACCTCTTTGATAACAGTTAAATTCCCTATAAACAGATACAATTTCTTATACCAGTACCTCTGAAACTGCTAGCTATGGGTCAGTTGTACTGCAGTTGTAACACCTGGTGCTGCAATTGAGATTGTGTAAAAACTACTTAAAGTCCAGTGTGTAACATTTAAGAGGTTATTTGGCAATATAGGAATATAATATGCATAACTATGTTTTCATTAGTATATAATCATCTAAAAGCAGTGTGAGTGGTAATAACAGGGTACTGAAAAAAAAAAAAACAACTGTTTGGGAAACACTGTCAAACTTCACCTAAATTTTTGACCAAAACTGAATTTTAAAATTGTGTAAAGAGACTGTTCTCCCAAACACAACAACAGCATCAATCATTGGGCCTCAAACATTTACATTCAAGTAACAAAACCCTCTGGTCGCTGTAGTAATTTTGTTGAGTGCAAAGGAGTGAGCCAGGTGACGTTTTACAGTGACAGAGTCTGCATAGGGAGGAGGTTGGAGTGACTAGACGATGACACAACAAGACTTTAACACGGGAGACCACTGTTCAACAGTCGTGTTTATTTAAGCACTACCATGATCGGTCCATAACCCTCATCTCGTGTTTATTATTGTAACCGTGGCGTTGAAGGTCCCTTAATCTTGTCCTGTCATTTTAACCCAAATCTTTAATCGTCTTTAAACTTTACGTATAGCATTGTCACATCATAAAATGGATTTCTTTTTCAAAAGAGAGCTGTAAGTGTTTTGAAAGGCACACATAAATCCTGCCGATAGGGGTGTCAGATCAGAAAATGCCTCTACGTGTCATTCTTGAGGGCATGGATAAACAACACATGTGTTGAACTTGGAGGACACTATACAATGTATTAGTGTTATATAACATCCAGTGTGATTTAAGTTAACACATTTGGACCATGACAGGTGCTGTTGGTGAAGTGGTTCTGGAACTCTTCCTATTGGGCTATTGGAGTACATAAGACCAAAATAGTAGCGAACCACTGTCCTCTACATCTGATCTGTACTCTCTGTGCCGTGCAGCAGCTTGAGATAACAGCACACCTTGCACCTTCCTTGAACTGAAAATATTCAGTATGCATTGGATGACGTACAATCCATTGCATACTGAATATTTTCAGTCCACCAGTCTCCACAAAGCTGGGTCTGTTATAAAGTATGTTTCTCATCAACAGCTCGCTGCACCAAGGAGTGTGTCCACGGTCGATGTGTTGCTCCGGACCGTTGCCAATGTGAGGGAGGCTGGAGAGGCGACGACTGTTCCAGCGGTATGAATCAGCCTTTTCCTCTCGCTCACAGACATTTCCTCACTCTCTCTCGTTTGCTTTTTCTCCCATCACTTTCTCCCTCCCCCCTCTATTCAGGTGCACACACACACACACACACACACACACACATACGCTTGACATACACAACAGGAAATGATCTGGCCATTAGTCAAGTGGCTGATCTTCACATACACCACTCCATCACACGCAGAAGGCCTTTCCAATGGAAACAGCAAGGGAGCATTACCGCATGCACAGCAATGAGTCATCACTGTCAGCCTCAGTCCAGAAACCAGTTTAGTAGACCAGAATGACGACAAGTTGCATCTCCACCTCTCACTCACAGTTATTATTAAAAATTCATAATAATAGCTCAAATTTTGAGCAGCTTTAAAGTAAAAGGAATAAAACAATCCAGTGTAATAAAAGTGAAAAGTCATACTCCATAAAGATGTTACAGAAGAGCATGAGAGCAATAAGTTATGAGTTAAATACTGTATGATATGCTGAAAGTAGCCATAGTCAGTAAAAAAAGAGTAAAGACAGACATTAAACCTGCTCTTTTTTCTTTTATAAAACTAAAGTCAGCAGAAAAGGTTATATAATCGTTATTCAAGGCACCAACTCAGAACAGTGAGTCTAACCCTGTTTGTCTTGTCTGAAATCTCCTTAAATTTGATCGTCCAAACAACGTGGAGTGTGAAACCAGAACCACATTTCGCGGGGCTGCTGTTGCCCTCACTAAAATGAAGTTTTCCACTACCTCTAGCCCGTTTCATCGCAGTCAGCTGGGTCAATAGTACACGGTCCTCCTCCATTTCCCCCCTTATTCCTCTGCAGAGAGAAGGAATTAGCTTTAACGGGTAGCGGTTGATGTCTTGACAGGGGGATGATGGGAAGGGGAAATGGAAAATGTTACCCCACTCTCTTTCTCTTGCATGGCTCAGTTCTCTCCGTCTCTCCTTACACTCCCTCCCCCACTCCACAAACCCTCACTTAATTTTTTTCCTTTGTTTTCACCCGTTCACTATACTCTTTTCTCTTCTACTACTTCTCCTCCTCCTCCTCCTCCTCTCTCCGGCCTTGGCTTCACTGTATCGTCCTATAATGGAGTCTTTTTGGCAGAATAAGCCTAATACTTCCTGGATGCCTGCGTGCTGAGCTATCTAAGTATGGGAAAGAGGAGAGGGGCCTGAGGTTTTCTTACTGAACACTCTTATGATTGTTTGCCTATGAATATAGAGAATAGAAGAGAGGAGGAAGAAGTATACTCAATACTCTTCGCTCTATACACGAGGTGACAAAAAGGAGGTATGGAAAAAATAGGAATATGGGGGTAATGACAACAATTGAGGTAAAGGAAAGGCAGGAATGTGGCTCATTGGGAGCTAGGAGATGTCATGTCAAAGTATTTATGCTTTACATAAACTTTGTTTCACAGTAGATTTTGATAGAAAGAACCAAAAAGCTTGAATTAAAAAAATGAACAGCAAAGGTTGGTTGGATATCCAGGACAGTATGTGAACTGTGGGCACAAGCATAATCCAAACCACCACTGACAATTTGAAAATTCTCAGGGGAAAAAGAAAGAATTTTCCCACCATATCAGTGTGTATTTCTCATAAAAGGACAGTCAAGAGATGCCAGTTCTGAAGTGTGAGTCTATCACAGGGTTTACACGCACACAGCATCACTAATAATGGTTTGTATCCCTGCAGAGTTCATATTAATCTCTGTATGGGCACATATTCACCTCACTGTGATTTTTCACAGTAACTTCACGATAAAAATATTCAGTATGATTAAAACAATTATAAATATTTGAAGGTTACAAACCAAAACTGATCCAATTTTGGTTAGAAAATTGTGTGTTCATGTAGGACCTCACTGCACATAGTAAGTAGCTGATTGAGAAAAAAGATTTTCAGGGTATTTGATCAATCTAGTTACAACATTGCTAATCTTGCTATCTAAAATACACCTGGAAATACTCCACTTTGGTTTTTGGTTTTGTAAATTTGTTACATAGAATATTGTGTTTTCTGATCTGCTAATGTTTTTCTGAGAGGTCATGGTTTGTACTTCGGGGCCACCGTATTTTGTTGTGTCACAGTGATAAATAAACAAACGTGCTGTAGGTCACTGAACTATCATGCACAGATGCAAACAATTAGAAAGAAAATTGGCCATGAATGCTGCTTTGACGTCAAATGTCAAACTTCTGGCAATTTTGGGTTGATCAGTGTGTGCCATTACAATGATTAAATCAAAGTTAGACTGAGTTAAGTTGAAGTAGGTGTACTTGTTGAAGCAACCCAAACTCAGCAACACTATCAGAGAAAGTCTTGCACTTGAGGATGTATGTTTACATGCAGATAAACAAACAGATGGGAAGAGTTTTGGATATTCTTCAGTGGAGGGTTGGATTCTGCCAGCTGGTTGCTCAAAAAAAATCTAACATCCAATCTGGTAAATTTCACCCATTCACTCATCTTCTGTCTGGATGTACCAGCCCTGCAGACCCTTCAGTAAATCTCCCCTGCTGTCCTGGAGAATGCCTGTGTAAACATAATCGCTGCTCCAGCTGAGTTTCTCATTATTCAATGTGACACACTCCGGCAGAACCCCTCTCTAATGCCCACACAGAGAACAAGTGAAGTTATGATTCATTTAAACAAAAAGAGGCAAGGGTCCTGCTCCAAGTCAGTGCAATAAACACTGCAGACCATGGCGGCGCACTTAGCTCCAGGCCAAATTTGGCTCTACTCTACCCTCTGTGTAATTATTGTCAAAGCAGTCCTTGTACTTTTCAAAGCTGTGGCAGGGCATATGTTTGGAGACTAAGGTAGGGGGGGTGGGGGCGACTGGGAACATGGACTATGACATGTAGCTCCAGCCTTAGTGTACAGTTGATTCTGTGCATAAATGTCTGCTGCTTACATAAGGTCAGCATGAAATTGTTGGAATTGCTTTTAGCTTGAGAGAAGACAACTGAAGCCCATCCATGTGTTACGTCAGCGCTATTGGATATCACATTTTCTCGATGGTGTCCAAAAGTCCAAGACAGCCTAAGTTATTGATGAGAAATTTAAAGAATGCACCCTTGACCAATCTGGGTTCTCATAACACAACCCAGCGGACTGAGATCTCTTCATCATGAATTGAAATCCAAACCTTGTGTGAATCTCCACTCTACATTAAACCCCCTGGAGCCGATCCTCAGGCTTCTGTAAAATTAACCATTTAAAACCCCCCCGTCCTGTGAGCTCCATGCAAATCTCCCTGCCAATTTGAAGTTATTTGTTGGTAATATAACACTCCTGGGCTAAAGGGGAGGATTTGGATGTGAAAGCATGGGAGAGGGTCCACAGAAATGTGGGGCAGAGTCAGTACTTGGTCATCCACACGCACTCTTTTGTTTCTGTTCTGTTATTCATCTCTGTGCTGTTGAACACACTGAATTTAATCAGATTTGTTTCTGTTCATTTGTTTTCATGACATCATATATTACTGTAAGCGTATACCACTGTGTATGGTAGTAAAATTGAATCAACAAAACTGACTCAAAATGATGATGCTGGCACCATAATGCAAGTTACAGTAATCATGTGTAATCTTATTTTGATTCAGTGTTTTTATTTCATTTATTGCAGAGTAGGTTTGACTCAGTGTTTAGGGAGGCAGGGGTATTACTGGAAGCTGACTGGTTTGAATCGTTGGAAAATGTGGGCAATGACAGTGAGAACCTCCCTGGTGTCAAAGTGTGTAGGCAGTAATGGCCGTCTGAAAAACAAAAAAAAGTTTTCCTGAGTTTTAAGAAGTGAGGAGAAGTTCGGTGTTTTCAATGGTTTTTTTTACAGGTATTTTCATTGAGATTAAATCCAATAAACAGAATGAACTTTATCAAGTTTGGAGACTGAGATTAAACAAAAATGCAAAAGCAAACCACATAAACCAAAAGCCTAGTTTTATTTTTGCACAAATAAACAAGAAGAATTAGAGGTTGTGTTTCAATATCTTAGTCTGGATCAATAAACTTCATAAGTAAATACATAATAGTTTTTCTTGTTACCTTTCAGCCTGTGACGACACACACTGGGGAGCAGCCTGCAGTCAGCAGTGCAAGTGTGAGAACAGAGCTCTCTGTGACCCTGTTAAGGGGGCTTGTCAGTGTCCTCCGGGGTTCATAGGACGCCTCTGCGAGGACTCCTGTCCTGCAGGCTCCTTCGGGAAGGGCTGCCTGCAGAGGTGCAAGTGTGGGACTGGAGGATCCTGCGATAAAGCCACAGGAGAGTGCTTATGTCGGCAGGGATTCACTGGAACTTTGTAAGTGCAGTATAAAATGATCTTTCCATATTAGGAGATTTGTTAATAAATGCTGTGTTGATTTTGTAAACAGAGAAAAACATTGACCTAAAAACTTTTTTTTCCTTCATTTCCAAATGAAGGTTCCCCTTTTCAGGTTCCCCTTTTCACAGTTTTAAATTTTACATACAGATTATTTTTCAATTTTCAATTAAAATACTTTATTTGTTCCCTCGAGTAGCAATTTGAAGCAAGACACACAAATAACAAGACTAAGACTCTAAGACTAAGACTGCTAACATGCTCACAATGACAGTGTAACATGCTGATGTATAGGAAGTATAATGTTTATCACGCTCACCTAAAGTTTAGCGTGTTTACTAATTAGCACTAAACACAAAGTAAGGCTGAGGCTGATGGGAAGGCCATTATTATCATAAACCAAAGCCAACAATGTAAAAGTCATTGTGGGGTTAGACGAAAAGTCAAAGGAGTCAGTAGGATTCAGGCTCAAGAGACCACGAAGGTCTGTGCAAAATTTAATCTTACACCATCAAATAATAATTGAGATATTTAAGTCTAAACTAAACTGGTCTTTTTTGGTATGAGCCATTTGTATGTACAGTTCATTATGTCATTTAGGAGACACTGGATACCTCAGATACTTCATTACACATCACTTCATTAGACTTCATTATCTTTATTTTTCTCAGGAGGTCTGTCACAAACAGATCTGTCAGTTCTTACCAAGTTATTTGTTTCCACAACTTAATTTTAAGAAGGAAAAAAAGACCCTGCTGTATAGAATAATCCATGAGTCATCTGTTACACCCTGTTTTTAGATGCCCCTGAGGATGAGTAAGCAATGAAAATTCTTCCCCGCTAGATATTAGTGGAAACACGTGCCAATGTGAAAGCACAACACACCACTTTGAGCTAAATAAAAAAGGGGGCTTGGCAACACTGATTATGGGATGGAGCTCCTTGATGAATTGTGTATATTTGAAGTTTGTCCATGTTAATATACCTCAAGGGCGCATTACAAAATGTAATATCCCTACAAAGAATTGTACAATAGGTAGTTTCAGCCAAGTAATCTGATTGGTTGAAGACACGTTCCAACTGTGCTGATGATTCCCACAAAGCTGTTGTAATGCCAAGTCTTAAAGTAATCAGGAAGCTACTGTTGGTTTTCTTCTGGATCTCTCGTTTTTTATACTACTTTTCCTCCGAGTAGTAAGGAGAATATTATAGGGCTGTACGAACTGTTAAAAACATTGTCCATGTGGTCGTTAACTGTATACAGCTGCTCTAGAGTTGCAGGATTTCCAAATGGTAATCTATGTAAGTGGTGACATCAATATCTACTCAGACATTTAACTTAAGTATAAGTAGCAATACCACAGCGTAGAAATACTGCAAGTCATGCATTAAAAAATGTTGCTTAAGTAACAGCTTCAAAATATACTTAAAGTACAGAAAGTAAAAGTACTCATTATGCAGAATGGCCTGTTTGAGAATAATGTACATGACTGTATTATAATTATTGTTGCATTAATGTACATCACTTAATGTTGCAGCTGGTAAGGGTGGAACACATTTTACTTACTAGCTTGCAAATTTAACCAAGGGATCAATAAAGTCTTACCTCAGTCTTTAATAATACACCATCATTTATTGATTGATTATATTTTGTCTGAATCTGTGAAGTAACTACAGTAATTAATTAAAATATAGTGGAGTAAAATACACAATATTAGCCTGTGAATTGTAGTGGAGTAGAAGTATAAAAATAAAAAAAAAGAGTATTTTTATACTTAAGTATTATGTATATTATGTATAGTAAATGTAGTTAACTACTACACCACTGTTTGTGCTGATGCTTGAATTATAAATTTTATAGAAACACTTTGTTTGTGCACTTTTACTGTAGAACAAAACATTTACTTAAGTCCTCAGGAATGTCCCAGGACAGGAGTGTTTTGGACTAAAGTGGTCCATTAAACTGTTATTAAGCAACGACCCCATCCTTTCTCCCCAGCTGTGAGAAGGCATGTCCCAGTAAATGCCAGGCACGATGCCCCTGCCAGAATGGTGGTATCTGTAGGGGCAAAGGAATCTGCGCTTGCCCCCCTGGATGGATGGTAAATTTTCATGCACTGACACTAACCTTAATGTTATCTGTGAAAGTTGCCAGACATTGACTTATCTCATGTGTTATATTCCAGCTGGCTCCAAATACTGGACAAAGCAGTCCTTTTTCATAACACTGACTTATTTCTAAAGACATTTTTGAATGCAACCTGTCTTCTCTGGAGACATGCAGATGGTTTTCTGCGAATGTGAAGAAATGTATCATTTGGAAGATTCGCATGAGGGGAGGCATGATTGTGATCCCATCAGAGACTAAACTAACCGATTATTTTCTGAGTAACTGCATCAGTCTGTAAAGTTGCTACGCTGGCATCTTATTCCTGTTTTTGCAAAGATGCATCTGCGTTTGCTTGGCACGTTTTTCTGTCTCATCAATGTTTTTTTCCTTGTTACTCTGCAGGGTGCAGTTTGCACAGAGCGATGTCCAGAGGGAAGGTTTGGACCGAACTGTGCTGAGGAGTGTGTCTGTCACAACAGGGGCAAATGTGACCCTGAAACGGGACAGTGCCAGTGTGCTAAAGGTTTCACTGGTAACAGGTGTGTTTGTGCAAGTGTTATATTTATATGGCCGTCCTATATGCCCGCTCATTCACCAAAATAGAAAACTGTTGTGAAGTGAATGTTGAGTCTGGAGAAACCTTGGTTAGGTATTTTGTCATCCTCATATACTTGATGTTCTTTGGTACTGAGGCATTATAGAGCAGCTGGGCTGATTAACATGTCATATTGCCTTATTTCTAGGCACTGAACAGCCAACCAATGCAGCTTTCCTATCCTTCCTTCCTTCTGTCAAACATAATTTATTCTAACTGTGTAATAGACACCAGAAACAGATAAAAACAGCCTTGACATCATGACTGGCTACCCACAATACAGAAGTTTTTTCGGTTTGTGGTTCATGTGCAAATTAACAACAGACTTGTGTTTTACTTTCCATTGGTCCAGCTCTTCTGTGTATGTATATAACTATTTTGTGTTCTGGCCATCAGGTGTAATGAGGAGTGTGCTGCAGGCACTTATGGTCAGGACTGCAAAGGTGTGTGTGACTGTGCTAACGGTGCACGCTGCTACAACATTGATGGAGGTTGTCTATGTGAGCCGGGCTTCAGTGGGCCACACTGCAGGGACAGGATGTGTGCACCCGGCAAATACGGCATGCATTGTGAACGCACCTGTCTCTGCCAGGATAAGCACACACTCGGGTGAGTGTCGGGAAAAGAATAAGATGAAGGGGTTTGAACTATACATTTTTCTGAGGCAGTGCTAGTCTGGAGGCAGAGATAATCCAATTTTGGTCGAGCTAAACCTCAGTGAGTGGAGCCAAAGAGACACAATTTTGGGAAAGTCAGCTGGCTTCTGGTGGCCCCATTTAGACCTTAGGTCATCCGCTACCTGCTAATTAAATTGGCTCCATTAACTGCTGAAGACCGCAAGTTTTGCATGGTTTTCAAAGTTCTGGACTGTGGTCCAAACTATGATACTGACTAAATTGGCTAACTGCTAGTTTGAACCAAGCACATTTAGCTGTCTAATTGTTAGCTGTAGACTGAAGTCAGTTAGGCTTCATAACTTTGTAGCTAGATCTGCTCCCAGCTCCCACCTGTTTTGACTAGGCTTTGCTTTACTTTAAAGGTCCTACAGGTGTTTTTATTTCACCTGATTAGACCTCCTCTCAGGACTGTGTGGGCGTGTGCAGACTGTGCTTGATTGACGTCTCCCACACACTACTCTTGTTTTATTTTAACCTGGGAAGTCTAATCAACCAGAACAATTGAAAACACCTGTGTTTGCTAATTAGCTCAGCTACATTGTCCTCAGATTCATTAGCTCCACCAGCTGAGATGTTCTTTTCAACCAATTATGATTATTTCTGATTTTAGAACAGCTGTGCCTGTAAAGAATGACTGTACCAATAACAAAAATATGAGGTAGAAGTAAACACACATATTCTAATAACAATCCTTTGGGAACATCCAGTGTACTAGGAGTGTTTAACATATGTGCAAAAATCTCTCTATCAACACATTTTCAAACTGAAAACGGTTTATTTCTTTGTATTCTTGTGACGATTTCATCATATTTATCTGTATTTTCACTATCCAGCTGCCATCCAATGAAAGGAGAATGCACATGCCAGCCTGGGTGGGCAGGACTGTTCTGTAATGAGACCTGTGCTCACGGTTTCTACGGTCATGGTTGCCTGGAGCCGTGTCTTTGTGTGAATGGAGGGGTGTGTGATAGTGCCACCGGCCAATGCCAGTGTGCCCCTGGGTTCACGGTGAGTGGTAGAGTTTAGTATGTACCATCTAGGAATCAGTGGATTAATTAATAAGTTCATTAGATTAGATTTTCCGTTCACTTCCTGTGATGGTACTCAGTAGCTCTTAGATTTAATAACCTATTTTTACCAAATGTTTATCTCACCTATAATTATTATCTGCCTTCTAGAAATATTATCAAAGTTAATACTGTTATTTATTATTGCAGGGAGTTCACTGTGAGAAACCATGTAAAAGTGGCACCTATGGCAAGAACTGCTCCCTGGAGTGCTCCTGTGAAAACTTTGTTGACTGCTCGCCCATTGACGGGACTTGCTTCTGCAAAGAGGGTAATAATTCACAATAACGGTCAATGCTTGACCTGTTGACAGACTGGTGATCGCATGACTGCAGCAAAATTGATTGAACAACTTTATATCAACGATGTAACCAATTGAACATGGCTGACGGTCCTTCGTGTGTCTGCAGGTTGGCGAGGGCCTGACTGTTCCATCCCCTGCTCTGAGGGAACCTGGGGCCCAGGATGCAATGCCACCTGCCACTGCGCCAATGGAGCAAAATGTAATCCTGCAGATGGATCCTGCACCTGCACAGCCGGCTGGCAGGGGGCGCGGTGTGACCAACCCTGCCCGGTAAATGCCTGGATATGAGGCTTTATAGCTTGATTTATTTGCTTATAAAGTGATAAAGAGGTGGAAAAACTGATCCTTCAGATAATCTTAAACCAGACAAAAATGTGTGTTTTTGTCACATATCTGTTTTTTATGCCTCAACCATTTACTGAAACACCGCTTTCTCTTTTACAGTAGGATACAATATAATAATATTGATGATGATGATAATAATAATAATAATAATAATAATAATAATAATAATAATAATAATACCATGAATACAAATAGAAAAAAAACATATTTCTAGAAACCTTCTACCTAAAGGTGGGTAAACTCTGACCTGTATGATCTTTTAAAAATGCAAAATATCACCAATACAGACAATAATCTGTTTTATTTCATGAAACTTAGGAAAATAAAATATACACACATAGTAAAATAAAATAAAAGTAGAAAAATATTAAATAAAGGGAGGTGCCAAGTACAAGTGCAGCAGTTTATCCTCCCACTTCTTCTCTGTCTCCCAAAGCAGCATAAAATGTCCTGGACTCAAGCCACAGCACTGCATGAAAACACATGTCACTTTGTAAAATAATCCTAACTACACAAGATAAGACAAATGCACTATATATTTATTCTTTATTCTACTACTCTCAAGCTGAGTAGATGAATGAACTGCTATCTTTGATAAGACTAATACACAAATCATAAGGTGATAATTATACAGAATATGTCAGTTGTGATTGGACAGTGTAGAAATGTTGTCCAGCTTTTCATCCCTTACCTCATCTTCTGTATATGCTTTAATCTGTGTTTTGGACATGTGCCTTTCTTGTCTTTGCAATGCCAACCTACCAGGCTGTCTATACAACAACACACTGCCAGTGTAGTATTTTGTCTGACTCTGACTGAGCTGGCCGAGTGTTGAAGAGATTCCCCTGACAATTCTTTGCCCGTTGGCATTTGTTCACATGTGCAGATGGGCACGTTTGGGCCAGGCTGTCTGAAGAGGTGTGATTGTGTTCAGGCCGATGGCTGCCAAGCTACCACCGGGGAGTGCCACTGTCTGCCAGGTTGGTGGGGTAAGTGATGACGTCCTCCTGGTGTCGCTGCCAACTTGGCTTTCGTACAACAGATAAATCTGGTCCAACAGAACTAAGTGATTCACAGGTTTTAAAACACTCTCTTTGATTATGATTATACTGCTCTCTAACTTAAAGAACCACCAGTGACATTGTGTATTTTTGCCCATTCATTTTAAATCCCTTACACCTTACATTACTAGTAAAAGTAGAAATGATACTCCATTACAAATAAAACTCCTGCATCCAAAATCTTACTTTAGTAAAAGTACCGAAGTACTATCAGCTAGAAGTACTTAAAGTATTAAGGTTTATTAACATTTCTGATAGCAACCAGTAAAGTCTTTAAAACTGTCTGTAATTAAAAGTTAACCATTTAATTTGTGGATTGAAGTAAATCAAACTACGCTATCCTTTGAAAAATGGTTGGCATAACAAATAAGGCAGTATAAAGTGTACACAATATGTAGATAATGGACTAAAAAATGCAAACCCACTAGTTACAGATTATCGCATCAATATTACTTATACTAAACTTAAAAAAACATTGTTCACATGAACTACTTTTACATTTGATAGCTGAATAAATTTTACTGGTTATATTTGCTTACTTTTACTGAATTCAATTTATGAATGCAGGACTTTTCAGTATGGGGAAATGGATTATCCATTGAGGTAATGCCCTACAAGGAACTTCCATATTGTGTTGATTCTGGCGGCCCCTGTGGACAAAAGCGGTAGTGTTTCTACTGTCTCGTTTCATTAAATTTAAGGGCAATCCGACCTACTCCTACCCAGTGGCAGGCATTAAGAAGAACTTATATTCTCGCTGATGGTCTTGTTTGTCAATGTAGGTCATATAGAGGCATCAGTATTAAATTGAGACTGTTTCACCAGTTAAGTTGTAGTTTAAGTAAAGGATAAACACACTCAGCGTGGGTCTGCAATACTTATTCATCTGCAAATGTTTCCCCTCAAGGTCCTCGTTGTAGCGAGCCATGTTCAGAGGGCCTGTGGGGGCGCCACTGTAACCAGACCTGTTTCAAGCATTGCCCCAACAGTGACACATGTGTGAGGGAAACTGGAGCATGTGTGTGTCGCCCAGGCTACTGGGGAGTCACCTGTCAGAACAGTGAGTGTTGTTGTCAGCCAGCTGAAATACAACAAAAATCACATCATATCAAAACCAGAAGTGTACTGGATTTACTGCGTAACATCTGCCTTGGCTCACCCTTTATCTCCTGTCCCCCAGAATGCAGAGCTGGTATGTACGGTGACCAGTGCAGTATGTCATGCCCATCCTGTGGCCAGTCGTACCGCTGCCACCATGTGACAGGAGAGTGTGATTGCCTACCTGGACATACTGGAGCCAACTGTGATCAAGGTTTGCATTTAAATCAATAATTACACACCCATGTGCAAATCATCCAAACTAATTTTATACATTAAACACATGGTATAGATGTTACAGACATCTTCTACATTAAATCTCAACATAACCTAGTGCAAGTAATTTTATATATGACATTGTGTGTTTCACAGTTTGTCCAGCTGGCTACTATGGCAAACTGTGCTCTGAAGTGTGTGTTAACTGTGCCAACAACTCAACATGCGACCACAGGGACGGTCACTGTGAATGTTTGCCTGGCTGGACTGCTACGGACTGCTCCATACGTGAGTGCAACGCCATATAACAACTAGAAAAGTGCTTTTTCTGAAATATGACTGCTAACAGAGGAATACAGCTGACTGATGCAGCAATCACAACATCACAAGAGGGTCCTTTAGTGTTATAAACTGGTATTATTGGTGCAAAAGCCACTAGCCTATTACCGCCAAGATATTCACAGCTGTCTTACATGCCCTCTTAAGGGTTTTTGTTTTGCTTAAAATATATATTGTCTATCAGGGTTGCAACTAACAAACATTTTAATCATCTGTCAATCTGCTGATTATTTTTTATATACTTATATCTCAATCATTTCATATGTTAAATGTCAGAAAATAGTGAAGAATCACCCACAGCCCAAGTGTGTAAATATTTATCTAATGGCAGAAAAAGAATATAATATTCATAAGGTATGTTTTTATTTGTGAGTAAACAATAAGAATTGTTGTGTTTGGACTAATGTATTTATTGGAGTAGTGTTCTGTTGATCAGATCAACTATATCATTAATCAACTAATTGTGGCATCTCTACAGTATAATGTTGAAACTAATTTCATTTAAATAGATAAAATAAAATAAAATATTAAGATTAATTATAATTGTATTCAGCATTGTGTCCACTACTATTCATCCCAAACCTGCTATAATATGACCACACAAGTGGATCATTATAATCTAGTTTGAACTATAGTTAAATACTTATTACATGAGTCTAATAGGTGGATGTGATGTGTGCTTTGTGTTTTCCAGCCTGTAGTCCAGGACGCTTTGGTCCATTCTGTACTCAGACCTGTTCTTGTCCGACCAACCTCATCTGTGACCGATTTACTGGAGACTGTGTGTGTGAAGGTGGAGGAGATGACTGCAAACAAGGTATACATGCATACATTTTAGGATCTTATACATCGACTTTCACCGACTGCCTCTCCTCTTTTGCCTGTGTTGATTTATTTAGTCTTTTTCTTAAAAAGTAGTGCATAAAAACTTCACTGCCTTGATATTCCATTTGTAAATTGTGTGGTTTCTATGGTTGTCCTTGTTCCATCTCAGAGGTGGAAAGTTAATGAAAGCTGCTTTAATTGCTGTACTTGATTTTAGAGCTGGGCTGTATCCTGGATGGAGTATATCACTTTTAATTTCCTGTACAAAATGAATTTTTCACGCAGTTTGTACATTATGCAATTGTTTTATGCATTCTGACTCCTTCATATATTTTATCATTTTTGATCATTTTTGGGGCCAAGTAATCAAAGCCTTCAGTACATACATGACATTAAAATGTTTTCATATTTTAGCTTAATAAAGTCCCTGTCAGGCAAAACAAATACTGTGATATACTGTGAAACTGCCAGAATATAAAAAGAAATAACCATGATACAAGTATTTGGTCATACCGCCCAGCACTACTTGATTTCTCTCTCCCTTCCTGTTTGACAGACTCGTCCGAGCAGTCAGGGAGCGTTATGGTTCCTCTTCCTCCAGGTGAGAGGGAGTCGTGGGGCGCCATTGGTGGCATCGTCGTGCTCGTCATCCTGGTGGTCTTGCTGCTGGCTCTGCTGCTGCTCTACCGCCGCAGGCAGAAGGACAAGCAGAACAACACGCCGACTGTCTCCTTCTCCACCAGCCGCACAGTCAACTCTGAGTACGCCGTTCCAGGTACAGTACAGAGGATATTTTTATCAGGTCATACAATGTAGTACGTAGTACAATGTATGTACAATACGTAGTACTGTATATTCTGTACCTGTTCTAATACTTCATTTAAGTCTGAAGTAAATTGCTTTTTTTTGTCTGTTACACTTTTAGTTCTCTGCCCACTTAGTTTGATAACTTGTTTCCATACAGCCAGTCAAATATTAGCATAAAGCAGTAATAGTAATAATAATAAGAGCAAATCTATGTTACAAAGTGTTTCACAAAAAATAAAACACAAATCATAAAATCATCAGGTTTTAAAAGAAAATTTCAACCAGATAAAACAAGAAAACTGATAAAAACAATGTCAATAAAAGGCAGTTCAAGTAAAATCCGTGAAGGCTCTCCAACAGAACTGTCTGTTTAAGAAGAGACTTAAAGGAGATCAGTTATTCAGCCGACCTGATTTCCACAGGCAGATTGTTCCATAGCCTTGGGGCCCTGACTACAAATGCTCTGTCCCCTTTCGTTTTCAGCTAGGCAGCTGGAACAGATGTGACGTTTACACCGACTAACAGCAGCTTGCCATACAACACTAGACTGACAAGAGCCACAAACTTTGAACAACAGCCCACGTTAGCTTTCCTGCTAAAGTCACCTTCTTATCTAACTTACAAATATGAACACCCACCTTGTCCTGCACCTAAGCGTCTTGAGTAGAGCAACCAAACAAACATTCACTTTATACACATTTCACTTGAATTCAGCCTGACAAATTTGGTAAACTAGACTTAAGAGAGAGAGAAAAAATTGTTTGGATTTGGACTTTCTTGTCTGCATGGTATGTATTTGTAATGATTTTTATATGATAGAGTGAAATCAAATTCAATGCCAAGCAGTGAATATTAGCCGGCCGTTAGTTTTCTTTAGGGGATGTTTAACATTTTCAAAAGATATAAGCAGTTTATTTTGACGTTTTAATAGTTGTTCTTGGTCGTAGTGTGGTTTTGGTTGTATCTCACTGTTGTGTTTTTGTAATTAGTGTTCCACAGAGATGCATTTTATTGACCTTGAGGTAGTTTTTACTGCAGCAGACGTGATTCCATGTGTTTGTTTTGGCATACAGATGTTCCTCACAGTTACCACCACTACTACTC
The DNA here is from genome assembly GCF_905237075.1 of Dicentrarchus labrax. NCBI lineage: Eukaryota > Metazoa > Chordata > Actinopteri > Moronidae > Dicentrarchus > Dicentrarchus labrax. The sequence continues at coordinate 4,964,425 of NW_026136707.1, read as the reverse complement.
CAACCCCAGCTACCACACACTGAGCCAGAACAGGCCTCCACTGCCACACCTCCCCAACAACCATGACCGCACCATCAAGGTGAATGTTAACTCTGTTACAACTCAGTGATCTGATACTTCAGGCAGTTTTCAGGCCTCATAGCAACTGTACTGCAGTACTGTGACAAATATGTAATTTATCCAGTCAACAACAACTGGCCGTGTTTTCAGGGCCGTGAAATCGTAAACCATAAAATGTTGACCCTGTAAGTCGCAGCTCTGTGGTGCTAAATTGAATTGTCACTTTAGCATACTTGAACTTTTCTTTTCATTGAGGATTTCTGAATATTATTCTGTTTGTCATACAGAACACCAATAACCAGCTGTTCTGCAGTGTGAAAAACATGGAGAGGGAGAGACGGGGCCTGTTTGGGGTCGAGAGCAATGCCACTCTACCTGCAGACTGGAAACACCACGAGCCCCGCAAAGACTCAGGTCCGTCCGGGTGGCTCACCACAGTGTGATTCACATTTAGGATCAGTGACTTTACGTTTTATTCGTTTAGAGGAGACACTTATGCAGAGAGACTTGCTGCTGCAGAGTAAAATGAAATGAGTGGATTAACATTTACAAGCTAATAAAAGTAAGCAGTTGGTTTCCTGACCTCTGGACCACAGCTACATAAAAATAATCAGTTAAACCTGCAACTTAATGCTAATATAACCTTCTGCTAACACACCTAAAAGTACTTCCTTATTCCGAGTGTCGGTGGAAGGTAGTAGTCTAATTTTATCACCCAGACAGAACAATCTTTCAGGGGAACACGCTGAATTTGTGTTTAACAATAATATAGTCATTGTTTAAGACATTTTATACCAGCAGAAAATATCAGCTGACAGCGGCTTCAGTGTAAAGATACCTGTATTGATAAAGGCCTTCAGAATCCCTGATTTAACAAAACCACAGAAAGTGTAAATGTTGAGAAATTGTGGGCAGAGACGGTTGCTTTAACAGCTGAGGAGAAAACGTAGAAAGTTCTCTTTTTTTACAGTCTACACAAGCGTTTATCGACCATCACATTTCCTTTGGACAGAAAATCATTTTAGTCAACAATGCACATTTGAGACCATAAAAAACAGTAAAGACTTCATAAAAAGAGATAGTTGATTGCCAGCTTTTACTCACCTGGTATTGATTTTGCAGGTTTCCAAAGCGGCTTATCTGCTTTTGATTAGTTTGCCATAAATGAAAATGAAGATGCCAGATTTGTCTTTTATTGTTTACAGGAGCTTTTGGAATCGACCGGAGCTACAGCTACAGTGCCAGCCTTGGAAAATATTATAACAAAGGTAGTTTATTAACCTATTTTCTTCTTTTCCTCTCCTTTGACCTGCTCTATAGAAGTAGGGATACCAAAACTACACCAGCAACGGGTTGCTACATAAAGCTATATGATTACATGAACATGCATAAATGTTGAAAGAATAGGATTTTGAGCTTTTTAACATATTTCTTTTGCCATACACCCATAAAAGAAACTATAACCAATAATAAATTCAGCCATCCTATTGGCTATATGGATTGCAATGGATGTCAGTAAGTCAGTCAGTCCACCACGTTGATCCAGACTGAAATATTTCAACAAGTAGTCGATGGATTTCCATTAAATTGGGCCCACACTTTGAATTGTAAAGTAATTTCATCTAGCGCCATCATCAGGTCAGACTTTTAATTTCTCCAATACTTTGGTTTATGACTAAATGCTTGCAAATTTAATGACCTTACCATCAGTCTGAGCTGTGCTTTGTGTTTAGTGCTAATTAACAAATGGTAGCATGATAACATGCTAAACTAAGATAATGAATGTGTTAAATAAAAAGTACAAAGGATGTCTAGCATGTCTGTAGACTTAATCTTGTGTTTCACCATAATTGACAGCTGATGAAGTATCACTTTAGTTAAAAACATGACCTTTAAAACCAAAATAATAGTCTATAGAAGAATGTTACAAACATTTGGATTTCAATTAAGATTAGTCACAGGTCGTGGTATTTAACCCTCCATTAGGTTTTCTTTAAATCATCTCAACACATAAAATCCTGGGAGATAATAACTCATAAAAAGCATTAAAAGAATGCTTTAAAGTTAAAACCTGACCTAGAGTTACACTTCAACCATTGATGCTGCTGTCGTGCTGCGTTCTAACTCTTCACATGTACTTTTAACATGTGTTTTAACGTCTGTCTCGTTGCTTCCTGTGTGGTGACAGAGCTGAAGGACACAGTGGCAGTGAGCAGCAGCTCTCTGAACAGTGAGAATCCTTATGCTACCATCAAAGACCTGCCCGGCCTGCCCTTCTGCCCGCCAGAGAGCAGCTACATGGAGATGAAGTCTGCCGTGCCCAGAGACCGTGCGTACACTGAGATCAGCCCGCCACCGTTTAACACGGCTACCTTACGTAGAGGTGAGCATCCTCCAACAGTTTCAGTTTTATTTTTTCATAACCAGAAAGGTTATTATAATATGGGGACGTAGGATGCAGCATACCAGACATCTGTGTCACCAGTGTGACTTGTAAATCTACTGATACATGAGCAATATTACAAGAACAAAATCAGGAGGGTCAGAGTCACATTGCATATTCTGTGAGCCAATCGCATGTAGGAAGGTACATTTATTGTTCACCTCAATAAAGAAGTATATTCATGCACATAAGTAAATATGCCCTCAGTAATAACTTGTATTGTTGAATTTCATCAAAATCAAGAGTTTCTGAATTGTAGAGACTTACTCTCTCACTCTTTAACAATTAGTTGATAATCAAAATAGTTGCTGAACATCTGTCTATGAACTAATCAATTAATACACTGATTGTTTCAGCTCTAAAGCCTGTCAGGTCAATTAGTGTAATTCTTAAGAACATCAGAAACTTGCAAAAATGCATCATCCTTCCACCTTTAATCAAAATCAGACGACACATTTGTCATCCAATCTGAGAAAGCTGAGGCTTAAAAGAATGTTGACATCAAAATGAAACACTCATTAAGTTTCTTTTAGAGTCCCGATCAGTCATTAGATCAAACGTTAGAACAGGATTTGTGCTCCGACAGATGGGAAGGATGGGCTTTCTCAAGACGGAGCCTGATGAATGAACAACTGTTTACATGGAAGTGAAGAAAAGACACTGGAGGGAAGAGGAGGAGCAGAAGAAAGGGTGGCTGTTATTAGTTGCATTTTATTACAATGTAGACACCAGTAACACATCAACATGAAGTCAGACTAATACATGATGATGGGAAACTAGTGTTATTGTAGGCAGCTCACACTCAGCGTGCTACAAAAGGGTTGAAGTTATTTTAGCACAGAGACGAGATAAGATAATCAAAACCTTAGACTAATGGAAATATGGCTTGATGTCAGTCTTTATTCATGGAGTGAAGGAGAATATTACTAATTTGAATCCTGGTTATCTCAAACGACTTGGGTGAGGAAAAGTGACTGAAAATAGCACTCCCCCTCATCAACAATTTATTATTATTTACACTTGCACTATTGGGAGCAGAAGACTGTGGTTAATGATTTATAAAAGGGTATTAATAAAGTGTACAAAGTTGGAGTATAAATAACTTATTGATACTTAAAATGGCCTCCTTGCCTGTTTGAAGTTAAAATCATGGTTCATGGGCTCATAATGTGTTCAGTGAACCGGGGTCCTTTTTATATATTTTATATTTTAAGACTTGGCAGAGAAAAACCACAAAACATTACATTCAGATGAATACATATTCAAGACACATAAAGTATAACCTGATTTAACTATGGTTTATAATACATTAATCACATTATAATGTATTTGTAAGCACATATATGTATATTTTAAGTGTTTTTTAATGTGCAGTATTTGTCAATAATTATATGTATTCATATTTTATATTATTACAAAACTATATTTATATATTATATTCATTATCTGTTTATACACCAGCTTCCAGGAGTTGTAGTTGTTAACACTAACAATTAAATATTTTTTGGGGCACCCCCATTAGTACACACTTAAATCTGCTTACTATGACATTAAAATGTTTTATAAATCATTAATAAGATGTTTATATACTGCTTATAAATGCTAAATAGGAGGGGATACAGTATTTGAAAAGACCTCATGTCCCATCTCTCTCTTGCAGGTATATAAAGCTGATGTATGGATGGATGAAAAGACTGATATTTTATCAGTGTTTCGTATAATTTGTGTGTTAAGCAGACGATTCATACTTTATTTTTATATATCTGGTTTGTGCGAGATGATATTTGCTTTAAAATACAGACCAAAGGTTAGAACATTCTCTGTATCCATTTATTTTTGACACTTATACACTAAAGCTTTTGTTTGAGAGCTTTATTCACGACTGACCCAAACAGTAAATCTCCAGTCAAGTGTGAGTCAAGATCGGATTCAAGAAGAGTTTTCAGCAAGAGCTCTGTGCCATCGTGCAACATCAAATCAAGCAGTGCACAGAAGTCTCAATACCAATACCGAACACCACACAGGTGTAACCCATTCACAGTGCCAGGAAGGAAAATAATCAACTATAAACCAGTTGTGGAAACATCATTTCAGACAGGAAAAATTAACATTTTGCCCAAACTAAAACCAAAGCATCCAAAAGATGATCAGGGCATGACATTTTTTAAATATAGTAGAATTTATTTATTTTTAGTATAAAAAGAGCTTTCATTCTTAGTGTCTGTTAACTCAGTGTGTTGTTTACCCCCCCGCCCCCCCAGAGCGTCAGAGTTCCCTCGGTCACGCTCCACACGAGGACCCCCAGAGCCACTATGACCTCCCCGTGAACAGCCACATCCCAGGACACTACGACCTGCCGCCGGTCCGCCGACCACCCTCCCCCAGGAGAACACCTCAGTGACAGTCACAGCAGCAGAGCAAGTTTCCCTCCTCCTCACTCTGGTGGGGATGATTTCAGCAAAGAAGGAGCTAACTTTAAGCTCTTCTCTGACAATCAGAGCTGCAGACCACCCACAGAGCAGCGGTGAGGCGTCTGTCCCACCCAGGAACCCTTGTTTACTGTGGATGCCCCCCTTTCAACTCAACACTGCCCCTTTGTGGACTAAAGTGTTACTTGCTTCACCGTGACAGACTTGTCATCCAGACTGGGGAGCCAGCAGGCTGTGGTGAGGGAGGCTGGACTGTGGCGACGCCATCGGGGCTTCAGCTGCATTCACCTCCCATGGGAAAAATACACCAAAAGACTTCACGGTTAAAAGCAGCAACTTGGGAACGTTTATGTGTTTGAACTCATCTAAACTTGCTGTAATTGAAGTTTTCCACACATTTTGCTTGCATCAGCTGTTGTGCGTGTTTAAAAGGCCCAAATTTTCTTCTGTCTTCATCATCAAAAATGACTTTAGTTTTGTTGACATTGTTTTTGTTTTACTTTTATATTACATTTTTAAAATCCACAGGCAGCTTTGGATGAACTCATCGCAGCTGGACTACTTTTTGGTTTGCTCATTGAAAAACCTTGTCAACCTCAAAAAAGGAATGAGACAAAGGCCATGGGACTAAATAATGTGGAAATAATCCCGCCAGTGTTGGAGTCTCTTTATTACTTTCAGGAACCAAAGTACAAAGGTTTTTTTTTTTTTTTTTACCACCTGAAGGCCAAGATGAACAGCAATTTAAATATAATTCATATCACTGTCTCTTCCAAATGTGGCATTTAGATACACAATGATGTACGTATCCTCTGCGTGGTTAAACAACTGTGGCTCACTTATTGCTGCTGTCAGATTAAAACTTTGTAAATATAGAAATAAATGTATTGTTAGCTTTACAGTAATGTGCACAGCCCTATTTTAAGATGATCATATTGTTAAGGGGCTTGTGTGGTAGAACGTACATACAAATTTGCTCACTAATTGATACCAAAAGCTCAGTGTTAGCACAAACACTGTTTATGTCGAGAAAAACAAACCATCATTGAGCAGGAAATTACAAGCCAAATCAAAGCAGCATTATGAATGTCAATGCAGTGTCCTACAGCACATTTTGTCTTTGCATGGTATTTAAAGAGTGAAAAACAAAAAAAAAAATTTTCTTAGGTAAAATAGTACTCCATCAATTTATCATTGCACTCCTGTAACATTGTCGGACTCATGTAGGACAGTTCAAGGACCAGTGTGTAGGACCTAGTGGTATGTTGAGATGAAGTTGCAGATTGCAATCAACCATTTGAATATAGCCCAGCCTTCCAGGGTTGAGTCAGTGTTTGGTTTGTCCATTCTGGGCTACTGTAGAAACATGGCAGTTCAACATGGACTCCATAGAAGAAGACCCACTTTCCCTGTAGGTAAAACGGTTCATTCTAAGGTAACGAAAACACAACAATAACCCCTAACCTTAACTCTTGTTTTCAGGTGATTATACACTAATGAAAACATTCATATGAATATTATAATATCAAAAGCAATGCAGCAGAACCAGAGACTGTCTTTTTAATTCCATGCATTCTTCTTCATTTTCTAAATTTGGCAGCTACATTACCCACAATACAACTCAACCGCCGACAGTTAGGTCGGAGATTTTGGTGTGTTGTGTTAGTAGCGGCTAATGTAGCCTCGAGCCACTGGCCTCAAGCAGAGATGAGGAGCGGTCCGCAGAGGTCCGATGAGCTCTTTTCTTTCTAACTCCACACCTGCAGATTTTATTGATGTTCAGAGTTGTAGTCTTCAGCCGCAACTGACCCTGACTCAAGTGACATCACTTGAGGCATTTTTTATTAGACCTCATGCAGCTCCCTCTGTAGCCACAACATTTGGATTGGATATATAACTTGTGCAGTAATACTCTCCTAGATTTTGATGTGTAAAATCAGGGCACTTCCCCTTTAAATCCTGGTCATATAAACATCCTGATACCTGCTGCCAAAGTGTCAGTTTTTATCAAACCATATGACAGTGTCTTCAAATGTTTATTCAGCTCAACAGGGACACTCTAAGACTAGATACTGCTGCTCCAATGTTTGTTTTTTATGTTTAATACATGTGAATCATTTAGCCAAAACTGCATTTACAGTACAACTATGGAAACTATTGGTCAGTTTGCTTCAAAATGCTTTAAAACAGTCTGGAAAAAAAGCTATAGGCCGACCTTTAAGTGTGTCATTAGCTCTCTAAATTGTATTTTGTCAACCAAAATCTTGTGTTACCTATTAATAATTTTAGAAATTCTATAATGTGTTTGTTTTGTGTTGAATTTGGATCAAATGAAGTGTTCTGTTAACTAGCTAATAGAAACCCTGTGTACCAAAAGGAATGTACATTGTGCTTTAAATGCTATAGCTTTGAGTAGAGCTTCAGCTTTTTTATATATGGCCATATATTTTTGAATGTAACCATGGGAACATGACGTGTATATAATGTAAATAAAATTGGCTGCACTTTTCATCAGTGATTTTGGCAATGTATTATATGAAGGAAATAACTACAACAGTGAGTCAGTGGAAAAAAAGAATTTTACTCATTATTTTAGAAAAGAATGCATGGCTTTTCTGTAATGTTACAGTATCACTATGTATCATCATTATGAAATAACACAAATCCCTCTTCAAGCAAATTACAACTTTGGCATTAAAGGCTCACAACAAGAAATCCCTTTCTGTAAAATCCTTCAAGTGATTCATGAGGTCTCTGTCAAGACTTTAACAGCGAGGTTTCAGGATTTCACAAAGACCTTTCAAAAAGGGTTTTGTCACTTAGACCGCATCTGTGTTTTGAATCTGATTTTGTAAGTGTCTTGGTTCGTTTATTAACTTGAACTAACATTGCATAGAAATGTTAAAGAGCAGCTGTCTGTTTAAGAAAACACAAAAACAAGAAGCAGTGTTGGACAGCAAGAAGTTGCTTTCTGGTTTATAATCAGTCAGACAGGCCTCTGAAAAACCCTGACCACACCCTTTTAGTGATCTGTTCGGAGAGGGATCATTTAGTTAATAGTTGCATATGTTACACAATTAAATACAGTATTATGTCTCTTAAATGTAATGAGATAAATGCTATGTCATATAAATCTGAGTCATACAGGCCAAAAACTAAACATATTTTGAGCTGGTCATTTCTTTAGCTAATGATTGTCATTAAGGATTGTTGGGGATCATAGTGTCAAATCAAATCTATTTAAGGCAGGAAAAAAAAGTAATGTGGCACAAATACCATCTATTAAGTATAATAGAAAACAAAAAAAATAAAGAGAGACTATCAAGTATTTTCCATAAATGCTTTGATATGCTTTTCACTGGAGTATAAGTGACTTAAGCTGCCAGACTACAGTACAAATCTACCTGCTGTGCATATTTGGCGAGGCCCTGAATAAAAGCAGTGCATGAAGCCAATGTCACAAAGTATACAAAACCCCACAATCCTACAAAAGATCCCAAAATCATGCCTGGGGATTTGCAAAGCCAGTAAGATTAGAGGAAAAAAAAAAAAAAAAAAGCCCTTATGACCAGTTCTTTGGAGCAATACAAAGGACAGCTGACAGTCACAAGACTGCAATACGTGGCATGTGTGCAAAGAACAATGATGGTTTTCTGTCCTCTAAAAAGGCACATGCATATTTCTAATATGTATAAAAGCTTGTCAAAATGTTACCAAAACTACTGTTGCACTCTTTAAACAGCAGCAACAGTTCTCCATTAGAATAGTGTTGGTTTGGTTAGTCAGCTGAGATATCAATATATATTGTATATATGGCACCAAGTTTGTCAGTAGACTCCAAACATAGAACCTATTCCTGATATTTCTATGGGTAGTAAACACATTTTCCTATCATCATAGCAAAACATCTTTGGAATTTCTTTAAAAATAAAAAAGAAATAAGGCAACACATTTAAATGTACTTCAAAACGAGATACGCATGTACTGGGTATATTCAACTTATCCAGCAAACGATAATTCCTTATTTTAATACACATTCAAAAACAAAACCCAATACATTTCTCTGGGGCTGAGCTGTGGACTGCAGAAAAAATATATTCCTCTCATAATAATATATTTTTCAATTTTAAATATTTGCCCCACAGCTGCCCAACCGTATGATCTAAATCTACATACTGTAGAAAATGTACTACGACATGTTTGTCTAAGGCTGAGGTGAAAAAAACCCACTGTACACCCTGAGCTTACAGTACTTTGGCTTTCTTTGGAGACTTTTCCAACATAGTTAAAAAAAAAAAAAAAACCTTATGTAATTTGTTTCTCTGTAGCATATCAAGAGAACACAATACTGTTCCTAAAAAACAAATTTCAGCTGTAAACATCTTAATTAACAAATAAAGATCTGATCTATTTGATGGGCGACAAACATGATAAACAAACCCCTCAAGATTCATTCTCCTGCTGTCTGTATGGCTATAGAGACTTATTCCTGACAGGGTTCACTAGCTGTGCGTGTTGAGTGTTGACAGCCTGGCCATTAAATGTGAAACCCCGACTCGGATCGAAGCACAAGCACTGGTCAATGGAGCTTGGTGTGTGTGTGTGTGTGTGTGTGTGTGTGTGTGTGTGTGTGTGTGTATGTGCGTGCAAGAAAAGCAGGATACAATACAAGCATTAGCAGGCACACATGCAATAACATAACTTGAAAATACAAAAAAAAAACTAATATGAAAATCCTGTGCCCTTTGCCAAAACCTAAAAGCAAAATTTAACCCACAGATTAATCTGAGTACAAAATAAGACAAGATCATATAAAAAAATAAAGAGAAACATCCCAATGGTAGAAAATTATTCTCCTTTATGGGCTACAGGAGGTGAGGTGCTGTCTGGTTTTTACATGACGGAGCAGTTCTCCGGCTTGACGCGGCCCTGAAGGAGGAAGTGACAAAGAGCAGCGTTAAATGTGCAGAAAATAAGAAAACTGTATTATTACACTAAATTATATCAAACAATTAAACTGGGTAAAAGGATAAGATGACTTCGGTTAGCAAGATCTATGACAAAAACACAGTCAGGACACTAATTAGCTGTTTTCTATTTCTCTAATGTAATAACGTTCCTTTTTCCAGTAAAGCATACAATATAATCAACAGAAAAGTGTAATGCACTGCTTTTGTAATTGTGTAATTCCGTAAAATATTATGTTTTGTTTGGTTTCTTTTATTTTGACAGTAATATGAGTCAGCGTTTGCAAAAAACGTTTTGTAGAGACAATGAAACTCATAATAATCAATTAATGTCTGTCGTGGCCAACAGTGTCAGTGACCACCCAGGTCAGCCGAGCATGCAAAAACTTAAGATTTCTCCATGAGTGGAATTATTTGAAAAATACAGACCTATAAAATAAGGCATTACCAGTTTCTTTTAATAGTAAGGTTTGTATGGTTTAATTTCAGAATAACTTATTCATATCACCAAGGATCCTTTTGCACCATTTGTTCATCCTCCTAGTAGTTAAAAATCACATTGACGCTGAAAATGTTGACTTTCAACCAGAAACATCAGATTGGAGACTTAGCCAATCAAAGCAAATAGGGAACCCCAAAGGTTTCCTGCAAACATCTCACAGTCCCTCTCTCTCTTTGCTGCAAATACGTTACACACAGAGTTAAATATGGAGCTTGTTTTGTCATTTTTGGGGTTGTTTTAATCCTTTTATGTGTGTGAGGCATAAGCTGGTGTATTGATACGCCTCTCTCAACTTTCCTTTTGGTGTCTTGTTGGATTTAACTGGTGAAGCTGCTCTGTGGAGTTTTCAGTTCATCTCAGTCAAACTTTATGGCTGTTTATGGCTGTGAAATTTCCTCTGTTACCTTCACACTACATATGCCATCTTCTTTGTTTATTGCTATAGCAACCTACGCAACATGGCATTGTTGTTTCCACAGTCGCCGTTGATTTTATTTGTATCTAACTGAAACGCCAATACCGTCCTGGTGCCTGCACTTCTGCCATTTTCAGTAGTGATTTAGTTGTTATTTGATGTTTTGAGTAACATCAAATGCTTTGCACAGTACATCATCAAACTATTTTAATCAGTAATGCAAATACTTTAATTATATACAATACAATGCTTTTCTGCTGTATGCTGTGTGACTGCTGTTGATCATTTACAATAACTGTATAGTACCTGTCTGGGCTCATTGCTGCCCATGAAAAAGGAATGTCCTACGAGGCCTTCAGGTAGACCCCCGCTGCTGCAAACACCGGAGCGGTCTGACGTCTGCCCGCAGGAGTCGCAGATCACTGTGCGGCTCCTCAAGTTGTACTCATTGTCTGCGCCGCTTGTGCTGTGAGCTCCCTGCAGGGGGCGACACACAACAGGGTGAGTTACTGAACACTGCTGCTCGCCTGCAGTCACAGGGAGCTGGGAAGCTGTGTGGTTCCTGATGCATAATATATGGCGTTTTGTGAGTTGCCTAAACAGAAGAGGACTTTACCATGTCATCATCCTCATCATCCTGGAACAGGGTGCGTGTTACTTTCCTCATGGCCATTTCCTGATGGTGAATAAAAATGACAAAATAATTTAGTTATTGCAGTTAAAAGGAGCATAAATACAGGAAAGGCTCAAACAAATACAGGTGACAGCTGACCTCTCCATTGGCGCTGATGAGGATGGTCTGCAGGAGGTCTCCAGTGCCCCAGGAGTTCTGGCTCTTCCACAACAGGTCAGTGGGGGGGTTGTGGGTTCCATTGCCAGATGCAGCCCAGATCTGCAAAGGTCAAAGGTTTGCAAGAGATCATGAATGCCACTTTTTAAGCTGCTACTGAAAGAAACCAAAATATTAAATAGTTAAAAAGGTTCGCTGTGGAGTTTTCTTCTTAACAAAAAAGTGTTCCGTGTTTGTTGAATGCATTTCCTTATACATATAAAAAACACATAAAACATTTTTTAAGCTGATTTCTGAAAAAATAATATTTCCATTTTTGCTAGCTTGCAGTTCTGCCCTGAATTTTGGCACAATGATACTTTCGTGGCGCATTACTGCCGCCTGTCAATCAGTGAAAAAGTGTGAAAACATTGGCAGGAATGTGCATTATGTCATTCGCATGCTCATGCGCATGTGCATGTGCATGACACAAACAAAACAGGGACCCACAAAATACTGCTCCATAGCACTACTAATGGCGAAATCGAAAAAAGTACCTTTATTACTAGGCAAACAATAAGTCCAATCAACAATGTACAGATCAATAAACAGACAGATCTACAAAACTCAGAGTAACTTACAGTGACAGTTCCTCCAGCCTTCAGAGTGAACTTCTGTGGAAACTTGTAGGCGATGGGGCTAGCATTGCCTACTTGTCTCTTCACCTGCCAGCCGCCCAGAGATTGGTCCTGCAGGAGACACATGGGAAGAGAGATGGAAGATGGGACAGACAATTTAAAAAACAAAAATCTAATCTTAATCTGGACAGTAAAAACATTTAACAGACTGAAAAGGTGTAGGCTGAAGCAATATTACACCTGTCCTTCTTAGAATATTGAAACATGAAAGAAAATGTTAGTTATGTATTACGTAACCAGGAAAGTCTTTATTACATCTAATAAATCAGGTTTGTAGAACTATAAGTAATTGCTTTAACTTTAAAATAAAACCGTATTAGCCTGCTTAAAAGGGTCTGAAAAGCCTGCAGATAGATTATACTGATAGACACTTACCTCGTCGGCCTTGTTGCTGAGACGGACGAACTTGCCCTCCAGGTCAACTTCGTCCACCGTGATGCGACCGCTGGCTGAGGCGTGCTGACTAATGCGAGTCTTAGTCACAGTGCCCCCCACCATGCTGGAGGACTCGCTATCATTGTCATTGAGGCGGCGCTTCTTGGTGCTGGTGCCGGAGGAGTTGCGGCTGCTGGAGGCGGTGGCGGCAGACTGGAGCAGGCGGCTGGTGTGGCCGTGGCCGGAGCCGGAGGTCCGTGTCACTGTGACCTTGGTGGGTGGAGGGCTGGGTGACAGACGCAGCCTGAGGAAAGAGGGAGGAAGAGATTTAGATGATAGATTTAGACGACCAAGGCAGTCAGTGTTACATACTGATACAGTCACACATTGTTGGTGAAGTGCCTTTTTATATCCCATCCTTACTGCTCTTAAACCTAACCCTTTGATGCTCCAAGAGCCCCGAACTAGAACTGCTCAAGGAAAAACTGCTCTTGGAGCCTCTTAGAAAAATCTGCATCAAAACACTTCATAAACTCTCGCCGCCTTCCTTTGAGTGCTCAGTCAGTAGAGAGAGTAATGACTTTTTGTGTTCTATCTTATTAGTGATTCCTCCCTTCCTGTAACAAGCTGTAGACATGAATTTGTCTCAAGGTGCCTATGTTTTTCAATGGTCGAGCGTCTCTTTTACAACAACTTAACCCCACCTCTCCTCCTCTCCCTCCAGCAGCTTCCTGTAAGCATTAATCTCCATGTCCAGGGCCAGTTTGATGTCAAGCAGCTCCTGGTATTCTTCCAGCTGCTGCATCATGCGAGCACGGATCTCAGTCATCTCCCGCTCTTTATCCTCCAGCCGCCGCCGCATCAGGTCCCGCTCCCTTGACAGAGCGTCCTCCAGCTCCCGCACCTTGGCCTCGCTTGCTGACAGCTGATTTAGAGAGGACACACATACAATGGTTAGTCCATTAAGACACTACTAGTCCATTAAAATACTTGTAACAGTACAAACACTCGATGTGCCAGGTGAAGATTACCATTAAATCAATCAATGGTGATTAGAGTTGAAGAAACAGTTAAAAACTGTGTTTTGGTGCTTTCGTCATAATATCAGTCATCCACAGAGCAGCGTGGCCAGTAAAACCAGCAGAGAGATAACAAACCACTGACAGTGCGACTGACAGGCTGTATGAGTGTGAGTGTGTATACCTGTTTCTGTAGCATGCTGAGCTGGCCTGACATGCCCTCCATTCGGACACGGGTCTGCTGCAGCTCTTCATGGGCAGCTCCCACCAAGTGGTTGTTCCTGTTAGCCGAATGCTGGGCGTTCTCCAACTGACAGACAGAGAGACGGTACAGTCAGCTATCAGCAGTGGTTTACTGCACTGAAAAAACTGTGCTGTTTGAAATACAGATTTGTGTTTACTGTATTTTAGGGGACGTCATCATTTAATGAACAAAGTATTTTAACTCTTTTGAAGACAAAACAACGATAAAAATAACTCTTTAGCTTGTTGTCTCTTGCAATCCTTCTTGTGAAGTTAACTCATTAAGAAACTCCTAAAGAAATTCCTAAAATAGATTTCTCAAGGGATCTAGTACAGCAAACAAAAAACTCCTGTTGTGTTTATTCACATTTTCTTTTTAAGATTCCCACAAGACAGTGGTTATGCCTTTTAAATTAATTTCCCTTCTATATGTAGATAAAAGGCAAGACACAAGCTAAAAAGAAATTTAAACCCTGATTAACTGTAAAAATCGTGTATGCATCCTTTGTATACAAAACAAATACATTACTACTGCTACTGCTACTGCTACTACTTTGACTCTAGTTGTTGACAGAGCTGTGTCTCCTGCAGCATCCAGACGTACCTTAGAGTTGTAGGTCTTCGCGAGCTCCTCCTTGTAGAGGCGGACCTGCTCCTCGTGCTGGTTTCTCAGCTCAGTCAGGGCCTCAGCCAGCTTGCTCTCATACTCCTGCTGCCGCCCGCTGTCGATCTCCACCATGTGAGACTCGTACCGACGCTTGGACTCACGCAGCTCCTACAGACACAGACGGGTTTGCTAATGGTTATCAGTCTCAAGAGCGCTTACTTGCTGTTTCATGGTGTTGCCTTAGTCGCTTAGCTGATTTGACCTTCTCAACTCTTTATTACTTTAATTACTTTATTTAAAAAAATAGTAATTTGTATTGATTAGTTTGGTTAATTTCTGGCACTATAAACAATTTTAAAGACTCAACTTGTAGAAACCTGCTATGGTCAATGAACTTAATTGCATTGATTAGTCAGTCGCTGTGCAGTAATTACTTGTTTAGAAGTACAGGGCTCAAACAGAGGAATCTACCTCTCTGTTGACCTTTAAGCAACTCCGACTCATTATGTTTGCATTTGGAAAACACACGTCTGTTGTCAGTTTTGGTCTAGGCTTGACTAGAACCAGAACATTGTCACAACTGAGACTTCATTATGGCAAGAATTGAAATCTAAGCATTTAATTTTTTTTTTCGTAGTTCTGCTTTTATTTTTATCATTTGTGTGAAAATAAAATAAAAGAGAGGTGAAAAGCAAAAACATGCATCTGTGAGACAGATCTGCACCAGAGATGCAAAGCAAACACGCAGATGGTTGGAAGAGAATCAATATCCTGTGGAAAAGATGAAAAGTAGGACAGATGAATAAAAATAGAAGGGTTAAGGTGAAGAGTGGGAACCTCGGTGTAGATGTTCTTCTGGAACTCCAGTTCCTCCTTCACGGTCTGCAGGCGGTTCTCGGCGTCCACTCTCCTCAGCATCTCATCCTGCAGCTGCTTCTTGGCATCGGCTAATTTACCGTCCAACTGGGAGGGAGGAAGAGGAGGCGGAGGAAAAGACAAGATGAGGAGAGAACTGAGATGAGAGAAATGCTCTTTGCATAATGGAGGCATATATGAGGGGGAAAAAAAAAAATCAGACGCAGCTCATGGTGTGATCTGTGCAGCATATCAATTATTTTAATAGAAAAACTGCATTTCCTTATTGTGGCCAGTAGGTGGAGCAAGGCCACAGCTGTATCTACATCAGTCCTATGGTAAAATTCATTGATAAAACAAATAGCAGAGAATGCAACCTTGTCTGCTTCACCACCTTTCCCTCATTCATAATCAAGTGCCTGGAGGGTTTTCATAAAATTATTACTGAGGCATTTCTGCACTTAGGGAGGTAGAGACTGCGCCCACACAGAGACAATCATTTTAAATGTCAACCATTGTGGCTTTGCACTTTTGCACAGGTGGCAACCAAGGATTTTAAACTTGTTCTCTCATTACAATCACTGCAAGTCTGAGGTTAACCACATGTAAACCGTGACAGGGCCACAATGTTTTCTGTTTACAATTTATAGTGATGTGTAAGAGGGAAGACATCCTCTGTAACTGAAAAGATCCTGACAATAGCGTAGGTGCTTGCGGTGCCAGAACAGTATAAATAACATGTGTTTCTGGAAGGGTTTTTATTTGCCCTGAACCAGAAAAACGTCTTCCTTCCTGCCTACAATAAGAAGAACTTCAGTTCTAATAAAAATGTTTTTACCTTGGCCAGCTGGTGCTTGAGGTCCTTCACCTCGGCCTCCAGGGTTCGCTTCTCCCCAAGGGCGGTACTGAGGGAAGCATCTTTAGAGTTGAGCAGGCTCTCCAGGTCCCTGAGCCTGACCAGAGCTGCCTCCAGGTCAGACTCCTTTTTACTGTTCCTGTAAAGATGCGAGACAGAGAAGACGTGGATGTTAGTTTACTGTTCCTTCAATACTGTATACGTCATTCACCCCCTGTTGTACATGACCATCAGGTCCCTATTAGTGGGTTTTTAATTGTAGTTTAATTTCTGGTAATGCAGCTTGTCTTGTGTTGTGTTTTTCAGGGCTGCTCTCTTTGACATATTACATAATTTAGCTCTTTCTGACTTTGCAGTTTGGCCACAGATGATCTGGCCTCTTTGGAGCTGTGCAATTTATCTTATGTTGCTTTAAAAACTCTCACCAAAGTGCTGACTGCTAGGCTGCTGTTAAAGCTGATAAATGCTGGTTAGTGCCATTAAACTGAAGATTACCCACCCCTTATTTAATTTTCCATTGACGTGTTTTTAGATTTCATTACTTTGCTTTATGTAAAGTTCTTTGACCTGCCTCTGTGTGTCTAAAAGGGGCTATACAAATAAACTTGCCTTGCAGCACAAATGCTTTTACATGTGTTCAATGCCGTTTTCTGTATGAGGTTCACTTCTCCCAGTTACTTCACCATTAGGGCTCAAATGCTAAGTTGTGCTAATGCTAATAGAATCTGTTTTTGCTTAAAGTGAAACTTGATAAGTAGTGGCTAACTGTGCTGCAGAGACAGAAGTTGTGGATGACACAAACTACCATTGTACAATGCAGTGAGCGCAGCAGTTGTCAACTGTTGATGTGAACTGAACTTAAGCCAACACATCAACGTGCTGTTATTAGCCTCCATACTGAATAAGGGCCCATTTAACTCTATCTCTAGGGAACCTGTGTTGAATTAGGAGAATTCACGTTTGTTGCGCATGTGCTAGTGCATGTGTGCACCGCCTCTCCTGTAACATCACTACAGGAACCAATTTAGACTTCTGGTTGGAAAAAAAAAAAAACCCCAACAACTTGGATACAGCCATGGAAAAACAATACATTCCCCAGCAGAAGATGAAGAGAGTGAAGGGGAAGGAGAGAGGTTGTTAGCAGTATAGGTGGTTCATGCACAGCCAAGGAGGAAATGGGCTCCCTGTTATTCTATTTGGCCCTGTGGGATAGTCTTCATTGTCACTAATAATGGCCATCTGCTGGGGGAGATGACTTCCAGGCTGCTCACACAGACCTCAGAATTCTCCGGTCACTGCCAGTCGGGTGTTAGGACGAGCAGGCAGAATGAGCTACAGATACACTTTAACTCGGACACAAACACACTCACAGTGAGATAAAGTTACTCCACAGCAGAATAATGATTTACAGCAAAGATGGAGTCCATTCACAAGCTATTATATCTCAGAAGTGAACAGTCATTCATTGGCTCATGATACAGCCATCATTCTCTATTACTGCGTTCAATAAACGCTAATCAGGCTTTAGAAGAGCTTGAAAATGCAATTCTGCTTCCTGAAAACAGCCGGGACAAAGAGACACTATGTAGTGGTGGAAAAGCAGAACTACAATATGGCTGCATGCTTCAGGGATGAAAAGCTAAAAAAAAAAAAATGAATAAGTCTTTCATGCCCAGAAAAAGTCTAAAATGAAATCCAGAGAAAATAGATCCATGATGCTTTACAGATGTACAAATTAACTTGAAAGGGTAATTGTGTAAAAGCCTCACAGAATACGCATTGTTAGAAAAAAAAGAAAGAGTCACAGCCCAGTGTCTGAGTGGGTCCAAATCAAATAAGCATCATGGCCGCCCATGCACACAAAGACATACACAAACACACAGACACTTATAAGAAGCTTTGGAAACGAGGCCCAGACATCCTTCACCAATTACCTGTATAGCAATAACTCCAAATCATGCCCATGTTACTGTATCTGTACTAATATACACAGAGTTGATCAAACATGTTACAATAGATTGCATCAGTTACCTGCTTATTAGGTACGCCTAGCTAAAACAATAAACCTTAACCAATTGAACTTAATGAAGGTAATAGTATTCAGTTTTTCTTATTGATGATTCAACTGTAATTTTAGGAAACTGTAGTTTAGCCTCATTGTATTACACTCTATTGGTTTTTGCTAGGTGTACCTAATAAACTGGTAAATGAGTGTATTTTCTACGTCATCAATGACCTTTTTTCAGAGCCCAGGACCTAATTTAAATGACCAGATGTTGCAGGAATGCACCATTTCATATTTATAAACTTCCCTAGTCGCCAAAATACAGTCTTCTACAGTATCATTTAACAGCTGTTGCAGCAGTCCTGCAATAAATCTTACCACCATGAATAATTTAGAGAGTGGTTGATTCTGCATCGCAAATTGTTAAGTTGTATTGCATTATACTGCCAGTTGTTTCTATTATTTTGTCTACCCCATTTATATCAATGAGTATAGGCTGAATAAGAGATACACCTCTCTCTACACAGAAATTGACTACAATGGAGGACTTCTGACTAGATTGCAGTCAGCTGTTTTGTTGTGAGACAAGAATGTGACTCTTTACAACCCAGGGGTTACAAGTACTTGAAATTATGCCTAATAACACACAGAGAAAAACATGAATGTGTCGAAAACACACATTCTCTCTCACACACACACACACACACACACACCTACTGACATTCCCTAAATTCTTGAACCTACAAAGCCTGGAGCCTACAGTTACATAGACGGCCCGTAAGAACATGCCAGACATCAAAGTGTCAAGACACCTACAAGAAAGTCAGATTAGTAACTGGGGTAAAATGAGAGATGGTTACTGCTGTATAATGTTCAGATAACAATTATCTTGTTGTGACTGTAACAATATGA
This sequence comes from Dicentrarchus labrax, assembly GCF_905237075.1. Taxonomy (NCBI): domain Eukaryota; kingdom Metazoa; phylum Chordata; class Actinopteri; family Moronidae; genus Dicentrarchus; species Dicentrarchus labrax. The sequence continues at coordinate 4,945,270 of NW_026136707.1, read as the reverse complement.
TAGAGTTTAACCACCTCTGGTTGGGCCGTGTTCCCTAAGGCTTGTGTAACTCTTTAGGTGTGATGAAAACTCATTTTCCGAGCCTGCTGATGTTATTGTGGAGCATTTTAAATTCACCACAATGCTGCTCGTTAACATATTATTATGGACTTTAATAATAAACCCAAATCAACCAAAACAGGTCTGTAATGAGGAAGAGACAAAGAGAGACGTGTTTTCTTTTTAAAATGGGTTGTAAAGTGCAAATGCATTAGTGATATGTGTACACACATTTTTCACATTTGTTTACAACTTGAGATAAACATTACTTTCAACTATACAGCTCTTTGTCTAGACGTTAATACTTTTTTCAATGAAACATTTTAACAGTCTGATTCTGCAGGCAGATGAATGCTTGAGAGTGTGGCTGCTGTGACGTTCATTAGTGCTAATGGGCCCAGTGGATCAGCTCCAGCAGTGAATTAATGGACAGAAGTGGGTTTGGTATAAGTGACATGCTGTTCGACTATTTATACTCTCTTCTCAATACACAAATATGATGAAAAGACAGAGAGATTTCCTTACAGCAGAATGACATGCATTTTAACAATACGATAAATGCTTTTAATAGAGATCTCTTAAAGTATACTACTGCAGCTTCAGTACAAGTGGCCCCTTTAAGATGCTTATACTCCATTCAATGGTTATTGAAACATTTCACTCAATACCACAAAATGTCAACCTCATGGTGGCGCAAGAGGGAAAGTCAGAGGATCACCGAAGTCATAAGATATCATCCTCTGGGAACCATGAATATCTGTGAAATGTTTTCTGCCAAACCATCAATTAGATGTTGAGATATTTCACTTAAAAACTTTAACGTGTTGGTGGCGCTACGGGAAAAGTCAGGGGACGACCAAAGTCTTAAGAATTCATCCTCTGGGGACCACGAATGTCAGTCCATCAGACAGTCGTTAAAATATTTCAGTCTTGACCAAAGGGGTGGGACGACTAACACACATGGACATCCCTAGAGTCAAGCTGCGAGCATGGCTGAAGATCTAATGAGATGAGACGATGTAAAAGGAAATCACGATGACATGTACGCACAGCGGGGAGGTACATTATAATGAGATGACATTGTGGTCCTGTCCTGAGACTATAATATCATTTAACCTTACCGCTTACCTTCATGTAGAAAAGTGTGGATGAAAATAAGGCCCCAATGTAGTTATTAGTATTATGTTGTCGCTATTAATGCTTGTGAACTTACATTTCTTATCTGTTTTTGTACGCTTTGGTATTGATAGTGTGGTTTGGTGCTTGCCCGTATTATTGGGTGTTCTCTTTCTCAAGGTGGTTCGGGCTTTGAACAAGGCTGTGCAAAAAATTTGGATCAGCTTGAGTCCAAATTTGGTCACAAATGTGGAACTTTTCAATACACCAAATTCGATTTAGAGTTCCAGCCTTAGATAGGGGCTCTTCAGGCTCTGGAGAGGTGCATGCTGGTGCGTACTCCTGCTTAATTTACATAAGAGGAAGCAGTCTGGGCCGTTTTAAAATCTAGCGAGGAATTCTGAGCATTTTTTTTGTTGTGGTCTGTCAACAACATTGTGCAATTACAACATTTTGAATTAACAGGTTGAGTTTTCAAAAGGAAAACAAACATGTGGCAAATTAAAAATGATTTTATCATTTCCAAAAGCAGGAACATTTGGAATCAACTGACCAGAAAAGCACAAACTCTGAATGGCTTCTAAAATGACTCCCTTTGATGGAACAAAATGTATTTTTGTAGGATCTCTGAATTTAATACATACTTAGGGTGGTTGTGGGCAGTTTTGAAGCCACAATTTTAAAAATATAATAAATAAAAGAAAAGTCGTAATATGCAGGTACTAGTTTAGGACCATTCAGTCTTCACGGCTCCTGAATACAACATCCACGCCTACTCTGTCAGCAATTTTAAACGGATTAAGCTGTTAACGCATGATAAATTAAACCAGAGATATTTTAAACCTCATGCGGTTACTGTAATATACTTACAAAACCGTCTATAAACAGAAATCGTCAGATTAAATAAATAAAATATCACAACAATGACCAGTGGCTACATTAACTGTTCTTTTAACATGTTGTCTTTGGTTCACGCATCTCCAGGATGCTGCTCCAGGATGTCGGCTTAAAACAGTGTGTGGTGTCTGAAGACAACGCAGGGATATTGGAAAACCTTGTCAGTGTGTGTGTGCGTGCTTGTATTTCTCTTACATACACGTGTATATGTGGGTGTATTTGTGTGTGTTTGAGTCTGTTCAGCTCCATGTGTGGGAGTGTTGGCTGCAAGAAAATGTGTGTACCACCATGTAAGTTAAGTGCATCTGCGTATTGTATGTGTGTGCGTGTGTATCACATCAACTCTTTAAATGTGTTATGAACTGTGTATACTGGCACATACAGCACATGTGTCCCTGCATACGTAGCCTATGCTCTCACGTACTATTTACATAATCCAGTTGATTGTGCGTATGAAATCCTTATGCAGGCGTTTGCTTTGGACTACCTGTTTATATAATTGAGTATGAATTGTGTACTTAGAAAGCCTGCCAGCATAAATATCTTCCGACTTTATGTTTACATTCTGTTCCATCAAAGCTCTGAAGTCTCATAGCCTGCGCTCAGAACATGTGTGGAGTCAGGTTTTTTTTTTTTTTTTTTTTTTTTTTTAAGAATCACACTATTAATATTTACAATACAATACACAGTCAGCATGAGACTAACAAATGTGGTACTGAGAATGGCTGAAAGCCAACAGACGAGCAAACAAATGCAGATTACATTTGGGAAATTACGTAAATAAAGCAGAAAAAAGAAAAACTACCAGCCTGTTTCATCAAGATAAGGGAAATCTGTTGCAAGTAAAAACAAGTTGTTTCTAAGCTTACAAACTGAGAAAGACCTTTGCACCAAAAAGGGCAGCACTGTATGTTTAATATTCAGCACTGAAAGAAAGAATTAAAAACAGATAAAGTGTATTTTTATTATTTTTTGATTATAGACCACTTGTCTCATTTGTCATGCCTTCTTTCCTCCCACATACAAATGTCTGCACTCTTGGAAAAAAAAAAAAAAAATATTACTGAAAAATAATAAAGGTTTACACATCATTCCACCTCGTCAGCTACAATATCAAAGCTTTTTTTAAGGCATTTTGTTACAATAGAGTAAATGACACATTTTTTTAAGGCACAGACACAAAATGGGAGCTATTGGACGGAGACAGTGTGAGATGGGGGAGAAGAGGAGAGGAGAGGCTGCTGGGGTGGGGGGGGAGTGTGAAATGGAAATGCGAAAAGAAAGACAAAAAGAAAGAGAAAGAGGGGGAATAATAGAGACAAGAAATCTGAGGAGGAGGAGGAGGAATGTGTTGGCTCGGCTCCCAGCCTCAAGGATGACTCACAGCTATCTTTGTCCACCCCAGTAACGAGAAACGAACCCCGCCTTGTGGAGTGAAAGAGAGAAAAAAGCCCCCCCCCCCTTCTGTTTTGCTATGCCGTTGCCATGGTAACCAAGGCCTTGTCGTCAGGCCTGCTAGTATGCCGTTTCTACCACGCTGTGGACGCAATGGAAGAAGAAAAAAAAAAGGTGTAGACTTTTCTGAGCAGCTTTTCTAAAATATCTCAACACTCAGACTGTGTGCTTTCTTGTGCACACTACCCTACAATTTTGACAAGATATGGCCGAATTACTGCAGCCACATGGCTCCACAAAAAAAAGCTTTATAAAGACCATTGCAACATCTGATGCCAAGTAGTAATCAGTACCGAGAACTAAGACAAAACCTCAATTTAAGACAGAAAATGTGGTAATTTTAGAGCAGATAGACATTTAGATTCAGAAGGAAAGAAAAAGCATCTTAGATTTTTGTGTACAATTTTCACAGTTTAGCAGCAGCACCATTTTAATGCCCTACTTCTACTAAAACAACTACAGTCAGTCTGTGTGCAGAACATTCTTCATGGCCACTTTACCGGACTTCCAAATTTAAAACACTTTATGATACGGCTTCATCGTCTGACCTTTGCACTAATGGAGCAGCCTCCACTGTTTCTCCTACTTTGCAGGAAAAATCCTGCTCTTACTTACTGAGGGTCAACACAGTCTTCCGCTCTGTCCTACACCGATCAGACTGTTTCTGATAATGAGAGGACATAATCTCGGCCGCACTGGATCCTATTTAAAAAGGTTACTTACAACAAAGCTAATTTCCTTACCTCTACTACAACCTCCCATACAGACAGTTTAGGTTGTTTTACTCAGGCTTTGAGATAATTGTCTCTGAGATATCTGCGACCACCCTAACATAATTTAGGTTAATTTGTTTAATTTGTAATTTAATTTAAAATCTCTTTCTCTGCCCATTTTCCTGGATGAGTCAGACTCCACTGTCAACAGTTTTCCTAGCTACAAGACAAAAATGTTGCGAGCATTCTCTCTGGTTTACCCAAAGTAAAAAAGGACAGGTCTTTCTGATATATTAAACATTTTCAGTGTTGTGAAATTCAGTTAAACGATATTTTACTGGTATGGCAGTAGACATCTCAACAATAGATATGTCAAACCGTAGGCTAAAATAAAACCAATTTTATCTGCACAGCTAGTTACCACTAGAGATTAGTGAGATGTTTTATTTATTTATTTTTAAAAAAGGCACTTAAGAACATATTTACATTTATGGCAGCTGCATGGAAAAACAAAGTAGCTGCAAGGGCTTGAGAAACCTACATGCACTGACACCTGGGAGCTGCCCACTACAGATGCAGCCTTGTGCAGCTCCCCTGCAGCAGTAGGGGGGTTCAGAGCTTTGCACATGGGCACATCTGCTGAAGCTGTGGAGGAACGGGGGGGGGGGGGATTCATTTCACCCATGATGTTTTTTCTTTTCCACTGTGTTTAAACCAGTGCCTCTCTGTAAGGGGCTGCTGTAGTTAAAAACAATTCATCACCTCGTTCATTTCCTGTAACACCATTCAAAGAACTCCTCTGACATGCAGCACAAGTGTCCAATGATCGATATGGTATGTTACTGTATAAGCACACAGCCTCACACACCCCGTCTGGCAGGCATGTGTGGGCACGTGTGGGTGGGGTTTCCCTGATGACTCACTATTCAAACACTGAGCAGAGGAAAAAAAGGGGGTTCTCCCGAATTCCCTATAGATTGTCTAAAATGTTCCTTTCGCCAATTATAGCTGGCCTTTGCTCTTTCCATCCTCACTACATTTAGTTTGGCCATTCACAAAGCTGCTTTATGTGTGGAACACTGGAGGGAAAAGGTGACTAAGAGGAAGGTTGTTGAATAATAGGGATGTAGTAAACAAACACCCAGACCCAGAAATAGCATCAGGAAAACGTGTTTGAGTACAATGCAATACTGAGTTAATGGTCTTAATTTTTTATTTATTTATCAATTAATCATTTAATAAAAAAAAACAAAAAACGAATTGAACCTAATAATAAGAAAAACATTTTCCCAGAGGCCAAAGTGACGTCTTCAAATTGCTTATTTTGGCTAATCAATCATATCTAATCAAGGTATTTAATCTTAAGAGGCCCAGATAAAGTCCTCCTACCGGTCGTATCCTTACTCCGCTTTGACAAATCATACATAAAATCCCACCATCTGTGCTACAGTTTTTATTTTGTAATAGTGAAACTGTAAAGCCAAAAATGGAAAATTACAATTACTTATTAAATACAATAATTTTTCGGACAAAAAAAAAAAAAAAAAGGTAAACTTCCAATAGTTCCCTTTTAGAAGAGACCAGGGACAGGACCCTAATTAAACAGCAACTATATTGTATTTTGTGCACAATAACTAACTCATATATAACTGATATATAACAGAAATGTTTTTGTTTTTTTTATTAATACAACAATTTATTGTTTTCCGATTCATTTTCAGTCCATTAACATGACACACTTTGACCTGTAGATAAAAGACGTACTAAAAAGGTCTGCAGACGACCTCTAAGAAGCGCTGTTGAACTAAGAGCGAACAAAATTAAAATTGACACGTTTAGTAGGTAAGAGTTGGTTCACACACTCTTAGATAAACAGAGATGTGAGGAGTGTCAACCAGAATCTCAACAATGCAAAATGCTAAAGACACTTAGGCCTGCTAGTTCAAGTCAACTGTGCTTTTCCACGTCTGTTGTGCAACTCAAACTAAAAATATGCAGTAAAATAATCATTACAGGCTGGCACATGACTGTTTCTTGCATCTCTTCAGGGAAGAAGAACACAAAAACAGGGATTGTGTGTTTATATGCGTGTGTGATAAATCACCAGAAACTGACAACAACGCAGCCTTTGCCAGGGGCCACCCGTACACATCCACATGTGGCAGATGGGAACAGAGTTCCTAGTGTTTTCAGTCTTAAAGCAGAGAAAATGCCGACCGTGTCTGATAGGTTTCAGGGAGTTTACTTCTGACGAGACAACCCCGGACGGAGGGGGGAGACAGAGAGGGGAGGAAATGTTCTTTCATGTCAAACTCATGGTTTTGTTTAAGCTGTCACCAAAACAAACTCTGCAAACTGAAAAGAATTATATGTACTCTTTGTCCCATTCATGCCTGCGAAAATTTGCATTTGTTAATGCAGTTCTTCAAACACGGTGTTAGTCAATGAGGGAAGAAAGAGAAAGGTGTGTAGAAAATGTGTGTGTGTGTGTCACAGACACCAACAGGGGTATGAAACAGCCCTTGTTCCTCCCTGGATGATTAGTTGATGATTCATCAGGGAATGAGTCAGACGGCGGTTGCCTGGATGTCGTTGTGTTAGTTTATAAGTCACTTTTCACTGGTACTGAATCAGATTATACTCAGTGATAAAGAGAAAATACCAAGGTGACACTTTGCCCCTTCATTTTTACAGGTTTGTAAAACAAAGATCACAGATAAGGAATTTCAGGAAATTAAGATAAGACTTGGTACTTTGCCCACTATCAGTTTCCTGTTCATCATCTTCAAAAAAATCTTGCTCAGACCTGAAAAACCTTCACGTGTACAATTCCAAGTAAATGACAACTAAAAATAAACCAATTATAAATGAATGCAACCTCGCTGAGCCTGCAGGCACTAAAATAATTTTGCATCATTTTTGACATCAGGTTCAACTTCATTACCAGAACACTTTTGGTTTAAGTAAAGAATAATATCTTGCTACCAGGAGAGACGAGCACTGACGCTCTGCATGTATGCGGCGCTGCACATTAATTGTACTTCTTAACTTGGCAGTTCACACATCATTCTAATTGGAACAGTGTTTCAATTTGCAGTTTAATTCTCATTTGCATTAATAAGAAATCTCCCTAGTGTATCACCACCCTCACTTATGCTCCATGTAGTAACAACAGATTGCGTTCTAGCCCCCTCCAATGAGGCACAGCGCTCTTTCCAGCTGCACTGAGTTACAATGAAAGCTCCATGGGTAGAAAATTGAGTGCTGCTCATGTTAGCTTTAAGCTACACGAAACCCATGTGGCGTTTATGAGACTGTTTGAGTTTCGGTCAGCATTATTCAGCTTGTGCTAGCCTATGAGGAAAAAAAGGATTTGATGCTTGGAGGGTTACCAAGTTGTGGTGGTTGTGGGACGAGCCTGACGATTTGGTGCTCTCACGCAAAGGGGACTGGCTTTGAATACAGGAAACACGAGAGAGAGCTCACTGCTGAGTATGCAGGAGAAATGTGTTCTTGTAGCTCATATTCAGAGCAGAAGGCTGGTTTTGCATCAGGACAATTCATGTAGTGCCAGGTGAGCTGTAAAACACTGACAATGACGCGGAATTGACTTTCCTATGCTTTCCTGTGATTGTCTAGACTCTGGCACTCCGTGTTCTCTGTGGCAAACCCCACCCATCTGGCAAACTATTTTCCAAATACTTGATGAGCAAGAAGAGCGTGCATGTAATTGTGGAAAAACACCAATTGTTTTATTTTAAGGAAACTAGCATCGGTTGTGCGTAACAAACACACACAGCAGTACTCACAGTATCTCAGAAATATACAGGTGATGAAGATTTTAAATGAAACTAATCAGCATCTCCAGTGATTTTACCAAAGTACAACAAAAGACTACAGTGCTGTAACTTATGTAGAACCACATCAAGACTTAAAACTTGGCTCTTCATCACATTTCCTCAGTCCAAATAAACAAGAACAATAGTTAATGCAGAACATCTGAGATGAAGTTGAAAGAGCTCCTTCACAAACTCCATGCCCTGTTTAGATTATATAGTAGAACTGCTCCAAACACAGTAAATGAGCTTTTGCAGGTCTGGAAACCGAACAATTGTTACATAACGAACCAGATGGGCCAGGAACGGTTGAGGTTACAGTGCACCCACCTTTCCCATGTCCCAATTGGATGGTCCTTGGGCAGAAAGAGCGAGCAAGTAAGAGAAAGAAAGAGAGAGAGACTCTGTGGAGTCCCACCATCTTAGAGTGATTTACCCTGACCATGTGCGAGTGAGTCATCAAGGGGTTGGCTGGCTCTAAAGGCTCTATGGAAACTCTAATTCTATAAACTCCACTCTCTCTGTCTCACACACACACACACACACACACACACACACACACAATACAGCAGCCTGCCAAAACCTCCATTCTGTACAAAGTTCTGGTCCGCTGAAGTCCAAGACCAACTCTCTCATTACTTGCACACCAATAAACCAAACCGATGCTTCCATACAGCAGCCATCCAGCATATTTACAGGCCTGCCACATCTGTTTTCCATTGCAAAGTATTCTGTTTGAACAAATAGTCACCAGACCAGCCAGCCATACTCTCACCAGGCCTTATAGCACCTCATGATATTATCTACAGGACATCTGCGCGAAGACAGAAACCTTTAGAAAAAACGTGGAACCTCTAGTGCTGCTGTGAATAAACAGAACATCTCTGGGGAAAAAAAGACGCAATCTTGAGCTCTGGGAAATTGTGCATTTTTCACGATACTGTAACATTGTAAGAACAAAATAATCAGCAGATTAACTGATAATGAGAATAATTATTTGCAGCCATAATCTGTTCGTATTAACATGAATTTTAGCTTTCTTATTCATGACATTATGGAAAACAAACGTCCATTACTCCTTTAGTTTTAGTTAGTTAGTTATTCTCTAGCTTTCAGTATATGTGGTTGAACAGGAGCAGATTTACTGTTGCTGTGTAATGTCACAAAGCAATGCAAATTACTATTATCCTTCTTATAGGCAAAGGGCCAGAAAATATTCTTTTTTTGCCCTTTTGAACAAGTTATTCAGTGAAGAGTGTCTTCAATGTTGTGACTCTTAGAAAGAGTGAGCCAATTTACATCGCTGCTGGATGACACCCAAAATCACGGCCTCTTCTCTGAGCACTTATCTGCCCTGGCGTGACTCAATGTGACAGACAATTGTCTGCTGTCACATAATACAAGCTGAGATCATCGTAGGGGAACACAGGGTTTCCCCCCTGAGGCAGCAAGGAGAACAGACGAGAATGTGATCAAACGGCATGACAAAAGATGTACAGCGGCGCGATGAAATCTGCCGCTGGTGGTGGATGGTAGTTTGTTTCCCCCGTTTCTGGCCTCAGGAAGCGGGGCTCATGATGCTGAGCTTGAAAATGCTAATGTTCTGAAGAACTAATTTGAGAGTTTGTTTAATTTTGTTAATTTTTTTTTTTGCCAAATTCAAACCTGAGAGGGTGCCAATGACAATGAGCCATTTGAGAAAGACAGACATTTCTCACAGTAGATATTCTGACTGATGTCATGAAAAACACAAGTGTAATTAACAACATGAATAAAGGCAGCTCCGGCTTCTTATAGCGTGCATGCTGGCTCATCTGCAGACTTACTGGGATACTTACATGGAATGAAGCCATTTTTAATTAAATTAGTTCTACCGGTGCTTTTCCTGATATGGCAAGTCAAAACATCTGCTGTGAAAAGGTGCAATGATTATTGAGGCTGAGGGATACGGTGAAACATTCAATTATAAGTTAAGTGGTCAGACTTTGAGCTGAGTGAGTGTTAAAACATAAAAAACCTGTCAAGTTGGGTACTTTTGACTTTTAAACAATGATATACCACCATGGCAGTTACAGACTTTGTTCCTCCGTTACATAAAGTTTGAACAAGGCTGTATAATCAGTTTCACTTCAGATTTCGGAAGGAAGGTGTGTACAGTATAATACGCCATAGTTTAGACTAGATTAGATTTTATTCTGAAGCTATAACATAATCATGATATTTTTTACTCACTTCTTGTACAGCTGAAAACAAATTGATTCATCCTTAAACAGAAAATGTTCTATGAGAAATATACGTATTCTCAGGTTAAAGGTTCTAAAATGCGTAGATTTGCTGCTTTTTTAAAAAATCTTTTATGATATTAAATTGACACTTTTTTTTTTTTACTACTGCCTAATATTTTTGAAATCAAGCAATAATTGAAAAAGTATTCTGAAGATGTATAAATAGTGAAATTAATCATTGGGTACTGTCCTAATTTCTGGTTCCTGGAATGTATTAGAAAATTTGAGTTGGAACTACCAATAAATTAGGTATTTTTATTAAAATAAGAATGATGTAATTGAGTTTATATGACTTTGGTTGTTTACAACTGATTTCTTATTCAGTATAATGAAAGTCCCTTAGCAGAGTTAGTCTGAGATGATCAAGTACATAGTCAGAGGTACTTTTCCAATCACTAAGAAAGTAAGAAGATGGTATAATGATGCACTCTTCATCAGACCACTGAAAGAAAGTTTCACTTTCACACTAAAAAAAACCACAGCAAGGCATTTGAAAAGCTGCCTGAGCAGAAGTGGAGTGCAGGCTTGCTCTTGTCCATTTTAGGAAGAGACTTTGAACACAATCATTCTATCTCAACAAACTTGACAAGTGCAGCTTGAATGAGTCCTCCTGTTAAACATTACACGGCCCAATAATATCACAGATGTAGATAGATAAATAGATAGATACTTTATTTAACCCGAGGGAAATCCAAGAATGAATATGACACCTTATTTTTAAATGTGTAATGCACTGAAAGTTTCCCTCGAGTTAAACATAGAAACTTTACTCACTGAAACAATGACTAATATTAGACCACTTCTTATGACGTACAACTCCAGAAACACTCCGTCATGTGCTCCCCCTTTAACTTCCCCTTTGTACTCACAGAATACAGGTTGTCAAGACAATAGAAAGATGTAATGTTTATCACATTGTATGCGTTGCTTAGTATGTGCAGTCTGTTTCCTCAGTACCATAAATATCATTGCCCACTGGGTAGTTCTGAATTGACAATAAAGATATGTGACATGTTGCACGAGGCAAATTAGGTCCCCAGATAGTAACAAGTAAAGGTCAGAATACAGCTTTACATCTAAATGGGCTATTATGAGGAAATGTACTTCATGGCTAAACAAAAACTAAATCAAAGAGAATTGTGGGTGGTATACAGGCAACACAAGCAAATAAGTGATATCACTGCCATACAGCAAAATGGGTCATACTTTATACAAACACTGAAAGCAAGTATTCCAAAACAAGGAAATGGGAATGTGTTGTATGATAAGTGCACTTCCTGCCTTCCTAGTCGTGCTGTGAAAGCCACAAGTTGGCATCAATGCTGCAGATCAGCCCATGAACAAAGTATAAGAACATGTACAATATAGCATTTGATCTTTGTATTATGTTGAGTTTCCATCTGTGTTGGACATGTTCTGCCACGTTTCGTCTACTGCAGCACTTTTATCTAATCCATGTTTTTAACAAAAACAAACAGACTGACTGCAAGAAAATCTGTCTGAGCTTCATCTACCTGCTGCCACACCCTAAACCACACTGTGCCAACAGGCAGGGCGAACTCAGCCCAGGTAAATCCGTGCTTTTATCTATTCAAAGTAGACTGGATCCGGAAAAGGGAATGGCTGTTTACTTTTCAACCTCTACAGTTGAGTCTCATCCTTATCAGACCAACATTTGAAGAAGTTCAAAGTTTAGTACAGTTTTTTAAAAAAAGGCGCGTTTAGACAGCAGGTATACAAACACATGCATGCCACATATAAAACTAAATTAATATAGTTAACTCGAGCTGCAACCAATGATTTTCAATTATTATTATTATTATTATTATTATTATTATTATTATTATTATTATTAATAATAATAATAATAATAATAATAATAAATAATTAATAATAATAATAATAAATCTTAATACCCCAGAACACTACATAAATTAGCAATTGTTTTACATGTAAAAGGGTGGAAGCAGGGGGTTTTGGGCATTTTTGGTTTAAAAAATGATTTAATTAATTAGATGATAATCAAAATAGTTGCTGATAAATGTTCTGTCGATGAATTTATCGACTAATAAGCTCTATAGTTCACATGAGTGCATGTCTTTAGCAAAAAAAAAAACATGGGTAGAGCTAACTGTAACATGATATCAACAGAGCGGAGATAAACCTCTTCGCTCATCTGTCTGGGTGGGGCATTAGGGAAGGAGTTAGAGAGCGAGTCGTGCCGGTGACACTGAGGAGCCAGTTCTCCCACACAGGCTCATGTTTCACAGCCAGCGGCACGGCTGGAGGTTAGACTGGGCACGAGACACCAGACAGCCGCACTATTTCAGTATTAAAGGAAAAGATGACTAAACGAGACCTTTACAAACCTGCGAACACTGTTCTGTAGCTCCCGCTGTAGCTCGGGGACTTGTATCTTGTGTTTTCTGACCCGTTTCTGTTTCTCAACTTGTTTTCCTAGGCTCCAAGCTTTAGGTTTAGACTTTATTTTACAGCACTACATTCCACCTACACCTGGTTTTGTCTACAGTTTTGAATTATTTACAAGTCAAATAGTGCTGTTGGGAGAAGGGTTGGCATTCTGGCGCAACAGCTTGGGGTTCTGCCTTCAGGGGGGGAGCATGTGTTTGTTGCAGTTATGCATACAAAGATGTGTGTGTGTGTGTGTGTGTGTGTGTGTGTGTGTGTGTGTGTGTGTGTGTGTAAGAGACGCAGTGTCATGCCGTTGGGCTAAACAGGTGTGTCCGGTCAACTGAAATGCAGTGACGGCTCCACCTGCTGCCATGCATTCTGTCAAATTTGAGAGGACTAACCAAGGACATTAACAAGAAGTCAACATGTTGTGAGACGTAGTTGTCCAGTGTTTGTTGTGCCACCGTCTGCTGCTGTCGCCACCTGAAGCTCAGCATAGTGACCGGTCAAAACAGTCCGTACGGTGTGTATTAATAAACCTGACTTCCCGTTCCAGTGAGTCTACAGTCAGCCCATTCCAAAGGCCATGAAAAACCTCTGAGTCACCACCCGTCACACGGCCGAGCCAAGATTCCAAGAGCCAGAGCACCATGGCAACCAAACATCAAACACTCGGGCTAAAGTATAGCAGATAAAGCCGGCCCGGGCCGGACTGAGCGATTCTTTTCCACCACACACACGCATCAAAAGGATCTGCTTCCTTTTGAAAACAATATTGCAGAGGGAGCCGTTGCTACTTTTCTTGCCTGGTAGCTGGACAACTAAAAAGAAGCACAATGACATGGGGGACGTTGTGGAGGTGAATACAAAATGTAATAATACTGGCTTTTTCTTTTTTCCCAGAGCTCACCACAAAGTCAACATCCACCTTCAGTAAGAGCAAATTTACAAACCATAGATTGACGGGCTGGGTGAACAGCGTTGCAACTGACACCACAGTGAAGGTCAGCACCCAAATACACATCTGCAGAGTACAAATGAGTCACATTAAAAGCACATTTCCTGCAGAATGTTTTCTTTAAATCAATCTTTCCAAAAGCAACTCAGAGCCACGCCCACTGAGTTTTGCATTCATTCACTTGGATATGCTTCAAAGTTCGCATTCAACAGTAAAGTCAACTTAGTGATAACACACACAATACAATAGTGTGAACTGGGGCAAAGCACTCCCTGCCATGTGCGTTCCTACTGTATTTGCTGTCAACACCGACAATATGCCGCCTTCTTGAAATTCACCTTGTTAAAAAAGCATGTGTTGAATGTCTATCTCTATATTCTCTCCTCTACTCTCTAAAAAGGAAATTTGTCTGCAACTAATACAGACTGTAGAGGAGCAAATGTAGCCTGACAAGTAAATGTACTGCAGGAATACAAATACTATACGTTTAGTAGTTTGATTTTCTCAGACCCTTCTTAACCAAGGGGCACTTTGCCAAGACGTTGACACATTCCTTGGGCAGCCACCACTGGCGGAGCCCTACGGCAGGAGACTGTTCTGCAGTCATCCGGCTACATAGCTGAAATCAAATCTGAGGAGATCACAGTCATCAAACTCTGTCAACCTGCAGGTGAAACTGCTTCATACATTCAGTAAACATCCTAAAAAAAGATAGAAATAATTAAATTATACAGAATTATCTGCTGTTAACTCACAATGCACAATACCTGAAGTAAATCATTTATTACCCTCTACCCTCACTCAGGTCTGATGACTTTTATATGACTTTCTATTAGTTAAATATTAACTTTATTGATGCAATTGACTACTACAAGAGCATCACATTTAACACATATGTGGTTATGTGAAACACATACAGTGTTTCTCTTGCTCATAATGAATAGATAAGAGTTTTACATTGTTGGTACAACTCCATGTTTCTCAACCCATGATCTGCTCACGAACAGCCAGAGCACGTTTAATCATTCATGCTGCCGGGATTTTGACTTGGCGAGGAAAAATGATCATATTTCAGCGATCTTGGCTTCCTCACACTGGCTACCTGTTGCTTTCAGAATTGATTTCAAGTTATTATTGATTATTTACAAAGCCCTGAGAGGCTTCACTCACGCTATTCATCAGATCTTTTATTGCCCTATGTCTCTTCCCGCTCCCTGAGATCCTTACATATGTCATTCTTGGTTGTTCCAAGGTCCAGATTGATACACAAAAGTTATGGAGCTTTTGCAGTCAGGGCTCTTAGACTTTGAAATGATCTGCTTGAGGAGACCAGGGCTGTCTGTCTCGTCTTTTAAATCACTTTTTTCAATTTGCTTATGGGTGATTTCATTTATGAATTATAAACATTTTAGTTCATTTTGCTCTGTGTTTTATAATGTGTTCATTTTGATCTGTCTGCTTTTAGTTATTCTCATTGTGTTTTAAATGTGTTCTGTTATTATTGTAAAGCACTATATTTCATTATTTTGTTTATGATTAAAATTATTATTATTATCTAACATTAAAAGTGCAACAGACTACAGATGTGAATTCTAAACCTTTGTCCATAGTGTCAATATCTCATACAGCTTTAAGCATCTGAGTTGTGTCAAACGTAGTAATGAAAGACTTTCTGTCATTAGGGCAATAATTCTACCTCAACAGTACAGACTGTGTATGTTAAAGGTGGAGCCCGTTTGACTGAAGGTGTGTAATTTCCACCTCCCCTGGGGTTAAAGTGACAAAACTGTTCTTGCTAAGTCATACAAACTTAACCACCAGGAATGTCATCTACAGTGTTAATGTCGGGTATGGCTCCACACTGCATTCCTCATAGGAAATGAGGCTGTTGCACCACCTGAGTTGTGCTGAACAACAGCAGGTGTTAACTGGAGGCATCACAGCACAAAAGGTAAAATTACAGCATTCAGATCCACATGTTCAGTTGTTTTGACTGCGACGCCGCCTTAACCACTGCTATGTAATGTTTTGGAAACATATTAACATTTTACGATGTCAGTTAAAAAGAACACAAACGCAAGAGCAAACCTGCACCGGCTGATGTGCCACAGCAAGTACAGGGACCTAACATACCGCGATGCCATAACATTGTCATCATAACTGATAAATTACTCAATATTCTTATCTCACCTTTGTGGCTTAACTTCAAAAGAATGATTTATCTGAATCATCATCTTGTACTATACCACAGGCATGATTTGCCTATAATCTGACAAGCCCCTAATTCCCGGACTAAGAAGCACAGGAGTATTCCCAAGTTACTGTGGGATCACTTGCCAAAAAAACTGGGAATTCCCACCACAAAGGAACCAGACAACAGCAAATAAATGTTATGTCATCAATACTGCAGCACAACTTTAAAGATGTATTTATGGTTGTTTTGATGAAAGCCTGTTTTATTCTCTTGCATTGTGAGTGAAAAATAACAAAACAGTAACTGAATGTTGTATGTACTGTATGTGTATAATATATTATCATATACTATAAATACGATAACATGTACTGTATGTGTAGCCACACCCACTCTGACATCACTACTATAACAAAACCACTCCCTTTCAAGCTCCACCCTCCCACATGCTCCTCCTACCTGGTTTTAAGCTCCTTGTGCTCCTCCTTGATCTTGCTCAGATCCAGCTGCAGGCGTGCTCGCTCCTTGGCCACCTGGTCCAGGGTCTTGCGGGCGTCGGCCAGCTCTGCCTCATAGGCCGACTTCATGCCCGACACATCGCGGGTGACTGAGGACTCAGACTCAGTGATGCGTAGTCGCAGGCCAGCGTTCTCCATCTCCAGCGAGCGCACCTTGTCGATGTAGACAGCCAGTCGATCATTGAGGTTGCACAGGTCCTCCTTCTCCTGCAGCCTGGTGATGCGGGCCGGGGAGACGCCAGCGGTGCCACCGCGGCTGGTGCGTTTCTGGCTCGGGGTTTCCATGGTAATAATGGCTCAGCAAGAGGTGCAGAGGGGGTGAGTCACTGGCTGTGGGGGAGGAGGGCAAGGGAAGAAGAGTTAATGAAAACCACAGTATCTGGGCTCCCTTCCCTAGAAACACAGTGCACCAAATCACAGGCTGAATCACACATTAAACTTTAATGCAGTTTATACTGAAGAAATGTTCCAGTCTTGCATAACCATGATACTTGTTTGGGCAGCCTGCCTTCAGTGCTGGGTCTGCTCATAGTTCTGCATCATAATG
Source organism: Dicentrarchus labrax (assembly GCF_905237075.1). Classification (NCBI taxonomy): domain Eukaryota; kingdom Metazoa; phylum Chordata; class Actinopteri; family Moronidae; genus Dicentrarchus; species Dicentrarchus labrax. Next base: position 4,928,303 of record NW_026136707.1, on the reverse strand, counting down.
TATCCCAGGATCCTTTTTCCACAGTCAGTAAGCACATCTATAAAACTTAATTAATAACCATCCTCTACTGTATTTGCATTGTATGAATGTGTGAAAGTAATTTGGTTCTTGTTTTTTAGGACTTCAGATTTTTAGGATACAAAACCCCTGTTATTTTATAAAAAGGAAGCATTACAGTTTTCCTGCCCTTTTCCTGCTTGTAGTGCTCCTGATAACAGCCCTTATTCACGCTGATATTTTCACTGCAGAGCGTAACACACTGTCATAACACACACCTTGTTGTAGGAGTAGTTAAGCTACTTTATGCAGTTCGCTCCTGAGCAAACAAATTTTCCCACAAGCACCAACCCGACCTTCGGCTTGCACACACAAGGCAATTAAACACTGTTATAATTGCTCTTAAAATATGCAGCTGCAGCCAGGGACACCAAAATAAATAAAAACACATCCCTCCTTCTCTGCTCTCCGGAGTTTTGGGTAAAATGGAGGCAAACCACAATTGCTTCCACTAGTTTACCGAGATCAGCATGTTCTGCAGTGATCATTTCGCCCACAGCACCAACATAATACCAAAGTGTTGAGTCATAGCATAAACAAATGCTGCAGGATGCCCTGATAAGGACATACATCCACTTTGCGCCTGTTTGGATGTGTGCTAACAGTGAATTGAATTAAAGGTCGCCGCATTACAGGCATCTGTCACTGAAGATACAATCCAAAATTGTATTTTTAAAATATTCTAATATTATATTTTAGGGTAGATTTGAAAATAAGAGAGGGAAAAAAAAGAAATTTTGCCCTTTGAAATCTTTAATTGGCAATGCTTAAAAAAAATCCAATTATGGTCAAAGTTATGGTCGAGTCAGCAATATTAATAAATGTATCAGTATTGTTTTTATCAACTGTGGCCAAACAGGTGTAACTTAAGAACTATTATATTCCTCAGCAGCTGCTCCACTCACAACCCAACCACCCTTTCCCAGTGAATGGCGGGAAAGCATACTCCAAATTTGGTTCAGCAGTGGGCGGATGCACCAAACTTTGCCATCCATCCTCTCACCGCCCATTACCAAAAGTGCACCCAAGGACATGCACGCCCATGTGGGTGGGATGGAGCACACACACACATGTACATGATACGTACACACGCCCACAGAGCAGACCCATTTACTCACACAAGTACTCTCTGCACTAACTTTGAATAAATGAAGCATCCATTTAAGCTCCCAAAATGTGCCGAGCATTAACAGGTGCTGTCTGATGTTCCACTCTTCAACAGAAGCAGGCAGTGAAATCAGCTACAACTTTTTAAAAGTTATGAAAAGTTATTCCACACCACTCCCTGAATAAATGAAATTGAAAATAACTTTGATCTGCTGAACAAGTTAAAGCACCATACTATGACCACATTATTTACACAACAGTGGCTCTTTCTGGCAGAGTAACCAACATAAAATGTCTCACAGGGAGACAAGAATCTGAGGAAACTCTGTGAACCTTACCTCAGTTGTTTGAGAACCTCTCGACTGCGTAGAGAAGAGGATCCGTTGAATAATGCAGTCTTGCTCTCTGCTAGTGGGTGTGTGTGCCTTTGGCTCGTGCCCTGAACTGCTTTCCTAGCTGTCGCTCACTGCACATGTACCTACTGCTGAAGAGAGAGAGAGAAGGGGCGGGAGCACAAGAGAAGGGAGGGTGGGGCGGTGAGGAGGAGTCAGGGTAGACAGACTTTTTGTGTGTGTGTGTGTGTGTGTGTGTGTGTGTGTGTGTGTGTGTGAGTGAGTGAGTGAGTGAGTGAGTGAGTGAGTGAGTGAGTGAGTGAGAGAGTGTGGACACACACAGTGCAGCTGCTGAGCGTTATCTCTCCCTGCACTGGCCCTATCTTTTCCTTTCTCCTTTCATTTCACTCAGACAGAGCTCTCGCAGACAGACTGACCTCAGCGACTGGTGCAAGTGGTCTGTCAATAAAACGCGGTGACACTGATGATACTGAACAGCTCCTAGGTGGGTGAAAGTGTGTGAATGTGCGGATCTCACCCTGCTCCACCCTGCTGCTAAAAAGAATAAATACTAAGCCCACTTTTCTGTTTGAAAACGGCTGTGTAGAGTAAATAAATGGACGAGAAATTTCTGTTTCAATTTTACAAAGCAGAAAAGGAAAATCCTCTCTGCTTCAGGCGTGAACAGAGGTGACCTCAGCACACACAAACACACAAAATCGAAATTATCAAACAAGTCCAAAGTACATAGAAATCATTAATTACCTCATAGCAGGTTACTGGTGTTATCCATAGCAGAAATATAACTTGTCAGTAAGCTCGTCCATTGACAGCCGGGAGGTAAAAGTCCACAAATCTTGTGCATTATATTCCCAGTGAAAGACAGAATAATTCCCACAAGACATCTTGACAGACTAAAGGTCTGACACTCAGAACCGAGTTGATTCTGGTTTTATATTTATTTCCTCGGGGTGGAGTTAATGGAATCACAGGTCCAATCAAGTTCTGATGCAAAGGAAAAAGATGTTTTCAGCGCGCGTGTGTGTGCGTACGTGTGTGTGTGTATGTATCTCTTCACCATGGAAATGAAAGCTACTTCATTCATGTGTGTGTGTCTGTGTATGTGCATGTGGTTAAACAAGGGGCAAGACAGTGTCTCTGTTTTTGGGCATGGGGCAGGCCCAGTGGCTAAGGGTGTATTCTGGCTTCAGTGTGGCCTTCCAGTGGAAAGGAGCCGTCAGTCTCTGAGTCACACATCCCCATACAAACACCGTGCTTCAGCCTCCACCTCCTCTCTGCCTCTCTCTCTCTTTTTCTTTATCTTTCCATCTCAAGGTTTTTTGTTTCCATGGAAGTCATACGAAGACAAGAATGCCTGGCTGGCAGCCCAAACATCTCTCTTAAAACAAGCTTTTCTACAACTCTCTTCTTGGGGAAAAAACTATTTCCTTTTCTTGTGCTGTCTGTGTGCACAAACAATAATTCAATCACATCTCTTCTTCTGCGAGCAAGGGACTAGCAGAGCAAAACATTTCAAGCCTAAAAAAAACAAACTATAAAGGCTGAATGAGAAGAGAAAGTACATGCAACAAATGATCAAAAACGGTCAACACAATTTCCCAGAAGCCAGTGTGACATACACAAATATCTAGTTTTGTCCAACCAACAGCCCACAAGACAAAGATATCCAGTTTACAATGATATTAAAAACTGAGAAGAGCAGAAATTATTCACATGGGAGAGGCTGGTACCATTAAATGTCTGGCATTTTGGCTTGAAAAGTGAGTCAAAATGGGCGCCCTGTTAGCTCAACTGGTAGAGTTGGTCCCAAGTGAGTCAAACAAATTCATTAAAAGTAGCTGCTGATCAATCGTACAACTACTCAATCCATTGATCAAGTTTCAAAGTAAGTAAAGTAATGCAAAGTACTTGCACAGTGGTGCAGTTCTACCTGTTGGCTCTCTGGACTTATAAGCCAGGATCCTCGTCTGTAAAATAATTACTGTATATTATTTGGATGCTGCTTTCAATGAGATTTGGAAAATTCAAAAAGTAAACCTGGATTTTCAACTACTACCATTCAAGTCTTCAGCCGGCTGACTGACACACAGTTGAGCTGTGAATCCCAGATGCACTCATCAAGTGCAAAGACAGGAACAGGCATGACAGACTGTGATGCAACTCAGACAAGACACTGAACAATGCGTTAGCAGTCAGTTTTCTTTCTGTCCCTGCTCTCTCTCTCTTTCTACCCTCACAACATTCCAAGCGGGCAGCACAAAATAAGGCGTGCCCGTTGTGCAATCTAGAGGTTTTATTTCTCCATTAGGATCCACTGACTTGCTGCTCTCTTGGGAAAAATGTGCAATGACAAAGAAGAATTTCTGCATGAGAAAATCTGGTGAGGGAAGGAAGAATTTTTCCAGACTTCAGTAGGCTACTGTAAACTGTTCACCCATTCCAGTTTCAAAACCTGAGGAACAGCTTACACAGGCAATGCAGTACATACAAAATCTCCTTTTATCACCTTCTTCTCCATTTACTGCACAGACTCATAACTCATGATCCAATGACGTGACGAAACAACGACTAATTTGTATAATTAAAAAATTCACAGAAGCATTAATCTTTCATTTGACAAACCACCAGTGTCGCTTACTCAAAAACACGTTAACTGTACGTTAGTGTGTATCGACGCTTGCATTGTACCTCAACAGCAGCTATTATTATAAAGCAGTCTTTCACTGTGTAATCTGTTCGAGAGACCATTGTTCACACATCTGCATTAATCATTAATAAAACAGTGCTACCATATCTCTGTTTAGTGCACAATAACCCAATATGCTTTGGAAAGGTTATGATAAGCAAGTAATCTACAAATACTTGTGTTTGGTTTTTTTTCGTTTCTTCTGTTTTTCAAAGTAAAGCTAAATATTAGACATTCTGTCCATTTCTACAGGTATAACATGGACTATGAAGCTTACCATGCAAATTACTAGTGATCAAAGCAGCCTATAGTCTTATGCAAGTCCATTTTATAATGTTTCATAATGCACAGGAAATTTGGAATAAATATTGCTGAGACAGGCAACACAATGTGTTATCTCTGATGACAGATTAAGTTCTTGGGTGGGTCTAAACAGATATGATGGGGAAGGATCAGAGGCTTGTCTCATTATTTCAATCAGCAATTTGAGGAAGTAACTGTCCCGGGGGGAAATTGAGGAAACTGCAGAAGGGACAGAGCATCAGGCCGAATAATCAACTACTGTGGGATGGGAAAACTTGCGTGTGTGATGTTGCGTGTGTGATGTTGCAGTGGTGAACAATCTCACCTCTGGAGTCACTTCTGTTTCTACCGGAAAAATAGAAGTAAATATACTGACTGTGGTTTATGAATTAAATTATTCATTGTTCTACGTTAAATCCAACCATCCAACAGTAAATAGGTGGAATTAGCTCCATGCGTTCGTTACTACATAGTTCAAATTTGTATATCTTGTCTGTATAAGCCATCAGTTGTTTTATTGTTTACAGTCTAATCATGAGCCTGTCAGTCATCTGTGAATCACTTTGAATTCCACAGACCTGTACAAAAGGGTGCTATACAAATAAAGTTTGATTGATATCTAGATTGATATGCTTCCTGCACCAATAATAATAATAATAATAATAATAATAATAATAATAAATGTAAAATATATATATTACAACATTGATAGAGGATATTTTACGTCCTGAGTACTTTCATACTTTAACCAAATTAACTATTTTTGACATTGTTATTCATACTTTTACTTAAGAATCTGAATACTTCTTTCACCACCCTGGGGCAGCTGTGGCTCAGGAGGTACAGCAGGTAGACCACTAATCAGGAGGTTGACAGTTCGATCCCCAGCTACTCCCAATGCAAGTGTCCCCTGTGCCATCGGTGTGAAAGTGTGTGAATGGGATTAGTTCATTTCTGATGAGAAGTTGGCACCTTGCACATGGCAGCCTCTGCCATCACTATATGACTGTGCGTTAATGTGGCGTGTAGTGTAAAGAGCTTTGAGTGGTTAGAGACAGGAAGGCACTATATAAGTGCAACTCCATTAATGCATTTCCATTTTGATGCATGTATTCAAAAACACCTAAAAGGACCACTTGAATTAACTAACTCATACTGCTGAAGCCTCAGCTGAACTTGATAATATATGTTTAGACATAATAAGGGATGTTTGTCCCCAATTTCTTGTACACTGAAATTTCTTTAGGATCTCTTTGAAGCTTTTTTTTCCCCAATTACAGTGACCAATATCCCTTTCAATATACATATAAACATTTAAGTACTGTAATAAGATACACTTGAATAACTTTACAAACCACTACCCTCAGATAAAACAAATGTTAAATATTAAATTAATTTAAGTACATTTTATCCTTTCTAAGATGATATACTCTCAGCATAGCTACTCTCAATGATATAAAAGATAAAAATATCAAACACATCTCAGTGTAACGTGATATTCAGCAGCCTCCAAAGTGACCATAAAGTTGAATCAACTCCTCTCTAAAACAGTTTCCACAAAACTGAGCATTATAACCTTCAGGAAGGTAAGATTCACTATATTAGACTGGGTGCAGTGGTGGAAGAAGTACTCAAATATTTTACTTAAGTAAAAAGTAGCAACTCTTTTGTATTATTAACCCTAATCTGTAGAGTAAGTAAAGTACCAAATACATTTAGTGGAGTAAAAAGTACAACATTTGCCTCTGAATTGGAGAACGTTGCAGACAATAGAAAAACACAAACAAAGTACCTCAAAATTGTACTTAAGTGCAGTTCTTGAGTGAATATATAAGTACTATCCGCCTCTGGCTGGGTGTACCTAACCAACTGTTATCTCTGTCCATCCCTGCAGTCCGATTTCCTCATGAATGATGCTGCAGCTCTCACACTGCGCCTCTCTGGCGCCCCCTGTCTTCTCTGTTGTCTGTTGTCAAATCATTCACAAGCACAGCGAAGATACTAAGCGCCATCCACTGGCTGACACACTGAATGGAAACTTGAGGGTGACGTCCCCCAACATGGGTCACAGAGTTCACCAATTGGTTCAACATCCTGCCTGCCTCCTTTAAGTAAGGACCCGAAAACACAACACACAGCCTTCCAGTTTAAACATTATTTACACTTATTACACAGAAACGGACTCAACTGGCTGCACCTACCTTCTCTCTCTGGGAAACAATGAAGCGCTTCTGCAGTCGTTTAAAACATGCCCCCCCTTTTTTTCCACGGTCACTACTGACCTTTCAAAATGTCGACAGTCCAGTTAATCATGATATTATCCACTGGGTCGGTTTTTCTTAGAACAAATCGGTGCAGGAGAACTCCTTTGAGCCGAGCCAGCAGCCAACAGCCACCTGCAAATCAACACACTTGATTAAACTGCCAATCTCTGCTAATTACAATGCAGCCTATAGGCGCCACCTGGCGACCATCATTAATGCTTGAGACCGCCTCGGATTGAGATTATTTTTAGCTGGTGAGGAATTTTCAGAGAAAGCAGGTGAAGTTTGTAGACAATAAAATATATGTACTTTGGAGTCTGTAAACTCAGTGCTACAGAAATCTCAACAAATTCATCACAGATCCATCACATCACCATTCAGATACTTCATATCACAGCAATCATCAAAACACTTTGATTGAATGCTCTGAGTACAATAACAGTGGTATACATTTCGCTCGGGACCCCCTGGAGAGCCCTGAGGGGCCCCTCCATGGACTCCATGGACCCCACTTTGGCAATAATTGATACACTGACCTGAGCTGGGTTTCACATGAATTGATAATTTAATTAAACTGGCAGCCAGGAAGCGTCATACAAACATTCCTCAAGGCAGCTATACCAAGCACGGCCACCACTATCAAGCTGTACAGATGGCCCAGTTGAATAGTGCAGTCAGTTTAATTCCCCGTGATCCCAAACTCATTCTAAACACAAACAAAAAGCACAAATTAAAAACAACTAAAGGGTGCTGCTGGAAATATTTTACAGAGCTCTGGGTGGGTATGCTTATCATTATGTAACAGCTGAACATGAATTTTACATGACCTATGTTACCGAGCTGTGAATGGTTTGTTTACATTCATAATGTTCATAAATGATGGAACAGGACTGCAGGTCACTCGGAGGCCTCATGATCTCTGAGAAAATAAGGCCGAGAATGTACCCATGCTTGCTGTGATTGTAGCTTACGTTGGTACTAAAACTGTACCTTCAGGGCAGTTTTCGTTTGTCATCTGTAACTCTGAAATGACTGCATAATCGCACTAACAAAGATGTACATATTTTGATGCTTTGGGAGGAAACTACAGCCTTCAAAATGTTCTTTTAGGCTGGAGCCCAACAGTAAACATGTTTATGATCCAAAAGATCAATCTCTGAATGACATACAGTTGTGGAAGAAGTACCCTGATCTTAATTACTTATATGAAAGTAGCAATACTACAATTTTAAATACTCCAATACAAATAAAAGTGCCACACAAAATGAAAAGTACTATTAGCAAATATCCAAAGTGCTCCAAAGCTAAACTGACAATTTCACAGTGTTATGTGACCATATATATTATATTTTATTTATTATCAGCATTTAAATGTTTTTTAGTCATCACACGGAAAAAGCCACACCCGCAAACAGAGGAAAAAAGCAGTGCCGTTGTAAACAGAATAAACTATATGGAGAAACTGATGGAGAAATATGATCAATATGTCAAATACAGGAGGAAATAGACAGTTAATGCCTGTAAGCTGTACTTTTCTTCTACAAATAATGTAATGTTGTAATGTTGCCCACATTAATCCATTCCTTTTGCCTGAAAATATCAGTAAAATCAAAGTTTACATCACTAGGATAATTTAAGACACCATCCAGTATCAGTGCTATCCTCCAGGACTACTACTACTATATTAACAAACAAACAATACAAGAATAAGACAGTTACAACACATCAAACAGCATGTTCATCAGGTGTAATGTCCAGATCTCAGTGAAGTTATTCAGGTTTATTCCAGACATAGGCACAAAGACACTACAGGATTCTCTGGATTCTCTTGCTAGTTTAGTAACTTTATTGTCTCTGGCTTCAGCATAAAGCCTTTAAAACAACACAAGAGATACTTTTTTTTTTAACTTCATACACTGTTGGGCAGTTAAAATGATAGCAAATGATCACATTTGATAAGATCATTGTATATTTTTTTCTTAATATGCAAAATTAGTTTTAAATGTAGCAGTCAGATAAATGTAGTGGAAGTCAAGTCCTAAGTAGTGGCGCATTAAGTATTCAAACTTAGTGAGTAATCGTCCTCTATTCAAAAATGGCATAATGGCTCCTTCCAGAGGTTTGTATTACTGTACATGCATTAATGTGTAAACAACATAACAACATTAACTACTACTGCTGGGTAGTTATTGTGTCATTGTGTATGTAAAATGAATCTAAATTGTAATGTTTCTCTCTAAAAATGTAGTGGAGTAGAAGCATAATATGAAAATACTCAAGTAAATTACAAATACTTCAGAATTTAACTTTAGTATGGCAATTGAGTAAATGTATTTAGTTACTTTCCACCACTGGTATTATGTAGCATAAAATATAAATACTCAAGTGAAGCAGATTCGTCTAAAATGTTCCTTAAATACACTACTTGTGTAAATGTACTCAATTACTTTCCATCACTGATTATACTGTCTGAAAATGACATTAAAGCTGATCCACTTTGCTTTTTATCCTTGACATATAAAAATGATCTTGAAGTGCAGTAGAGCTGCATGTTGTGCAATCAGGTGTGAGAGGCTTTAATTCTACCACGCCATCATAATTCAGTGACATTTTTTAAATTCAAATGTGACCCAACCAGTAATTCTACAGTGTGATAAGGATCGCGTGACTTAATCCTTCTGCAGATCAGAAAGAATGCACTCTTTCATAGCGTACCGTTAAAGCCATATTTGACTATCCCATTGACGGCAGTACATTCAGTAAAATGAGAAAATGAAGGCCAAGAAGAAAGTGAAGACCAAGCAGGACTCTTGAGTTCAAAAGCTCTTAGTGACGTGTGTGAGATCACCACCGTACTGGAAGCAAGCGGTGAGGTGAGTCTTACTCATCACTAGGCGTGTCACTGGCTGTACAGCATCAATGTGATTAGAGAGACAGGGGTGTGGAGGGGGGGGGAGTCAGAAGAGAGATGACCTAATACCCGTAAAAAGCAATGAAGTCATACTACCTGACTCATATTCCCTGCTGACACCAGCTCTCCCAATCACAACATCCCAGTGCCTGTGTGTTTGTTGTTAGAGGGTGAGGTGTGTGTGTGTGTGTGTGTGTGTGTGTGTGTGTGTGTGTGTGTGTGTGTGTGTGTCAAAAAGCTTCATATGCATCTGAGTATTTCACATTGGGTGAGGAGAGACTGCACTTGCTTCTGTGTTTGTGTGTGTGGGGAGTAGACAAAATCACACATTGTTGTGCAGAGAGTTTAAAGATGGAAAAAAAAGTGCCAACATGTTTGTCTCACCAAAGGCTTTGCTGCAAGCATAGTCACATACATAGCAGAGCTAAAATTATGAGCAAGTCGATTGATCAACAATTATTTTGATTATTATTCATTTATCAAGCAAATGTGTAAAAAAATAAAATAAAATTCTGGACAGTTGGTTGGAAAAAATAAGCCATTTTAACATGTGACCTTGGAAACTGTGATTAGCATTTGTCAGTTTTTCCTTTTACATCTTACATACTAAACTATTAACTGACTAACACACACAAATTGAATAGAGTAATTAATCAAGAAAATAATAACCAGTTGTGGTCCTGAAAAAACAGCCAAAGTTGTGAATAACACTTTTTAGCTGTCTCACTCACAAACAGTAGTTTTCTACAGAGTGTATTTGTGGATCACACACTGCTCACTAAACAAATCCCCAAGCATTGTAAAAAAGTGAATAAGCTGACAGGATTGACTCCAATGTGGAATGAAAACCTAGATTTGAACTGTATTACTTTACAGAGTCTTCATGTCTTGTCTCAGCTTATTAAAAGAATGTGCAGTTTTAAACAACATACACATTAAGCTTCACTTTCTGGTAATACTAGTGAAGCTTAATGAGTCTGACTTACCCCAAATTTGGAATACAGTTTAATTGTACTCCATCCTCCTCTTCAACCCCCTTTCTCTCTGTTTTCTATTCTTTACTTGTTATTTTGTTGTCTGTAAGTACCCATGCTACTGCTGCCCTGCCCTTTTCTCCCATGAAAAAAAGTGGGAAAAAACAAATTAATACATCAAATAAAAACAAATACAAAAAAAACAACCAAATAAAACTTTTCTTTTGTTAATACAGAAGGGAAAACCCCACACACAACGTGGCCACTGCATTTAGTGTTTCATTTGTGCAGCTGATCGACTTCAGGGCTCTCGTCAGCTCATGAGCACAAGATGTGGTATCATTTGCATGAGGTCTTACATCATCCCTGAGAGCTCGTTCACTATGGCATCAGCACGTGGTGCTTAGCCAACATATCCCTTTGTGCTCACAGAAGCCTCATTCAAGTGACAGCGGGGCACCAGAAAAGTCTTGAAAAGGACATCTGGCCGTGGAAGTCAAAGGGATGTCCTTTAGGGATTCACAGACATGTCTTTACAACCTATTAAGCTTTTCTCTTTGAAAGACAGAAACTGTCCATAGGTGAGAGCAATATTTGCATGGGTTCTTGGACAAAGAGATTGGTATGTGTCTCTGCGGCACAGTAAACCACAGCATCTCCCCAAAGATGCCAGTCAGCCTTTCATCGGGGGAAAAAAAGAGAAACCGCACTACTGTGACGACCAGATGGTCAAGATCATTGAGTTTTTTTGTGTGCAAGTAACATGACCTCAACACTCTGTGTTTCACAAGTGTAGCTAACACACGCACACACACATATGCACACAGAAACACAAGTGTGCAAGTGAGAATTGTAGCCTAAAGCCATAGGCAGTGAGGTCTAAATGAAAGACCAGACCTGCTGTGGCTCATTCAGAGCAAGAGAAGGTTTAGTTCAGGGTCACAAAGGTTATGTGGTACAACAGCATCACCAATCAGGCCTCCAACAGGCCAAGCCTAACTCACACATCCAGGCAGAGAGGGATGTGTTGAATGGGGGGAAACACTATCCCAGATCCATGCTTTTTATTGATTGGGGCTCTGGACTCCCGGCGGACCCCTTTTAATGGAGCCAGACGACCTCTTGGACACACTGGCATACTCAGTGCACCACTGAGAAGCTGGCCCTTGTGTGGTGCTCGTCCCCATCCCAACCATGCTCTCACCCAATCCTCTGGTCTCTCCAATGGGTGGGGTGGGGATTGGGGGCAGACCCCCCGGGCCCACCCTCTAGTCCTTCATGCATCACGCCATCCTGCTCTCTTCCTGCTGCTGCTTTTTATCCATGTTATTGGGTGGAGAGGGGATGTTTTAATCCAGGACTCTTACCAGGAGTCTCCCTGTGAGTTCTCATCTGCAACACACCCTTGGGGAACAAACCCCTTCCTGATTGGCACCCAGAGAGCGCGTCTAGACTGTGATTATGCATGTAAATACACCTGCTCTATCGTTCTGGTAGCAGTTTTATCACAACATTTATATTTTATTCTATTTTCAGACATGGTGTTTGGAAATTTGTGATTATATTGTTGCTCAATTCTATGTGTTATTAAAAGGCAGAAGGCGTTCTCACTAGAAATGCTAAAATATTCATGCTGAATCTCCCTTAGAGTCACATGCCACGCTCAGTCTGTCATATAAGCCCAAATGGAAGACCGCGTGTGTGTTTAAGTTTTTCTTATTACAGGTAGAGTGTGAGAAAACACCACGTATGATGGAGAATTAATAATTGGGTTTAATGGAGGGAGTTAAAATGCACAAGTCATCTATAGAGTGAATTCAACACCTCCCCTGGGAACACAAAGCACACACACAGATTTCAAGAAATTTCCTTTCAACAGAAATGAATATATAAACATCAGTGGACATCAAATTCAGTGTTTTTATTGTGTTTTATTTATTGTTTTTGCTCATATGGACGGTGAAGCGGTGGAGCAATTAATGTTTTCTCAGAGAAAAACATCCCCAGAGTTTGCCTCGTCATTCAGGTGGCCTTACGCAACACATACTCACTGTACATCCCAACCATGCATATGCACAGATGGTAACGATAGGCTAAGCTCCAGTTAGACTGACAAGGAAGCTGAAAACATGACATCAGTTGCTGTTCAGCACTGTATGGCAATTTTATATACCAGACGCAATGTTTCCTCAAAGCTTTATTTATGGTGGTGACCCAAGAGTAATGATAATTTACAACTCAGTAATAAAATAATTATAGTATAAGAGAAATCTCCTCACTTTATTTTTTTCTGGTCTTACTTATTTATCTATTGCAGATAAATGAAAATTTCCAGGTTTTAATGGCAATAAATGTAAGTTGCAGGTACTTTGCTACCTGTTTGAAACCTAAAAAAAACTCCAAAAATTGAAGAAAAGTCTAACTAAATTAATACAATGATAATCATTCTTGTTATTTTATTATTATATTATTTTATTATTATTACTTCTTATTGCTGCAGTTTGAGTCTTTGTGTTGTACTACAACCATGCCGTCAGGCGTGGCTTCTGTCGAGGACATCTTGGGGAGTCTGTGCGCGAAACGAACGGCGCGGTTCTTTGTTCACCGGGGCTGCTGCAAAACCCTTGGTTTTTTTTGTGTGTGTGTGTGTTTTTTTTTTTAACGGGAAATGTGTGAGGGCTTTTCTGATGCTCCCTCGCTGCATAGGGTCTGCAACGCCTGTCTGACAACTCCCTTTCTCTTCTCCTCCTCGTATACAGCCCCCACCGCCCCCTCCAGACACCCTCTTTCCCTCCTATACATAACATCCTCATGCGCAACGGCGCCGGAGACAACAACGCGGTGACCTGCCGCAAAGCACGGCTACATAGAGGTGGGCGGACACCCCCCCAAAAAAAAAATGCCACTAACTCCTTTACTCTCAAAATTCATGTCAGATGGTCCGCGATCCCACCCATAATATGCAGGAGCAGCTCGTTTTTTCTCTGAACGTTAAAGTTGACATCATCTTTTCACCACCAGATGAACCATGTGCGCACTGTACTTGCACCTTTTGATACGCAACTGTTTACATCCTGGATGGCTATTCTTACATAAGTCGCCGAAATGCGGTTTTCGGGCTACACTGCAGCTCTAGAGAGCCGCGGACCAGTGTGCGTTGAGACGAGTGCGGTGCAGGATGTAAACTATGAGGTATTTTCTGCTCTTCTATAGGTAACGGGGGGGGGGGGGAAGGAGCTTGATTTGAGATGCCACAGGCTTGGGAACCTGAGACGGAATGGTACAACGGGAGGGCGGCTCGTTTTGTCTCGGCGAGGAGGGGAGCTGTGTAAACCAGACTGGGTGGAGCAACACATCGCCCGCCCCATCTATCGTGCAGACGGCCTTGTGTCCCGTTTGCCTGGAGCTCGGAGAGAGACTACTGTACTGAAAGTCTGGATAGAGAGAGAGGGGGCCGGTCTATGGGAGGGACTAGCGCAAAGGGGGGAATTGGAAGGAGGAGGGGGTGAGGAGGAGGCGGCACGGGTGCTGTTTCTCCAGTCTCTTTCCCCTGTCTTTGTCTCACACACTCTTTTGTTAGCCATGCCTAGCCTGCTGGTTCTAGCAGGGATCATGGAGAAAAATGGGGGCTACGGCGGGGATCTGGCCGGCTCCGGCTTCGGAAGCGAAGGTCTCCTTGTGCCGCCCGACGAGGAGGAAGACGACTCCCGTGCCCTCAGGGTCGCGCTGGGCCAGTTGTCTCTGCTGGGGCTCGGGGAAGGCGAGGACGGCGGCGGAGCCCCAACAACAGGAGTACAGGACCGGAGTAACAATAACAACAACCACCACAACCACACGAACAGCGTCGGAGGTGGCGGGGACACGGCGATTCTGCAAGGGAAGAGCAAGTTGTGCGCCCTGTACGAGAGCTCCTCAAGTGAGACGAAAGGACGAGGCTGCAACATAACAGAATGCGTCCCAGTGCCCAGCTCTGAACATGTGGCCGAAATAGTGGGGAGACAAGGTAAACCGCTGGCTTGCAAATAATTTCCCCCGTCAAACTTAGTGCTTTTATCCCACTAACAGTGCTGCATTACCCCCGCCGTGGTTTCCCGTGTGCTTTGTTTTTTGTTCTCTAACTGTTACCTGGTGTTATTTGACAAAGAAAAGGGAGTGGTGTGTGTGTGTGTGCTCGCGTGTTTTTTGTACTCCCCCGAGACATCAGCCTCCCACTTTTTCAGCCACAATGTTGCAAGTTCTCGTGTACTCATCCTAACACTCACACATTGAAACAAGTCGTTTCGCTGCTTTTGGGGGTTTTATTTAGCTTTTGCTTTTTTTTTTTTTTTTTTGGAGTGAATTTGCACAGAGAGCATGAGAGAGAGCCCACCCCACCCCCGCCCACCCCCCCGTTCCCTACTGGGCGAATTATTCTACATCCACGCCATCAATGTCAGCGCACAGACACACACTGGAGCACGGAGAGCACTTGCTTCCTTTGTCGTCTGAGACGCGCCAGACTGTTCAAAAAAGGCAACGTGCAGCAGGCGAGGAGAGGAATGTCTTTCACTTTTAAATGGTTGATAGGAAAATGGCCAGAATATACACGTTTGGTCTCAGTGGTGGAAGATGTTGTGCCTCTTTCCACATTTATTCAGCTCGTTGTTTATGTTGCGCACTGCCCCAGTGACACAATTGGACAATAGAGCGAGCGTGGTCCACTTGTTTTTTTTCAAACGAGGGAGTTGGAAAGTTCAATTCCAGACACATTACAGGTTCTGCCCCATTTTTCTTGCAGTTGGAGGTTTTTTTTATTGAACAAAGACCTGAAGTTGAATGACAGCAGCTGTCAAACAAAGGTGTGAAAGTCGGGGGATGAGGGGAGGGGCGCATTAAGACAGTGTTTCTGCTTGGCACACGGGATGGCCTTAAAGGGTGACTCAGCGAGAAGTTGCACCAGGAGGTGGGAATCCTTATTTAAAAAACAGAAAATTCAGTTGTTTGTGCTTATTTGTAGTAAAGCTGTTGTCAGGTGAATTTTTAATTTTTTTGCTCTATCCAAGTTCCATATTTGTGTACAACCAAGCTTGAACCTAAGTTGCTTTTGAAGCAGGGGACCCAGAAGTAGATTTTTTTTGTCTTCTTTCTTCTGCTTGGTGGTGGTGTTTGTGTGGCTGCACCCATTGTTAACTGTTGTGATGGACCCATGGGTGAGAGGGGCAGAAAAAACAAGGATGGGGACGGAAGGGCAGTATAGCATTTAAAAGCTGAATGGGAGTCACGCCTTGGAGCTCAACACAAGGGGCTCCTCATGAGCCCCACTTCACTGCACACTCTCAATACCACATGGTTGTCTGTCAGGAGAGGGAGTAATAGGCGGTCGGACTGAGAGAAGTACAAACACTGCAGGGTGGATAAGGTACCATTAGCAAATCCTGATTTATCATGCAACAAAAACAAACAGGTCGCGAATAATGTCAAAGGGGGTTCAGAGGAGTTGGGATGGCTTCTTTTACCAACACTCTCCTTTCTTGCTCCACTGCTGTGGTAATGTGGATTTACTTTGTGTTGCTAAGTGCCCCTTGTCTCCCATTGCGGCTCCTGTTCTTTACTCTGAAGTGTAAGTTTTGAATTTTAATGGGGTAACCGAAGACAGCCGGAGGGTGGATCCAGTGAGCACAAGTGCAAGGAGAGGACCCTTTTGCCTTGACCGAGAAGAAGTGCTGATTTGGGGGGATTTGAGTCGAGCTGCTTTTGATTCAGGCCCTTCGTTAGTTAGCACTACATACACACCCCCTTCTTCTCAGCACCATGCATCACAGCCCGCCTGGTGAATCTGGCAAACGGAGTATCCTGTCACGAAGAAAGGGTTGGATATGATTGTTTTCTCCTGTCGGGAGTCACAGGCATTGATTCCAGAGGATGCTCTTGTACCTTCCTCTGGAGCACTTCAGATCAAGGGTGGCTTTGTTTTGAATCACAGGCACCTCTTACACCACAGTCGAAAATACAATTGTCACAAGTGACCTCAATTTCTGGTTGCAAGTAATTAATCTTTGCCTATTTTGTTTACAGATAATTATTTAATTGAGACATTAATTTGGACTAATTAAAAGGTACAATGTAGTTCGAGAAAAGGAATTTGGCAATTGCTCTTTGATCCCCGTGGCATGAACAGGTCTATTAGCTTAATACCAGGCAATGGCCACAAAGGGCATTTTCACATTTTGGATATGAGCAATACTAAACCTTTAGAGCATCACTGTCCTTCTGTCCGCACCACGGGTCCCTGAGAAGTAAGTGTTCCTGAACAAAGTAGGCCTATTTAGTAGCATTAGAGTTACATTCCTCTTCACCATAAGGTATTCTGATACCTGCTGCTGCTGTGATTTTCAGATAGGTAATGCAATGATGTGCTGTGTGATGTGAAGCACTTGGAGTCTGGTGAAATTTGTTCAACAGGAAGATATAGGTGCCTGATAATTCTTGCTTGTCCAAAGAGATGCACCGGCCTCTTTAAGACACGGTCGAAACGGGAAAGGCATGTTTAGGTCGTCAATAAACGTGAATGTATTAATGAGGAAGCTGCCAGAGTTTCTGAATGAAAACGACTTGATGCATTCTTCATGGGGTGTAATGGGAACAGAATTGCTACGTCTTTTCTTAGCATGTTCCTCTTGACCTCAAATGCACCTGACAATCCTCTGAAATAATTACTGATTTACTCCATGTCCTGTTCTGTCCCATTACAATGGCAAGTAATTTGTCATGAAATAACATCAACCTGCACTCTCTGCCTTAAAAGCACTTAATAGAGTAAACTATTGCGCACTGATCAGAAACAGGGCAGATATAGAGCAATAAAAGGCCCAAAAACAAAGCATATGTGGATTGACTGTATTGTCTCCTAAGTTCAAGGAGAGGTCGGAAAGCGATTGCTCACCAGCATAGGGCAAATATATTGCATTTGCTCTTACAACCCTCCAAAACACTCCAGTCTACGCTGACCAGTGCCTCTGCATCATCCATGTATCTCTTAGTAATTTGTGTGTTTGATTTAGAGCTAAAAAATAAGTACACTAGAGAAGTACACTAATGCTTAGGTGCTTGAAACCTCATAAATCATGATAATTACTCCCTGGCCAGTAAAAACCTGCATCATATTAGGTGAAACTATCATAACCAGTGAACAAATCTGAATTTACAGTGAACTAAGGAGATATTTTTGTGAGCTCAGGTTGATAGCAAAGTGTGTTCTCACTTGTAACCGTTTCACTTGATCTGTGAGTCACAAAATTTATCCGATGTATCCTATTTACTTATTTTAAAATGTATTTCGGTGTCTCTGCAGGTTGCAAGATCAAAGCCCTGAGGGCCAAGACCAACACCTACATCAAAACCCCCGTTAGAGGAGAGGAGCCTGTGTTCTTAATCACTGGCCGGAAGGAGGATGTTGCACTGGCCCGCCGTGAAATCATCTCTGCTGCAGAGCACTTCTCCATGCTCCGGGCATCCCGCAACAAGCTGGGAGTGTCCTTTAGCGGCTCCCCGCCCACACCTTTGCCAGGTCAGACCACCATTCAGGTGAGAGTGCCATACCGTGTTGTGGGGCTGGTAGTGGGGCCTAAAGGATCCACCATCAAACGCATCCAGCAGCAAACCTGTACTTACATCGTCACTCCCAGTCGAGACCGCGACCCTGTCTTTGAAATCACAGGGTCACCGAGCAACGCCGAGCGGGCCCGCGAGGAGATTGAAGCACACATCGCTTTCCGAACAGGAGGCCTGCATGACCACAATAACGAGAACGACTGTCTGGGGCCGAATGGTGGAAGCAGCCCAGCGGGCAGCAGCGGTGGTCTGGAGAGCCGGCTACAGCAGGTGTGGGGGCTGCAGGGGGGCCAGCGCAAGCCTCTCACCAGCAGCTACCGCCAGAACTTCTCAGATGCCATGGTTGGAGGGGGAGGGGGAGGAGGAAGTGAGGGAGGGGGAATCTACAACAAGAGCAACTTCTCCAGCTCTGGAGAGAAGCCTTGCTCTTATTTTGGATCAGAGGGTACCCAGAGCTGGGGCGATCCTGACTACCCCAAACAGGTGGCCTTCTACGCCCAGCAGCGTTCCAAGAGCTTTGGAGGCCTCCCGCTCCCCCTGACCAGACTCTCCCCTGGCTTACCAGAGCCCTGCGGAGGTGGAAGCACCAACAACTCTTCAGTCACCAGCATTGTGCCCGTAGCCGGCTCACCTCATGCCCAGGCCCGCCGCGCCCACAGCGAGCCCACCTCAGCCGGCGAGGGTTTCCCAGGCCGTCTGCCAGTGCCGGACTCGCCACCGGCCACTGTGCGGGACTGCATGACCTGCTTTGAAAGCAAAGTGACGGCTGCCTTGGTGCCCTGTGGCCATAACCTCTTCTGCATGGAGTGTGCCATCCGAATCTGTGAGCTCAACCACCCGGAGTGCCCAGTGTGCCACACCCAGGTCACACAGGCCATCCGAATATTCTCCTAAGGAACCACATCAGTTTTTATCATTAGTTTTGTCAGTGTTTGTTCAATAATTATTTACTGTTATTATGATTATTATTATAATACACATTTTTGTTTTTCAGAAAATTTAAAAACAACCAAGCAGATATTTTAGAAGGCACTGCTTGCTTTACTAAAAAGTATAAGAAATATTTTTAAGTTTTTCTTTTATATATATATATGCATATATATTTTATAAAAGTTTTGTTTATAAGAGAAGTATAGTACCTTGCATTTTCAGTTTTTTGACTGCTGCTGTTTTTCATTCATGAATCACAGTGTAGGCAGAGGTAGACAGTAATGTGAACATTTTATTATTCAAATTTTTATTTTACCATGAAGTGGGTTTATATGGAAGGAAGATGATTGTTGAGGTACCCAATCTGCACCTGACTGACCTAGAAAGTCAATGTTGTTATTAGAAGGAAAAAAAACAGAATTTTCATTGCACCTTACAATCATCTTTGTCTAAAATAGGATTTTCAATCATACCTGGAAATTTTGGGAACTGATGTGAAGGTGAATTCAGCCTTTTCAGTTTTACTGTGATTGTGGTTTGATATAATAGGTCCAAAATAGATATTAATTTTAGCAAAATGAAAATGTGAATAGATTGGTTCCGGTCAAAGCCATGTAACCTTTACAAGAAAACAAAAGACACCCCCATATTTCATTCTTATACCTTAAAGTCTTATAAACCAGATTAATCCTAAGAAGGGATAGGACATTACAACATTTATTTATAACAATTGGTTACATTTTATTGGTGTGATTATTCACAGAGATAGATAAAAGTTGTATAAAGTATCAGTCAAATTTTCTTTCCAGTAGCCATTGATTACACTTTGGTCACTGCAGTTTGTTGAAAAGATTCAGTAATGCTTGCTCCTCGTGGCACTTGAAAAGCATGTGGTTCCTGGGTTGGCTTAAAGCACTGATTTAATTTGTGAGGCCGAAAGCCTTGGAATTCATCCAGTTGGCTAGTTCTCGATATCTGTCTCCCCAATGGACTTGTTTCAAAGCCACCTTAACCGCGCTTTATTGTCTTGTGTGGTCATTTGGCCACAGTCGCTGAACGATATAGGACACAGCAAGAGCTCTAGTCAACAAGCATTTCTCTGAGGTGTGCACTGTAAATAAAGAGGAGAATTAGTATGTGGACAGAAGCCGAGTAAAACTGTAAAATGTTTCCTGAATCAGCAGCAGACTCAGATTAAAATAGTTGACACTGTAAAATACAGAGCCCCAAATCAGTAATCCTTACTCCACGTCCCCAATTCTAACAGCATTATGTGTGAGCTCTGAGGGGCCAGCTGTCTCCCCTGTAATTAGCAAAGCTGTACAGGAGCAGGTGTTTCATGGCACACTGTGGCTGTGACCCCAAGTTGGAGGTCTCGCCTAGCCCCCTTTCTTTCTCTCTTTTCTTTGGCTTTTATGTCTCCCCCTGCTTACAGTTCGATCGTTTGCTTTCGAAGGCCTCGCTGAGTGGGGCGTATTGTCTGGGCCCGGTAGCGGCGTGGGCTGCAGAGTGCTCGGACACGGCCTGGATCTACTCATTGATAATTAGGCAAATGGGTTGGTCCAGGTGCGGACCGTGTGGGGACTCTGGAACTGTATGAGGGGTAGGACAGGGTCCCGCAGCGCGCCCCACCCCAGTGTTACAGGCACAGAGAGGGGGCTGGACGGTCTGGATGCAGCTGGGCGAATAGGACCCCCTCCTTCCACTCCCTCTTGCCCCTTCCTCCCCCCTTTTCCTCTCCTTTTCTGCTGCTCTGAGCTGTCCCTACTGGGGAGAGGGGGCCTCTTTTGTCCCAAAACACACACACACACACATACAAAATTTGAAAGACACTAGCTGAATTTGGCAGCGCCTGTGAAATGAGGGGAGGCTTAGCAGCAAAATAAATTATCTACAGTTATCAGGAGATATACCAGTTACCTGTTTTCAGCGTTAATGTCGCACAATTTCCTGTATACCCTTTGCAAATGAGGATAATGTACGTGCTTACCTACAAAGAAAGATTGCGTGATCCTATCGCACGGGGGTGCAGCATTAACTCCCCCCCCCACACTCCCCAACTGCACCACCCTGAAATTTGTATGGGGTCGTGTTTGTGTGACAGCGCCAGTGCAGATCGTGTCAGCTCGCTACTGTATGGGACATCCTGCAGCTGCCCCTTCACTATGGACACCCGGGCTTCAGCCAATGGCAGCCCCCCCCGCTTTGAGCTTCCAGAATGAAATCAGACAATTGTAATTGACAGGAAAGCAGAGGAAACGCCCCATTTAACCAGCACTCATGCTGAATCAAATTACACACCCTCTGCGTCTGCCTTAGCCCCAGCCTGGGGATTTCAGAGGGCTAGAGGAGAGCGGATGGGGGTAGGGATTAAAGCTGTTGAATGATAGGGGAGGGGGGGGGGTCATTTTGGCTGGAGAAAGAGACAAGTATGCTCCAAAAATATTAAACCTTGCAGCAGTTTTATTGATCACTCAAGTCTTGCAGCGAATTTTGAGTTGTTGTCACATGTGGGCCAGTAGTGGTGATGGGGAACACCGGTGATTCAGCAGGCCTCTCTCGCGTTGTGCTAGAGAACAATTCAACTCGGCTTCTGTCTCAAAAAAAGAACTAACAGTTACAGATTGTGTCTTCTTGGACACAAAGGCCCCTCCTTTTTAAACAATAAATAAATAAATAAACATTTAAAGCAGACCACTCGCCTGTGGACTGCAGGGAAAGCACTGTACTTGCAAAAAAGTACCCTGAAATCTATCTGATGTAGAAAGAAAGAATAGTTATGATTTTATGGATGGAGAAATTGCACAGTGGTTTGGCTTAAGCTTTCAATGTCAAATTCAAGGCAGTACGACACTGTTCTTTGAACGTAGTATTTTTGTTATTTTGTTTTCTGCCTTAATATTTTTTACTAAAATATCGCCATTACTTTGGCATACAAGGTAGCAACTTTGGCCTTTGATAGTACCGCCCCCTAAAACAACTTTTAAAATACTTTATTTTTGGAGAAAAGAATGTGAATCAAACTGCTTGGGTGGGGATTAGAGGGATTCAGGAAATTAGGCTCTTCAACACTTTTCTTAAAATATAAAGTAGAGCACCTTATTACAAAACATGCGCATTTGATTAATACCAAACCGACCACTGATGGTGAAATACATTTCATAGAATTTGAAAGACATGCACATAAGGATTCCCTATCATTTTTTTGTATTATGGTGGTTCTTGTTCTTAATACTACAGTAGTACTAGTTGTAATTTGGGAGACCTCTCATCCATTTAGTCAATGCTGATGACTTGGTTGAGTTTTGCACTGGTTTAATGAAGAGAGGGCTTATT
Organism: Dicentrarchus labrax; assembly: GCF_905237075.1. Taxonomy (NCBI): domain Eukaryota; kingdom Metazoa; phylum Chordata; class Actinopteri; family Moronidae; genus Dicentrarchus; species Dicentrarchus labrax. The sequence continues at coordinate 4,905,792 of NW_026136707.1, read as the reverse complement.
TGAGAATCTCCCTATTTAGACGCTGTATAAGTTAATGAGTATTGTACTTTATTGGAAAGCACTCTGAGCATCTATGTAAATACAGTATGTGTATCGGTTATGAACATCCAGACAAAGGCCCCGCTTGAAGTGAGGTTTTGATTATTTTTACAAACTGAAGGTGTCATTGTCAATGTTTTAGCTTATGGAATTCAAAATGTTTCTGAGTTTTAGGGAGAGTAAATCTTTTATATATGCGCCCCATCCTCCTTTTTGACTATAATAGTATATTAGATAGATCCATACATTTAAGAAATATTATTTAAACTGATTAACTTAGTATTTCATCCAAATATATAGATAAGAAATTAACCAGACACTACTATAAGCTGTAATAATGAATATCCTTTATAAAGCCGCTGATGTATAAATCCAATCTCAAATAAAAACTCAAATGAATAGTATGTGTAATAACCTAAGCCCAAATGAATAAATCAGTTTCTATGTATATTAGGATGAAAAGCAATAATATGACTATACTGGGACAATAAACAAAGGAGCCTGCTTAGTCAGTTCTTTAAATAATATTCTATTCAGAAATTGACCTTCACTATTAGGATAATACCGTTGCATTTTTGTCTCATATCTGCTTAAAATTCATTATGGATTCATGCCAGTTGAAACAGAGATATAATTAATTAGTAACCGTTTCAGGATAAGTAATTGTTCTTGTTGTGTTCATCAGGGTCTTAGTCATTTAATTCCTAATTTTTTATTTTATTTAATTTTTTTTTAAACTTTTTTGAATATCAATCAGATCACAGGGTGGGTCAAGACAAACTTAAGGATTCCTTCTCCTGAGTAGCACTGAAAAGATGAAACTGCAATTTCTGTGACTTAAGAGGAAATCTCATTACGCTGTAAAAGTGATCCCTGAAGTGTAAACAAACAGCAAGACCAGAGCATAAGCACTGGAGTCTGTCCTGCTTGTTAAAAAGCAGGAGCTGGTGACTTTACTTATGACAGACTGATGTCTCGAAGGCTTTGGTCTAGAACGTACACACAGTAGTGAGAAGGAGAGGGTAGGACAACATGATATGATGTACCAGTCACTCTCTTTCTGCAGTCATGTTGTCAATCTTTGATTCTTTACACTCGTTATTCTTTGTTAAATTACATACAGGGCAGACGTGTTACTTACAGCATATCTTAAGATGATTTCTGTTTACATAGTAATTATAGGTTTCTGATTTCATGGCTCTATTTGATACGTGCACCTACTTTTTCATCTCTTATTGTTTTTGAAAGAAAAAGGTCAGACATAGCCAAAGAACAAAATACAAGAAGAGAACATGAACTAACTTATCACTTGAGTTAACTTATTTTAGCATCAAAATCAACTTGGTTTAGAGTTTATTGAATCAGGATTATTAAGAAATAATCGCATAGCTAGAATTACTCTGTTTACCCAAAAGTCTTAGAAGCCACTCAATCGATATCTGTGAAATGAAGGCATATCATGTTTCAGTGTTGTAAGATTAGTTTAATACTACAGAGGCGCCGGTAACAGACTTACTTCTCCCCAAAGAGATCAGCTTAAAGCACATCCTGGCACTTACACAGTCCTTTGAGTACTTTTCTATTGTCCTGGTTAGGTTGTTGGGAGAAAAACAGTCCAGGGAATATCTTAATCTTTCTGAAAAACTGACCGATGTTGAGAAGTTGAGATAAAACGGGACTGCCCAAGAAATAAAAAAAAAAATAGACAGACAAGGAATTGTGTTGACAATGACAAGTCAGTGAAAATTCAGGCTGAATTCTTAATTTTTTAGGACCCTCAGAGTAAACTGTGAGGGATTACGTTTAGGTGTAAACAAAGTGACAGTGTAATAGTGAACAACACAACGCTGTTTTTAGTTAATATCGTTTAGAGAGCCATTAACTGTATCCTTAAGTTTAACTGCATGTTAGTAAAGTAGGTAAGATTTATCAGAAAAAAGTTAAGATCGCATAACGAATTCATCAGCCTGATACCTAAAGTGTATAAAAAGCTTTAAGACTTTAAAGTGAACATCGGTTTAAAATCATATATTTACCGTGTAGTTTAACTAATCGATACATAAAGTTTAATTATGATTCTTAAGAATATGCTAAGGTGTAAGTTTCATTTGTCCAACTCACCCAGTATGAAATACTTTTTAATTCAGTGGTGCAACAAAGGGGTGGGGTGACTCACAGTGACATTTGATTCATTAAGTTCTTGTTAGTATTATTTACAATATTGTATTAAGCTTACTATTATAGTAATGGTAGAAACTGTTGATGTTTTTCTTCTCTTGATATGAAAAGGTCTTTATGCATTTATGTAGAATCCCTTTTAAGGAGTGATAGGAAATCCTTATTTTCAATGGATGCACTTAAGCAATTGTACCAACCTGTCTAAATCACACATTGAGCAAGTAATGCATTTGAATGTAAAAAAAAAAAAAAAAAAAAAAAAAAAAGACCACTCAACTCAATGCACTCCTTATGCTTATTGTTTTGTCAATTTACAAGTGAGCTTTAAGTTTTTGTTTGTTTTTTGGAAAGGATTTGCGACAGGTTTTCAACGTAGACTATATTTGAGTTCTTCCACATACATTTATAGAAAGTAACTTAAAATGAATAAAAAAAAACATATTACAATTTCTCAAATCTATTTTGCTAACATGGGTTATTATTTCATAGAAAGCAGAGGAAAAAAAAGAAGTCAGTATCTGGAAGTTATTTATGAAAAGTAAAAAAAAAAAAAATGAAGCAACATATTTATGAGTAACCTCAAGACATTTTGTTTTTTAATTAAAATTACAAGAAGTTAATATATTTCTAAACACAGGGAAGTCAGTTTCTACTAATAAGTAAAATGAGAAAAGAAGTTTAGAAGTTTTATTTATGAAAGTTATGGACGCTCGTCTTTTCCACGTACTTCATGGTAAATGAAGTAAATGGAACGAGAGTTCCCCATAGCTTAAATTTTAACTTCAGACATGCACTACTTCAACATCGGTGCATTCACAATGGAATAATTACAGAAAATAATATAATATTTTTTAGAATTTGGAGATATTTTAGTCACAGAGCATCAATTTTGTGCCTCAATTATATATTTTTCCTGCATCAGCATTCTTTGTGCAGTGCTGCTTGCTGTAACCCCTTTCTCCCCTTCAACTAACCCCATGTTACTGACTGAAACACATAACTCATTTCCTCTGTAATCTAAACTCGCTTTTACTTATCAAACGTATAAAACATGTTACGACTGCAACGCTTGGAATGAATGAGGCAGCTGTGACCCTCTCGCCAAAAGGGCCACACATAACTTGTACACACTTTCATTCATACATTTTCTACATCTACTACTCAGACAGTTTGTGATCACTAGCGACGGAGCATAATCAGCTTAAAGACAGCCTTCATGAGAGACTTTCCCTAATGTGTTAATTAGGTGAAATGTGCAAATTGAGCGGAGGCATCTAGGAGAGGACAACAGCGCACTGTGTAGTAGATCTATGTAACTAGATGCACACATATACACACAACAGATTCATTACCGTACTAGTTTGCATGTATGTTGTATGGTCACTTAGACAGGAGAAATGGTGCAGGTCCTGTGTTGTCCTTTGACATCAGTGCACCTGGGCTGTTTCTCCTCTGTAGATTTTCATAGTTGGAGTCTCTTTGGAAACTGGAAAGTTGACATGAGTTTGGAGCCAGGCAAAGAGACCATTTCAGTCCCCACATCAAAGTCGGATTTTGTATTCTCAGTTACCTGTTAGTGATGAAAGACTGTTTGCACCTCATATTGATTAACTTGAAGTTCTTCGTTTAAGAGTTGATACGGATAAATAAAACTTGACGAAAACACTACAATGGCACATTTTCTGCTGCATGTAAAGGACGGGGTCTGAAGTGGCACTCGCTGGTGAAACTCGCAACCTTTTCCAAAGAGGCCAATACAGTCTGACAGTTTGTCTTTGGTAGCGTTTCCAATTTTTCCAGCACAGTAGAGGTGTTTCATACCGGTCTAATAGTGGTCGTAGTGCATTAGTTTTTGGGCCAGCATCACCTGGCGTTAGTTTCTGGTTTCTCTGTGAACAGTGAAAGAGGGTTACCAATGTGGCTCTCTGTGGCTGACCGTCAACTTTGATGGATGGAAAAAAAAAAAAAAAAAAAGAAGTCTTTGAACTCTGTTACAGTATGCCATGCCCTTACAAGGCATGTGATATTGCAGGTTTATTTGTTATAGCACATGTTTTTTTGTGAATTACATTTTTTGGAGACATTTTTATTATTATTATTGTATCTGCGCCATGTTAGTTCTGGTTCTTTGTTATTTTTCCAAGATTCAAGATGTATTGTAAATGTTTCTAATAAAACAAAAATGAAATGATCTCCAATTGAAAACAGTTGTCTTTTTTTGTTTGTGGGAGTTTTTATGCCTTAATTGATAATTTGATGATGATGACTATTCATATTTGAATACCAAGGATCAAAGGAACAGCTAATATCTTGTGTTAAGTTAGTAGACATTCAGAATTAAATAATATAATGCAGCAATATCAGTATTCTATGATCACGCTTTCAACCAGATTCACTAATGAAGAAGAAGTCAGTTACTTTCCGCCATTATTGTTAAAGAGACATGAGAAGAGGCAGGCTATAACAAATGAGATTTATTTATACATATGCAGTCCAAATATACATATATTAGAATAAATGTTAAAAAGCCCTAACCTACACCACCCAATTTAAGACCTGTGAAGTCAACAGTCAGTGTTGATGTGGAAACACATCACCAGGATAAACACCATCTGTGTGCATAACCTTTGGATTTAATTAAGCCCCTCCTAACACTACCATCCTTTCTCCTTTTCCTGATCTATTAAACTATTAGATACTAACAAACCCAATCCTGGCTCCTGAATACAACCCCCGCCCCCTCGACAGGAAATAAAGACAAGTGAGAGCGAGGGCAGACCTCAGGGAGATCCCAGAAGGCAGAGTCCTGTTCCAGTTACATACAGTGTAGAGAGAGACAGAAAGGAGTAGGTGAGCAGGCAGTGGAGGATTTCACTTACAGTAAAACAAGCCATCTCGGGTACATCAGAGACCACAGGAGCAGGGCAGGGCTGAGTGCCCTCACTACCTCATCCCCTGAAACATTATCCATCCATCCATCTATCTATCCCAGCTAGCAGGCAGCAGCAGCACAGGGTTGTCCATGCATTTACACCAATTCCCTAACCTCTCCCACTGCACCCAAAGGTTCAGGGCAGGGGTGAAACAGTCATAAGCAGAGCCAATACTTCTATCCCACTGACATGTGAGGCTGTTAACCCATTCACTAGTGATGCAGCGATCCCATCTCATTTAGAGTTAATGCTGTGCAAAGCTTGCAAGAGCATGACTCATCTGTAGAGTACCAAGTGTGCACAGAGCAGGAAAGCCTTCCAAACAAAGATCAAAAGCAATCAAAAAGAAATTACATGTCACTGTTAGGAAGGGATGTTATTGCTCTGAGTGGCCTGGTGGAACACAACTTGAACCAACCAACTTAGACCAAATTCCAGCATGTGGATTTAGGAAAAATGACTTGAGGCCCTTGCTCCTCCATTTGTGGGGGGTAGGTGCCCTTACACGCTTCACATAGAGATATGATTGTGGGGAAAAAACAAAAGCATCAAAAAGCAAGCTCCCTTTCCTGTGAAACAATCAGTGTGGAAAATCTAAACCAACTAGCGTTAAATTGCAAACCCTTTGGACAAACAAAAACTTAATCTAGTGTTCAATAAATATTGTAAGGGACATTATTTTCTAAATATTATACATTTATGGAAAATGGGAATGACAGTGGTGACAGAGGGGTGACAGCTCAGTCTTTTAAATGTGGATTTTTATTGCCCAATATCCTGGTGGTGGGAAACTGAGGGAAAGCATTTACTGGCTTGTAAAAAAGAGCTTTCAAAAGGAGACAGTGTGCAAAGACAGAAATCATGATGAGATACAAAAGGGACCTTATAATGTGTTACATTTTTCATTAGATTGTGAATCAGTTCTGATGATGTACCTCTTTCATAGCTTAATGCACTGGGTACGGTGCATTTCACCTGTTTTCTTTTCCATTGATACTAATCCTCCCTCACTACACCCCTCTGTCTGTTTATCTAAACCTCTTTCCTATCCATCCTTCACTGGTCCCCCTCTTTATACTGCATTAAGTTTTCTTAACCAGACAATAGACGAATCAACCCTGGAACAAGTGTCCTTATGTGAAATGGTTATTTCTACCTGTCTCTCTTTTTTGCCTGTCCACCTGTCTGTGTCTGTTTGTCTATCTGGCTATTTCTCCAATTGCCTGGAGGTGAAGGAGGAGGTCAGTGGTAAGGTCTCAGTTGTTCTGGCAGCAGACACCCTTATTGGCTGAGTTTTGGGTGGGCTCAACTGTGATGGGCACTACGTTGGAGGCTGGTGAGAAGTCTGAGTCGCTTCGCCCTGACATCTGCCTCTGTGACACGATGTTGTAGATGGCTGTGATGGAGAGAAGGGTGAAAGGGAATGAGTTATGTGTAGATGCCTATAAATCCAGCCAACAGTGGGGCATATTGTGATAAGGACAAACAGCATGGCAAAACTGAACAACAACTGTTCTATCCAGACTCCTGGCAGCAGTAAGGGATTCTTTCCATCCTAAACTGGCATCGTTATGTCATGTGGCAGTACCAAGTCTCATTTTAGGCATTCCCCAATGCTACAATATGCATTAAATTTTTTTCAGTATTGCATATTGTAGTCAGTGAGGATTTTTTTTAGTTAGTAGTTATTTGTCATCAGCATTTGCCTCTTCAATACTTCAATACATTTCCAAATGCCATTTGCCTAAATGCCACTGGGATGGTCAGTTGATCAACTTGACAGAGGAGAGCAGGACTAGTGCAAACACCCCTCTTACTGTTGCATACTGCCGCTTTAACTCTAAACTACAGCCAGATGTGGAACAAAACAGCCCTAAAATAAAAACTGCCTATGAAGCAAGAAGGTCTAAAGCAAAACAAGACTCCTGGCTGACTGTGACGTGACACGTCAGGTGGTGAAACTATGAGTCATTGTACAGACCCTACACAGCACCAGCTGCTTTGACTGTAAAGACAATAATACATCAGCATGACACTCTTTGACCTACGATTTGTCTGCTGCTGATATCTACACATGATGTATTCTCTGCTCCACTGGGTCTAAAGCTCAGTTCTTACCGGCGTGTTAATGCACTGCTAACTTCCTCTCTTCTCCTCCCTTAATGAGCCAATTAGCAACGTTAGCTCAATGGGGCTTGTTGGTTTGAAGTTTTTTATGAATTACAAATTACTGATAAAGCTGTGGTTTGGGCAGAATGGCTCAAACGGCTCAAGCAGAGGCGTCTGGGAATTGAACATGGAGCAGAAGCAGAATACAAACAGCAAGTAGCACATACTTGCAGAATGATAGCCCCTGGAGCAATTGAAGTGGAAGCACCACTCACTGTTGGATTGTCCCTTTAGGCACTCCAGGGGTTGACTCAGTCACAACAATAGCTTTTTTCTCCATGTTACAAATCTCCAACATCGCATGCACTTGTTAACGTGGCTATTTGCCTACTGGGGAAACTGCTCATAGATATGCATTTATGAAAGATATTGGTGAACCAGTATTTCTTTCTTGAACAGATCTGGTACAATGGTCAAAGTGGATTTGTGACCACACAAAAAAAAAATTCCTAATGGTTTGCTGGCGACTGACCATCTTCATAGAGGCTCTCATCAGGGCTGGCTGATGGGCTAAGTGGTGGATTGGCTGAGTAGTCTTTTAATGTGCCAATTACCCATATTTTTGACCTTAAAATGCATTCAGGTGGTATTCTTGCCACAGACTGCACATGAGTGATGAACAAGGAGAACTCATAAGATGGATTTTGCTGCCATCTAGTGGCAGATGATAGGTGTTATGTAAACCATTAAAGTCTGGATGGAAATGTATAATTTTCAGACTAATCAATATGTAATATATATAAAGCATATCATTAGACGGCTTGTGAGCTTAAGACTTTAGTACCTTTCAGGATAAAATGCAATTTGATTCTTTAAATTGATATAAACACAAAAAATGACAAGAAATAAACACAAACGGGGAAACTCACCTGTGAGAATAGTCTGGAAAGCCAGCTCCACATTAGATGAGTCTAACGCTGATGTCTCCAGGAAAGACAAGCCATGCTTCTCTGTAAAACACATACGCACATAATGCCACAATATGTTTAGGCCTACATTATTTTAAACTTTCAGTTAACATTTGTATGGTATTGTTGGACTGTACTGGCACTGGGATTGATTTCTTTGCATAATGCACTCACTCCAGGGTTCTCCCCAGAAATGTAGTAATTTCAAACGCACCCTGTTTGATTGCCCACTGTGATCTGCTTGGTAATTATAGAAAATTGAATGGGTTGTGTGACAGCTGACTGGTTTGTTCAGTAATGTAGGTTCACAATCTGATGAAATGCAATGTTACTCACAAATACAGAATAACAAATATAATGGTTTACATTCTGATAAAGAAAATCTTTGTAAGCAAAGAATATGGTCTGCTGTGGCATACATTCTCCATTTAAGAAGGTTATGCTACTAATTTAACTGTATAGACTGAGGCATGATTAACTTGTGAATTATATTCAAATAATAAATTAACTGTTTACTCAATAAAATCATTTCACTGAAAATATTTTAACTTGTAATAGTAGGAAAAGCTCAGATGTTACTATTAAAACCAACTTCATCAATTCATGTGTCCCAGTAAGTCATGACAGCGTGACAGTGAACTAGAAAAATACCAGGACCCTGAAACTGAGGCAGTTAAATGGAATTCAGCCACATTTAGTTTGATCATTTAAACCTGTGCTTTTCAACCAGCATCAAAAAGTCAAAAACTGTTTGATGCTTACTCAATTGGACCAACAACAGAATAACACCCAACCGAGAGACATTTCACATTTGTGAAGATGTAACCAGCGAATATTTGGTGCTTTTACGTCCTGCAATGATTGGTAGTCGATTAAAATAGTTTAAGTCAATATTCAAGTGAAAATGAAGAGCACTTTATGCTTTTCCAGCTTTTTAAATGTGAGAATTTGCTGCTTTTCTTAATCTTAACATTATAGTAAACTGAATAGGTTTTAGTTTTAGACTATTGGTCGGAAAAAACAGCACAATTCAATTGCAAGTATAAAAGAGATTAAAAATAAAATGTAGTATAAAATCATTACTATTATATGTGAGGTATATAATTCAGTCACACCGTAGCGTAAGTGAGACATCAAACTGGTCCACTGTTGTGTTCTTCGAAGAGAACCCTACACTTTGCATTATAATACACTTTGCATGGATGTGTCCACCACATGGCCTTTATGTAAATCAGGTATCATAAATAAGGTCAGTGGAATAAAAAAAAACCAAATCAGTACCAACAGAAAGCGCTAACTAGTAAAAGAACGTTATTTATCTGCCAACAAAAATTCATTCTTTACACGAACATGGATCAACAGTAGTCGTGTACCTGACTTTCTTACACGCAGTCCTATCAAGAGTCATTTACCAGTCAAAGCAGGTGCAACACTGTTCAGGACTCAGGCCAACAAACTCAAGGTCAAGAGTAAACACAAGGTGCAACCATTCTTACACAAGGTTGATAATTATATGAACTGCAAGGCTGACTGTAAAAAATACACCTGCTCTGACACAAAGCCTTGAAAGACGGCAGAGATAATTGGAAGTTTAATTAATTATTTTGACCTTGTGCTGTACTTTCTTACATGTACTCAAACACATTCAAGCCAAGGGCATATGATATTTGGTGGACACATTCATGTAAAATGCTTTACAGTATCACAGTGCAAACATTTCTATCATGGGTGTTCCTAGTGGGAATGACTGTTTTAAATAAACAGTACAAACTACACTGAAAAGAATCTTGTTATACTTGTACAAGCATTGATTAAATCCAGTGTCTGCACAACACATAATATGTTATAAAGTACTTATGGGGCCTAATTAAAGCAGCCTCACAGGCCTATACCGGCTAGATACTGTATATGTTCACACAACACACATACAGTGCCATCACAGTGACAATACCTGCAAAGGCCTTGGCCTCGTCTGTGGGCACAGCCCTAAGGTGGCGTAGATCACTTTTGTTGCCCACTAGCATGATGACTATGTTGCTGTCAGCGTGGTCCTGCAGCTCCTTCAGCCAGCGCTCAGCATTTTCATATGTCAGGTGCTTGGCAATGTCATAAACCAGAAGAGCTCCAACTGCTCCACGGTAGTACCTGCGCAACATGAGAGGAGGTGAATATGATATTCATTGGAGTAGACAACTTTTTCTTGTCACAGCCTGTTGATTTCAGGATTATTTGTGGGTGTGTCACATGGGCTTGGCCAGCTTTGAAGAACAAGGACGTCTCATCAACAACATTGGTAGAAACTGAGAGACACCAGAAATAAAACAGTAAAGCCTGAACATATTTGCCTGCAGACAAAGCTCATAATATAACTGAACATTTATTGACATTACTTTTTTAATTAAAAAAGCACGACCACCTCAATGGCCGTGGGGGCTGTACAAAGTACATGCCAATGCCTTAGGGTTGGCTGCTGCATCAAGGTAGAACTCAAAAAGAGTGACAAAGGTTTGTACGGGAAGTTGAGGAAATGAGGAAGAAGCTGTGATTAACAAAACACTTCCTGCCCCAAGGCAAAAAGGTGCATTTTGTAGCCTTAATCACTTTTAAATATCTCTTTCTAGGTATCTTAGTAATGATAAGGCAGTAATTGATTTATTCTAAATTCAATACATGGATGGAGAATGGCAATGACTGGATGTTTATAACCCTTAAACTACAACCCAAGACATTCATGATGCAGCCAAACTTCATGTGACTGAATACGTTTGTACTAAAAAATTGCAGAATGCTCATGCATGAAGAAGCAAAAGAGGCCCTTTATAGTTCCTTTGCCTAGAATGTATCTATATCAAGAATATGCTTGTTTTAACCAGTGCATATGGACCTGTGTGTGTGTCAGCATGTATGCTGGACATTAGTATATTGTACTCACGCAGAAGTGATAGCACGGTATCGCTCCTGTCCAGCTGTGTCCCAGATCTGAGCCTTGACGGTCTTGCCTTCTACCTGGATACTGCGCGTGGCAAACTCCACCCCTATGGTGCTCTTGCTCTCCAGGTTGAACTCATTCCGGGTGAAGCGGGACAGCAGGTTACTCTTCCCTACACCTGAATCTCCAATCAGCACCACTACAGGAGAAAAAAAGGGGGGATTTTAGACAAAGAAAGAGAAAGTCGTCAGTACAGTCACACTGTGTGACAATCACCTGCAAACAAAATTGTCAAGAATTAAATATTCATATGGAGAATAGACTACAAATAGTTGTTTTGTGTTTGTTTTGCATACTTCGTGCTGCAGCTGTAAAAAAATAAATGAAAATTTAAGATATACCTTTGGTGTTACAGTCCATTAAACCAAAGGGAAGTTACACTGAACAAGATGGGTTGAGTTTTTTTAATTAAATTTGATTTTCATTTCTATTAGGAAGCCTGCCTCGCCAATGACGCACATGTGTGGCTCCCAGCCGAGGTAGAGCAGAAACTCACGGGACTCCCACTGAGTATACAAAATATTAGAACCACCTGCTCTTTTCAGGAAATAGATGCAGACTGAGCATATGAATCCAGGTTAAACCAGTGACTCGCTGTAGATTTCACCCATCAAATGTACTTCAGTCATTATATTATTTGACAGAAGGGAATTAAAAAGTTAAATACGTTTTTCTTTTCTTTTTTTTTCTTAAATCCTCAAGATAAAGACATAGATTATTCCACACAGATGCTCAAATCAATTTGTATAAGTTGTCCTGCTGTTTTAAAGGCTGTATATAATCCAAAAATTCACTGCAAAAAATAAAAAATAAAACATTTAGACATCTGCTACTAAAGTTGAGCACTCACTCTGATCTCAGCCAAGACTCTGCTGAAGTTTGTGTGAATGCCAAACACAAAATGCAGTGGGTCATTAAGTTATATCTAAACCTTCCTCCAGATTGCTTTAGTTAATAGGACCACCATTTTACACTCCCCAAACAAAGCGTAAAAATCTAGCAAATCTAGCAAACACCCCTAACAATTCCTACAAATTCCCTCTGTCTTCCAAGCGTGAAGGAGAAGCTACAGTGGCCATGAGACGCAAAATATATGAACGGCCCTATTGAGAGTCAGTGTTTGGTATGTCCATTCTAGGCTACTGTACAAACATGGTGGTCCAACGTGGTGGCCTCGTTGGAAGGCGACCCGCAGCACATATAAAACATTAAACATTTATTACTTTGGTGATTATACACTTAACGACAACATAATTATGCATATTATAATCCATTTCTGCCAACAAATCCTCCTGAATGTTACACACGAGACCTTTAATGCTTCGTGTGTAACCATGACGAGGCACCTCTACTGGATACTCTCCTAAAATATAATACAGTGAGTGTATGTCAGAAAACTACTTCCACAATTATCAGGTGAGTCAATCTGTCAAAGGGAACCAACCTCGCTCGTACACCACCCTGCTATTAGGAAATAGGAACTTGTTATGGTATGTTGAAATTGCATTAACAAACCGAACACTGTGTCTACATTTGCATTTAAGCAATACTGCTCAATCTAAAGAGAAACTGCATAGACACTAGTATAAACCTGTCCATATTAAAATCTGGGCTGGTTAATTTATACTTTGAAAAAGGGGGGGACTACACAATCCTAACAGTGTGGCTCCCTTACATGCCAAAAAGGTAACACTGTCATTCTCCATTTTGTCTGACACAAAAGATCTTGGGCGGAGGACAAAAATCATTATGCAACCATTACCAGGTCCTCTGCCATCAGACAGGTATTATCATAGTTGCATTACACACCCATTCACTCACCCATTGTTGGGTTTGCATTCTTCAGCTAAAAAGATGAAGATATGACACCTCTCTATTATATTATGCAATCCTGCACCCAGTAATGTAGCCTAACCTATGGCCGTGTGAATGTAGGAAATAAGAATGAAACTAAATAAAAACTGACAATCTGCGCCCAGTTCAGTGAAATAAATTGATATATCTCATCTCCTGAATCCATATAAATATTATAAAATATCACAGTCACATGTCCAATTTCATTACCATAAATGTGAAATTAAAGCAGCGTATAATGTTGGCTACGGCTGGCAATCTAAAAGAGATACCTTCTATTAAAGCAGGATAATTACTTTCTCCTCTGCTCTGACTGTATGGCATCAAGAGGCATCAATGAGAATCAAAACATTATCCACTTAAAGAAACAGATGGCTTTAACATAATCCACTCAGTTGGAATAGTGAAATGTGCTTTTAATCCAAAAAAAGAGATGTCTTGGGAGAAAGAACAGAAGTGTAGCAGTTCGTAGGAGATTGAAAAGTTTATTTTTTTAAAAACCCACGATTGGAGGCTCATGCACATCACTAAAATAACAATGAGCTGTACAAAGAGTTCAGCAGGACAGCAGGATGACTTCCTGTGCTGATGTCTCCATCAGTAGGGAAAGGTTTATGTGACTCACTAAGAGCTCACCCAACTTGACTCATGCTGTCCAACGGCGAGGGACAAAAGGAGGCTGTAGGAACAAAAGAGAGCCGTAACAATAACGCTAGCCCTTTCCTGGTTTAAGCCAAAGACTGAATGGCAGCCGATACCTTATCAGTGTCCTTGCACTGCTGCACTTGATTCAGATAACTTTGCTATTTGGTCACCAGATGTCATTGTTAATCCTGGAGTAAGCGAATCTCATCATCTCTATGCTCGGGGGATAGAGCTTCTCTGTGGCTACGCACACAAACACACTTCATGCAGGTATTTCCAGTTTGACAGCACATGCTTGTTTAGTGTTCTATATTTGAACAGACCATGGGCACTTAATTTCCCCTTGCTTATGCTTAAAGTACAACTATGAACTACTGTCTGTACGAGTTAGCAGCCCCCCAGTATCTTTTATACCAGATGACACATTATGGGATAGTGTTTTTTGCATATTGTTAAAAATATCCAGTCACAAGGAAAGCCTGCTGATATATATATATATATATATATATATATATATATAAGGCTTTTAAAATGTTTGTTACACCATATTGACAACTGTTAATTATTAGAGAGAAGGTGGTTTAATAATAGGAGCAAGTGAAAACTGTTATCAACAGAAGAAGTGATAGTTTGGCCTAAGTGGCAAAGCTCTATACAGTAAGAACTACAAACATGGATGATTCTTCCAGTAAACAATGAAGTCCTCAGGTAAAAAAAAATTAAAAAAATAAATAATGGACCGAGCTTTCTTCTCTAAGCAAGTCTACACGGAGGCTGCAATGATTTTATGGTCCCTGTCACATTTTTATGACCCCCCATCAACACCGCATCCTAAGATGATTGCGTCATCGGCCTGAGAAAAAGATGATGACTCCACCGCAGATGCTGCTTTCAACGCGATTCATAAAAAGTCCTCATAAGCTGCAATCATATGGCCGGGGTTTGGCAAATAACACCATGCCCCGCAGCGTGTGTCTCAACTAACAACAGTCAAAAAAAAAAAAAAAGTTAGCGTACGACTCGCAGCAGGTGCCTTTTTTTTTTTTTTTTTTGGTCTCTTAGGTCTGATAAATGTCGTCTTACACCTTGTTGTTAGGCATGCAGGGTCAACACCTCGGCATCAAATGACACTTGCTCACAGGTGAAACGCTCGGTGTCGGAAATTAGCTACCTAGCTTAAAAAAAAAAAAAAAAAAACAATAAAATAAAATGAACGTAGATAAAAAGATAAACACAGCGACTCACCTTTAAAAAGATAGTCATATTCGTCTTCTCTGTTAGTCATAGCTACTCCTCTTCGGCGGCTGCTACGTATTTACTCGAAGTCGAACAAACTTCTGGTGTATTTCAGCTACTTCGAGACCCGACCGACCACCGTTCACGACTCAAACGAGGAGGGGAAAAAGGGGGTCAGTTCTCACTCAGACGACGAGGACGCTAAATTTACCGGCCCGGAGTGGAAGAATATAATACTGCTGTTGTTATCAAGCGTAGACCGAAAAAAAAAAAACCTAACCCCTAACAGCAACTAGTAACTGAAAAAGTTTCGCCTCCTCTTCCTCAACCTCTGTCATTTGCCATTACCGAGGCTGCGACGTAACGTCAGTTTTTTTTTTTTTTTTTTCTGTTGTCCCGCCCCCTTGTTCACTCCCACTGGTCAATAGCTGATCGACACCTGTCACGAGTGTTGCCGTGATTGGTCCGCTGCGCTGTCGTTCATGATTTGATCGCTGTTGATGACGTCTGCGGCCCCAAGCCTCAACAGGTAATATCAAGCTTCAGGAATTTACTCAGCTCATAATTTCTAGTGGTATGTAAATGTCATTTTTTTTTTTCTTTTTTTTTTTTAAGACAAGTATGGTGTTCCTATATGATACCACCAAAGGGAATATGCTTTGCTTTTTTTTTTTTTTTTTAATTGCTTCTGGTGCTGTAATGCTTCTTAGAAACTTAGTTATATCTGAACTGACTGTAGTACCACTGGATCCTGGTCCAATCTGTTTCTCCTCTAAAAAGAATAATAACTATATAGATATATATGTGCCTTATTCCAAAAAGAAGTGGTCTCTGTTGCAAATGTTGTCTCCTACTGGAATAATCTATCCAGACCTGGACCGGAGAAAAATATGGTGTCTAAATAGATATTTTATTTTAAATAAGGTCAAGGAAGTGTCTTTTAAAATGATTCATCACTCCAAATTATTTTTGCAAAGATATAAAAAGGACATTGATGTAACGTGCTAATTTGTCAACTGGAGAAGATTTATGTCATTTATTTTGGACTTGTCCCCCATTCCTATATAGATATTTGTGCTTTTGAAGTTTCTGATTTTACCCTTTTATATGAAAATACATTGTTTGTTTGTTGTCTCACCCCTCTGCGTAAAGAAATCAGTATTATACCATCAATTTGATCCTTCTGCCTGCAAAATTCCACATCCACAAATCTTAATTTTCCAATTAAAAGCCATCTTTTTTTTATTTGTAAGTGAAATCAAACAAAACATTACTCTACCCTCATACTGTTAAATTAGAAAGCAATCAGAGCTTACCTTGTATAATTTATTTAACTAATCTATGATTTCCGTCTGTCCTCTGACATTGTCTTTTGGTGTATTGTCTATTCACCTGTTTGCAAAGTAAGTAAAAAAAAATAAAAATAAAATAAATAAAAAATAAGAAATCAAGCTTCAGGTTAGTTTGCAGCAGCAAAGCCCAGCTGGCAAACATTGCTATCACAAATATCTCACAGCAGAAATGTGTCACTTCAGCCCACATTAGGCTGCAGATAATGTGGAGTACTAAAGAAGCCATTCTGAGAATACAAAGCTTCTGTCTGGGGTCCATGGAGACCCTGGGCCCAGTTTAAAAAAATGTACACATTGTTTTACTCTCTTGACCTAAGGACTTATCCTATACTTATAGGAATTTCTTATAAATATGATTTTGACTGATGATGCCTAAATGCATTATATTTGGGGTCTCAGAGAAACATGGTTAAATACACTTAAATTTTGATTTATAGAATTTTGAGTGCTCTGTATCTGTGATCGATGTTTACAGCATTTCCACAGCGTCACCCCTCCCAAATCAATTTCTAAATCCAACAAACAAACACGCAGACCTGCAATGATTGGATTAATTGATCCTAAATATTTGTTCCACTTCCCTTTAAAATGTGAGGATTTCAGGCTTTATCAGATTCTTTGTCATCTTATATAGAGACAAATAATTCAAGCTGAACCACAGTTACAGTAGACACAGTCTATGGCACATACAGTAGCTGTAGTTCAACTTGAATTACACACTCTATGGTCTGCTCAGTGGATCTCAAGGTACAAGATACAGGGATATTGATGTAGGAGCTGGGGACTGAACCCCCAACCTTCTGATTAGTGGACGCCCCACTCAGCCTCCTGGGCCACAGCTGCCCCAAGTCACAGTTGTTGCCTGCAATGTGTAGCTAACAATATAATACAATTAATAGATTAATAATATTCTTTTTCAAATACTTTATTGGGAGACTTTACTATGATAATTGAATTCACAACAAAGATACAGAGAAAAGAGGATTTAAAGCTATCCATTGAATTCCGCAAAAGTTTTCAGAGGAATACTAAAAGTGGCTAAAAGTTAGTTTTTATGGTTTGAGAATTTGCTGGTCAATCCAAAACATTTGGCTGTAGATGTACAAACATCCAAGTTTCATCACATCTTTTAAGAAAGTATCTCACCAAGTCCAGCTTACTATCTTAAACAAAACTATTTTAAATTGAACATCTATTACTTTAAACAAAGGGGTAAGAAGCTAATATTGGAACCTAAGATACTGATCCTGAAATGTGGGATATAAATGCATGAGATTTAAATAAATGCACCCTATTGAGTATCTATATAATTTATTATAGAGCAAAGGGCGAATAATGATACATAGTATAAACAGTAATTAAAAATTTAATACTTGCCAGAATCAGAAAGTCCCTGAAACATGTTTCAGCCTTTATTGAGTCAGTGTTTCAGCACATCATTAAATGAGATTTCACTGCAGGTTTTACAGACAGTCTCCATGTTGTTGTGGTCAGGGATGAACCTCCTCATCATATCAGACATGGAGCCGTCGGTAACAAAGACCAGCTGATATCCGGTGTTTGATAAAAGGCAGTTATTGGTTAAGCTCTTGTTTTTTTATGAGGCAGTCTACTAATTTCCCATAAAACTGACAGCTGCTTGGGTTTTACTGTTATTAAATTTGCAGCAGGAAGGAAAAACATTTTTATCATATCTCCCCAGCCCTCTAAAGAGGCCTGCACGCTCATTCACTACATGCATCATCATTCTTGCCTGCTTTAGCCAACATTAATTAGGCCAGTAAATTATTGCAGCACAGTCAAAATAAAGATATGCTTGAAAAGGTTGCCCACACCTGACCTACTCTGTCAGACGGAGATGCTGCTGTACGTCTAAAATTCATTGCTGTTCTTTTCTCAGGACCTTTTTCGTCTTCATTTCTTTTAATGTAGAAGTCTCCAGAATTTTCAGACCTCATTATGAACAAGGTTATGAACCGCTGATGCAGCTTTTGACGTGAAACAGTTTGAGAAGGGCATGGTTCGCACATAGATCTTGGCCAAATCTGGTTTAAAACTTGACTTTAACTCATAAAATAATGGAGGGCTTCTCAGAAAGTTGAGCTTACCACAGAAATTGTCAGTTTAGGAGTGTGTGTGTGTGTGTGTGTGTGTGTGTTATTGTGATTGAAAACTAGCATTTGACTTGAACTGAATCATTGCTGAGATGGTAAAACTTACTAATCTAATTTATAATTACTTGAAAAGTCTATAGGCCTTCATCATTGCAGATAGTTTGACTATATACTTGAATTTCCCTCGGGATAAATAAAGTATCTATCTATCTATCTATCTATCTATCTATCTATCTATCTATCTATCTATCTATCTATCTATCTATCTATCTATCTATCTATCTATCTATCTATCTATCCCTACTTTGAGGGAAGAGCACAGGTGTTACTGAAAACACTAACAATGGCTTTGCTCTCTTCAGGGTTTCCAGTGAGCCAGTATGCACAATACCAGAACCTTGAAACTTATAAACTGATTTCAGCCATTATTCATTATATTATTTACACCTGTGATTTTCTATTTTGACATGTCAAAATGTCGTCTGTGAAAAGGGCCTGTCTTTTGTTATTAGACATAAAAAACACGCAGTAAGCCAACCGTCTCAATAAATCGTTTATTTCTCCAAAGAAATGAAATCGGACTCATCCTAGATCATCAGCCGGAGAACACACACAGCAGCGATAGCAAGACCCACAGTCCGTACATAAAGTAATAGCCAATGTGTCATTTACGTTTTAAACATTACACATGCTATGGTGCGTCTACGTTACTCCAATTCTCTGCATGGATTATAAATATATCATCTTACAGGTAACACAGTGTGTTATTTTTGACCTATGCTCAATAGTCAGCAGGGACTGTTAAAAGATTGATGTTGTTCTCCAGCTTCATTCGTTCACATGAATCATCTTTTGTATACATCGAGCCACCATGTAGCTTGTAAAACCTGTAAATCAGTCATTTCAAAGTGCCACTTAAGCCAGGAGGACCATTAATATTGGCACCCATGGTTGCCGTGTCGCCTGCCTCTCGTCGAGCTTTAGCACAGGGTTGTGGGTGAAGGAGGAGTTCACCTGTCGCCCACCCTGAGGCCCCTGGGCTTCTTAAGGACCTTGTGATCAGATGTTCCTGCAGCAAGGCTTCTGCTCCTCTGTGTTTTCTGCTCTGGAGTTTAAGGACACAGCACTGATGGAGCCACGGACCACTTCCTTACTGCTCACCTTTCTTTGAATCTCTGTGGTAGAAAATTAATATAAATTATATATTTACAGCATGCTAGAATAGAGAGGACATTGAGAGGACAAAAGTAGAAGTATTATAGCACCAAAACAAGTAAATATGCCTCTAGTTCTTGAGTTTAATGATGCAAAAAAGTTGACAAGAACCTTTCACAAAACAAATTAATAGGTGAAATTGTTCATTTCCAACCAAAAACCAACCAGAGGGGTTTCTTTCTAAAGTAGTCAATCAAATCAAAGGTCAAATTTTCCTGGCCTTTTCTAGACCTAGCCTTTTTTAAACCTCCATGAGCTGAAGAGATGGAGGTATGGCTATGTGAGGTTGAATTCAGGGTCACAGGGTAGAGCCTTATCCCAGCATGTTTGTGGGAAAACGCGTGTATCCAACCCACATCATTTATATGTCCACCCACACAGTTAATAGACTATAACAACCATACTGTATTGGTAAGAATATATCCTGCAAAAAAGTTAAAATACAGTAAAATAAGTTACCTGCTAGGACATTGTTGAATGCTGCCTCCACATTAGTTGACTCCAAAGCAGAGGTCTCCAGAAACAAAAGACCATTCTTTTCTAGATAATACAAATAAGACAAATAGGCTATGTTAGTTATTTTAAATATATTATTTATAATTTTCTTGCTGGTGTCACTTTAAAGCTACATTCCCCAAATCACAAAACATCAGACTAATTTACATTCTCTACAATCATCATAAATCCAGTTCCCATTAACCAATTATGAACAATGAGCACACAAATCCAATGTAATGATTTTCAGCACAGCTCTTTGTACCTGCAAAGCCTTGAGCCTCCTCAGTGGGCACAGATCTCTCTGACTCCAGGTCAGTCTTATTGCCCACCAGCATGACCACAATGTGGGGGTCAGCGTGGTCGTACAGCTCCTTCAGCCAGCGCTCCACACTCTCGTAAGTGAGGTGTTTGGTGATGTCATAGACCAGCAGGGCTCCAACAGCACCTCTGTAATACCTGATCGGAGGAGAGTGGCTTTACAGTTACTCCTTATGTGACATTTAGGAAAATACTTTAATGAAGCTTAACAATCTGCATACACACACTAAACACAATGTAATAACAGATTATTTGGCCACTTGGAGGCAGTGGAAAAAAGCTGCAAACACATTTACATATCGTTGCATTTTGAGTTGAAATGGTGAACTTGTTAGCAAATAGTTTCCTTTTTACACATTCCAACTTTGGAGTGTAACGTAAGTCATTTGAGGAAAATATCTGGCTCTTCCATTCCAGCTAGATGCTATTTTGGTCGGCCTGCCATTTGGTTCTGCAGCAAGCATGCATATGTACATTATTAGCTGTTGTGACAATGTGAGAGCAGCTACAGTGAACCAAAACAGTAAAGTTGTGCGCCGTAAAAACCAAAACGATGAGCTGAAAGATGTCATGCAGCTCTGCAGAGTCGGGTGATGATTATGGGTTCTTGCTAAGAGTGACCCCTTTCACAGCACACGGTCATTTGATCCCGATCGATTTGAGACGCTTTAAGCATTGTTCTGCTGTCAACTGTAAAAAATTGAATGATTGACGATTGCTCTGAAGTCATGGACCAATCAATACTTTCATCACAATTACATTTCTGCTACTGTCCTCTAGTAGCATAATTAATTCCACTTTAATAGGTTTTAGCTGCTTGTTACAGCACAAATGAGAAACTCCATGGGAGTGAGAATTTGAATAGTGGAATAAGTCGGCAAGTAATTACTTAAAAAGCCAAGCTGTCAGAAAAGAGCTAAGCCAGCGTTATAGCATATCCTCAGATTTTTCCGTGTCTTTCAAATAAAACTGACATGGTTCTATTGTTTTAAAACCACTTTCCACATTGGTAATCCTTCTAGTTTAATTAAAAAAAGACTGAATCAGGAG
This sequence comes from Dicentrarchus labrax, assembly GCF_905237075.1. Lineage (NCBI taxonomy): Eukaryota > Metazoa > Chordata > Actinopteri > Moronidae > Dicentrarchus > Dicentrarchus labrax. Next base: position 4,884,294 of record NW_026136707.1, on the reverse strand, counting down.
CACCCTCAGATAGAACAGGGACCCACTGAGGGCTGAGTGTTCAAACAAAGGTCTCTGCCCTAACCAACTGGATTTTGGCGCATAAGTGTGCCAGTTGGAAACTGACAGGAGACGAGAATGTGCTGGTTTTTCAGGTAATGTGGGAGGAAACTGAGGATCAGTGCCTGTCCTTGCGTGTGTTTTGGCTGATAACAGCACCACCTTAAGATGCTGACATACTGGTTGCTCAACAATTATGGAGCAAGAAAACAAGCATGAAATGTTGATTTAAAAAACTGTCTCTACTTTCTCTGTGTCTTCTCTATCCAAAGGTAAAATCCAGCCACCAGCACCTCTAAAGCTCACTAATTAACATGTCCGCTGGTTGCCTGGATCAGTTGCCAATTTCTTTACTGAGAGTAAGATCATAAAATACTACATCCACAATTCATGTTGCAATTTAAACAGGGGACTCTCTGGCTCTTTACATGCCCATATGCCCTAATTAGACTGAAAGGAACAAGGTCACTTCCCCTCTCTGTGGGTAAACTGTTACAGTTGAGACAGTTTAACAAAATGTGGATGGACTAGAAATTTAATATTTAATCATAAAATAACTGCAGGAATGCCTTGAAAATCAGCTGAAAAGCATTGCAAATTTGGGCAACAATATTCAGACATACAGATATGCAAAAACATTTGAACATTCACACTGCCATTCTGTGTTTCTGTGTGTGTGTGTGTGTGTGTGTGTGTGTGTGTGTGTGTGTGTGTGTGTGTGTGTGTGTGTGTGTGTGTGTGTGTGTGTGTGCGTGTGAGAGAGAGAGAGAGAGAGAGAGAGAATGAGCACACATACTAATGGATTTATAAAAAAGCTGTGATGGGTTTTGACACGTACGCAGAAGTGATGGCCCGGTATCGCTCCAGCCCGGCTGTGTCCCAGATCTGGGCCTTGATGGTGAAGCCGCTGAGCTGCACTGTCCGTGTGCTGAACTCCACCCCTATGGTTGTGCGACTGTCATGGGTGAACTCGTTTTTGGTGAAGCGAGAGAGCAGATTGCTCTTTCCTACACCAGATTCTCCTATTAGAACCACTGCAGAGGACACAAAATACAGTAAATAAACCCAAGAATTAAGGTTCAGTTTTTTAGGGTTTGATCTGGTCGTTGCAAAAGTAAACCCAGTATTTTTTGGATAAAGAAGACAAAACTCCTATTCACAGAGTCTAATACTGTAATATCCACGTCATCCTTTACAGCCCTTTTTAATTGAAGTCTTTAGTCTAGGTGTGTCTTTTTTGGTTGCCCCATACATCCTCAGTCTTAACTGTCTAAGTCTGGAGCTAATTACACACTTAGGGATATGATGTCCTATATTAAAAACAGCACCACACCTTGTTGGTAAATCAGTTATCGTTTTTACATGAAGAGCAAATACTGCTGAGTAAAACACTGGGGAACAACATGGGATGACAGTAATAAAATACACCACATTATTTAATGGTAAGGAGATAACCAAGGATACTGAGGGGTGGTAGGCTATCCCAGCATGCACTGGTGAGATGCCAATTCTAAAATACACTGAATACACTGCAAAGCACAGGCAGAATTAAAACATTCACCACTTGGGGCAGAAATGTGGTGACAGAAGACTTAGGGACTTTACAATAGACATTCTGAAGACACACTACCCCCTCTAGAACACTTAAAACCATTGAAGTAAAAAACACTCACAAGTGAGCCATTGTTTTGGGAGATAAAACAGTCCCTTAGAGTGTAAGGTGATTCCAAATCAGGTGGAACAAGTTAAGCTGCTACTTCCTTCTATCTTGGTCAGAGGAACCTACCTACTGGGTAAACAGGGCAATTAATAATACAGACACCCCCTCTGTACATTTCAGTGACTAATGTTTGGGTTTCAGTTGTTAGAAGCTGACTCAGAGAGAGGCTTGGCTTAATTGGCACAGGCAGGAAAGTACTGGGATCTCTGCACAACTGGATAGGACACAGTCACAGCTTACTGCTGAGGTGTGTGAGCTTGTGAGACAATCCAAGTTCTTGTGAAATCTCCACTGCAATTATGTAGCTATGGAGTTAGGGTGTGATGAAAGTTGAAAGAACAGTTTTGGCATTCTAGGAAATATTTGCTTTCTTGCTGAGAGTTAGAGGAGAAGATTGATACGACTCCCACGTTTGTACATTAAACATACAGTCTGCAGTAGGTTAGCACAGGTTAGCATAAAGACTGGAAGCAGGGGGGAAACAGCTCCCCTGACTCTGTACGAACATCTTTATAAAGGTAATTAACACATTAAATCATGTTTATTAATTCTGTACAAAAACTGACATTTAAAAACAAAAATACTTTAATGAACCAGCAATCATATATATATATGATAAATATAGAACTCTGAATGGAAGCATGTTCATAATGAGTACATTTAGTTCATATACTTAAAGTAAATGTAGCATCTAATACTGATGTACTTTTGCTTTAGTGAGATTTTGAATGGAGGGTTTTAACTTATAATGGAGCATTTATTTCACTGTGGTATTGTTACTTGTTCCTCAGTAAAGCACCTGAATACTTCTTCTTCTGCTGGCTGGTTGAGAAAACAATCTCACCACAAGGTCCATTTTAGTAACTGTTTAGGGGCTTTCAGTCATATCACATGATCCTCATCAGCATATGGAGTTACCCATGTCATGAAACTGTAGATGTTCAAATTTCCATCTCAGTCTGCTAATGATCATATGATATGATTTAAAGTACCAGGACAGTTACTAAATGAACCCAATGAACCTTGTAGTGAGACGTTTCTTTGTAACTTTTTTGTTTTCCAAAGTTGGATATTAACTTTGAACTTCAAGCCAACATGAACATGATGTCCTTAAAATGCTCCAAATAAATGCTAATTTAAACATCACCTGGGTAAACCATCTGCTTATGAAGAGTATGTGGTTGAAAGCTTAAGATCAGCTACAAAATGGACCTTGTGATTTGTGATTATTTTCTCAAACTCTGTGTCGAAGGCAAAGAATGAACTTCAACTGGAGTTTACAAATCACTTGCTCACTATTCACTAGTCACAGATAAAAAATGCTGGCACGTTTTCTCCTGAACACCTGCGCATTCCCATAAAGGTACACTCTGAAAGGTGGCCCCTGTTCTTCACTAACAGTATGTTTAACCTGAAGTCTAAGGTCCTGCAAACAATGTTTTACAAGTTGCTCTACTTTTGCTTGTTTTAGGTAATTGTTTACTGCAGTGGCACAGCGATCTACTGTACTGCTTCTTTTTCCAATGGGTGAGGTGAGAATGCCTGTTTTCCCCTCTCTTCTCCTCCACCACTAAGTAACTTCTTATGCAAACAATACCCATGGTTTCTATGGCAATGCGGGACAAGAGGCCTTCAAGCTCTGCGCCGGCCTGGTTTGTTGATCCTGAGGAAGCTGGGAAGAACTTGATGTGTTGCTGTGAGGATTACCTTTTCGTTTTTTGTGTTTTCATGACCTTTAGGAGTGGAAATGTAACTACTGAAGCCCTGAAATCCCAGTGGAAATCCTGATGGAAACTTAAAAATAACTTTGAGGTATATTCAATAGAGCAAAGTTTCATTATGACATCCTACAACTTAACTTAACTTAACTTTAAATACCTAGTAACTTAGTTTTATGCAGTGATACAGTTTTTGGCAAACTATAAAGTCCAGTAGCAATACTTACTTAAAAAAATATTTCTAAGATAAAATAAACTGACTCCTGCAGTGTTCTCCCACAATGTGCCCATGTACTGTGTGAAGTGTGTAGGCTTACATACCAAGCAAACCATAGAATTTGATTTTACTGATAAGTTTCTTTTTCGAGCTATCTTGGAATCGCTGGGTGGAATGAACCTGCACATACTCATAAGATACTATAGCACACACTGCTTTAGGAGTGAGTTTACTCAGCGATAACAATCAGTTTGGGAACACATTCACAATTCACCGGCGAGAGGAGGGATTCCTCCTCTGTTGCTGCTCTTGAGGTTTCTGCCTTTTTTCCATTAAAGGAAGAGCTCAATATTTTACAGCCTTATGAAGAGGTAGCAGTGACTTCCTGCAGTCACCATGAGGTTGCTAGACAACCAGCGGGGACTCCAGTATGCACTGCACCTGGCTGAGAAATAGTCTTGCAAATAACCTTACACAAAACCACAAGTTGTTGTTTTTACACTTCAGTCTTTGCATGGATATACAAATGAGATGTATTAATTAGTGAGCTTTGGAGGTGATGAGTTTTCTTATCTAGCAAGACAACAAATATACCTTTACAGTTTTGGGGGGAGTTTTTCTTAACCAAATCAACAAGCCCCTCCATTTCTGCCTACAGTCCAGATAGACAGGAAATGCGGGAGAGAGAGAGAGAGAGAGAGAGAGAGAGAGAGAGAGAGAGAGAGAAAGAGGTGTGATATGCAAAAAGCCCCCGAGGTGGAACTGAACAATTACATGTTGTAATGTGGCATGAGCCTTAACCACTAAGCTCTTGGGCCGCCCCCAAAGCCTTTCTAGATGAATTTTGTGTGATTTTGGGCTGTGTGAATAAAATTGACTCAGCCGTCTACATGTCTAATGTTGCAGAGGAACTTGTGAGTGATGCTGTTGATGTTTTGGACACAGTTACTTTGGCTTCATCATTCCCCTGCAGTGCCTTTCATCATCATAGCATGTTTGTACCCAAATGTCAGATCACTGTACCTGAACCAAATCACCTTTCTGAGTGACTTTCACTTCTCACTTCCCCATCTGGAACCTTAACAAGCTACACATAAGAAATCAGTACTATGCCATGTAAGTTATGGGCTGAATAATTAGAGTGAATAGTGCAAGGTGCAACTTTTCAAAGAACAGAGTTCAAGTTCAGTGAAGATGCACTGAAAACACTGTTACACACTGGATGTGTTGGTTGAGTGATGTACTTTGTTGTTTGGCACAGATATACTACTTTAAACCAGACACTCTGTTACAATGTTGTTGTGCATGAAATGAAACAGATAAGCAGGAATTAAAGTACACATCCTGGTTGCAACAATAAGCTGTACCATGCATGCTTACTGCATACGTACCCAGGGAAAATGTGCTGAACTGGAAATGTGATTGTAGTATCACTCAACTTTGTAATAATGCAACTCACCTGATATGTTTTAAGACTTGCAAAATACCTTCTCACAATATTTACCTAAACAGGTGACAGAACTGCTGACACACAGACACATAAGTTCAGGCTATTAGTTGTCTGAGCTGTGTATTACTATGTACTGTATGTTAAACTAAGCTGTTTATTACTAATAATCTATTACATTCAGTTGACACACATATGCCTGTTCCTAAAAACTGCCAAGTTAATAATAAACAAGGAAGTATAATTTGAAGGACAAAGGAACGTTGTACAATAACACCTTTGAAAGACTTTAGGGATGTACCTGCAGATCGACTCAAGAAAGCAGAACTGTACTCACCCTTAAAGACAAAGTTGTAGGCTTCATCTGACCCCATATTCTGTCCATTCAATGTTGCCACCCCAGTTTACTGCCGCGACTCCAGCACTCACAAACTGATTGCAGGATGTAAGATGACACTGACTCACACCACAACCAGCCTGCCCCTCAGTTCCTCAGGCTTTGGGAAAGGAAATGGCAGCAAAAATGTTTTGACAGATGAATGCCAGTTGCCAGTTTTCTGCCCTTAACTACCCTTCCCTATCTGAGTTGATAGAAAGCTGGCTTGTTTGAACAAGACATGTTGAGTGTATCCAGGTTGCTCTGCTGTAGCAGGGCGGGGCTTGTGTCAGGGAGTGCTGGGGCAGCAGTGGAGGTGTGTCTTAAGTAATGGAGTCAGTGCAGGGCAGGTTGGACAGGTGGGCCGACTACCAGGTACAGGTGAGAGGGACTGCCAGGCGCCTCCTGCTGGACCAATCAGATTATTGCATGGAGTAAGCACTTGCTTCATCACTACATGACCAATTGTGTGTCAGTCTTAAGCTGACCAACAGTATCTATGCTGATTTTACTGGAATATGGACTCACACATGATATATGTCTCCCTCTGCCAATAACAACCAATTCTTTTTCTTCTTGATTGTCATGTTCCTTTTTTAAATACAGATCTGTTGTGTGGTCATTTTAGTAACATCTCTTCAAAATGTATTGTCAAGAGATGCTTTCATTTTTCCTATTTTCTATTATTTTGAGACTATTATGTATTTAGTCAGACATCTTTAACTTTCTCCAATTTCTCTTTGCCACAGACGTCAAGGTCACTAATAATGTTGCGAGTTGTAGATTTTGTATTCTGGGCCATTAATGCACCCAACAACATATTAATGCACCTTTTTTTTCCCTCCGTCATGGTTAACTCGGCCATGGGCACACTGTTTCCGTGTTAAAATAAAACTCTTTTCACTATGTTTCTAGCAGTAAGTCATCAGTATGTCTTACATTATTGAACATGTTTGTCTCTAAACACAGACATGCTGTGTGCAACAAAGACACTAAAAAGGGAAATCTTGTTTTAATCAATCTGATTTAAATATCCAACTGATTTAAAGTGAAGTGAAAAAAGCCTCGGGCTGTGATTAAACTGCACTTCGAATGAAGGATTTTCAGTTTTCCAATTATTACGCTACTCAAATGATTTTATCGGTATTCATTTCAGGTTTTAAGGCAAGTGAGCAAGCAAAGAGAAAGTCTGATATGATTAAACAAGTATATCCTGTAATTATCTACAGGAAAATGTCAAAGAGCTAAGGATGCAAATTGTAACGTTGTCACATCTTCAAGTAACAGATATGCTGTGCATACGATGAAAATAAGAATTACAAATAGAACAAAATAACAACATGAGGGATATCTGGTTCTTTAATTTGCATATAGCTGAAAAAGCAATTAATAATTACTAAGCTTTGTTAGAGGGTAATAATACAAACTATAATATAAATCTAAACTACTTCATACTGATTTAAGACATTCTTTCAAGCTTACTAAAAAACAGATACAGTTATACGTGAATCAGAGAATACTGACACTATGGGTATTTTCAAGACCTAATCCTGGTAAACATTATATTTTAGCTTTGAACTAATCTGTGTCACGTCCATCTCTGCTGACTCATGTCACACCAAGCACTCAGTTCAAAACGAAAACAAAATAAGATTGTGTGAATATATTTCCAAAAAATTGTTTATTTAAAAGCTTTGAAACAAAACATAGCAAGTAATCATAATTCATTTTATCAGGCAGAAATTCTCATGAAGGTTACCACAAACTTTTGTATTTTATGCATTTTATTCCTCCAATGGGATTCAAAATGTTCAATTTTCTGCTTAACTGTTCTCGGCATGCCTGAACTAAAACTGCAAATGAATGAATCGACCGTGGGACCAGTTGATAATGGATTCATTTCAGCAGTAGAATCAGACTTCCCACTGACAGACAGGACTTACAGACCATTAGATGAACAGAGTCACAAGGGAGGGCAAATACTTAAAAACCCATAGAAATCATTAGTTTCAATACTTTCTTTATAAATACACCGACTCCTCCTTCCTACGCACACAATCACGCACTCACTCATAGATATATGCATGTACACAGAATGTTACAGTAGTCCATCAATGACCTGGATCATATGGTGCTTTTTCCTCCAGGCAGACAGGAGCAGGCACAGCTTCAGTCACGTCTCCACTATGATGCCGCCACTTGGGTTAATGGTTCCTCCAGGTACTGCACCAGAGCTTCTGCCTATACACACACACACACACACACAACATACACGGTGCAGTGCTATCAAAGGCTGTAGGTTTTTTGACGAGTCAGGAACTATTCTGATTATCAATTCATCATTTTAAGTCAGATTTCAAGCAAAAATGTAATTATATGATTGTATCGATCGTGAATATTTGCTGCTTTTGGGTTTTGGTTAAACAAAAGAAGGCATTTGATGACACCATCTTAGTCTCTAAATAACTGCGATGGACAGTTTTATGATGATTTATAAACCAAATGATGATTAATGAATTAACTGAGCAAGTAAAAGGCAGATTTAACTTAAAAATAACTCATTTTGTGTTATGACTACAGTAAACTAGAACATGTTTCTACCATATTGTTAAATGCAGTTGTGTCAGTTGTGTGTGGCTATTTGGGACTGACTCAGTATACCAAAGTGCCAGCTGAAGCTTCTCAACTGCACACATTTAACACACACACTTGAACACAACTTAACTGAAATCTACCACATCAAGAAGCTACAGGTGTGAAATTTCAGTTCATCATTCAACCAGTTAAAATATTCTGTCTGATTAAAAAAAAAAAAAGCCTGAATGCTGGAGGTCTCCACACTTTACTAAAACAACTAAATTTAGTGTTCACCTTCTGACAAGCTCACAAACTTCAATATGCACCTGTCTTTGTTCCTTTGTTCACTTGTGGCTGCATCTTATTTCCCATTCCTCACATATTATACAGCATTTAAACCTGATCTGCTGTTTCAAAAGCTGCTAACTGGAGAGTTGCCACCCTTGCTGACTGTATTAAGATACATTTAAACCTGTTCATGTCGTAATACGTCACACCTTTTGTCAACAAATGTCCAATTAATTAATGTTTTGTTGAATATCACACGGTGATCGTCAGGGACCTTCAACAAAGATAAAAAAGGCCCTATCACATTTTTGTGCTGTAACCTCGAATACACAAAAGACTAAGCAAATTACAGCAAATGTATAAAATACCATGACATTGAAACCAAGACATTGGTGGTATGGGGAACTAATGAGACTGACAGCACAAGTGTTACAACTCTCACCTTGGCTTTAAGCATCCCAAAGCCCACTGTCTCTTTGGCGTACATACACAGCAGTAGGTTGGCTACACGAGTAATGGCCACTCTTCCCTCCTGAGAGAGAAAACAAGAGAGAGATGGAGAGAGAATGACAAAGTGCCCAAGTGTCAGGTGTTTGAATTCACTGATTAATACTCATCACATACATGAGAACAACAGCAATAGTTTCTTACCATACAGTCCATGAGTATGAATTTGAGTTTGTCTTCGTTGAAGGCTTGGTGGCCGTTCTTGTCGTAGGCTGCCCAGATGTTGCTGGCGATGGCGGCTGTCACTCGTGCGTCAGTGTCCCCATATCCAGAGTAAGCCAGAAGTGAACCTTCATTATTCAGTAAACTGGTGAAAAATAGTTCAAAGTTTGGATGTTTCAGTATCCAGCAGATAAAAATGTGTCAGCATGTGGATTTTACTCGAGCTATCTTTATCAAGCTACCTAACACTGCTGGTAATATCTACAGCTAGGGTGAGGGTGTAGTGGAGGTGTGGGCTACCAATACAATCATTGTATATGCTGCATATAAAGTATTATATCAAACTGCTTGAACCACGTACAAATACAGAACATTTTATGAATTATGTTGCTTTTTTGCTTCAAGTTAAAATGACCATGTGGTGGTCACAGTTCAACCAACGTGCCGGACCGTGTTGAAGTCCAATTTGAATTGATATTAAGGCTGTAATTAGAAATAAAAAGCTTCTGTAAAATTACAGGAAAGGTTTGACCTAATTAGTGAATTTAGATTAATCATCAGAAAAAATAATCAATGACTTTATAAACTGTTACAGGATAATAATGTCTCAAATGTGAGTATTTGATGGCTTTTTTTCCCTCCCACATGTGATATTCAACTGAATATCTTTGGGATTTGGACAGCTGGTTGGATAAATCAGGCAAACTGAAGACCTCAACCTGGCTGGTGAAGTTATAACGATATAACTATATTCAGACATTATGAACACAACACGATTTCAATAATTGGCAGATTGTTACACAATAAAAAAAAAAAAAAAGTAACAACTAATAAAACAGATTAAGATTAGATAAGATTTTTAAACACAAGGTTTACCCAGTGTTAGTAAACTGCCAAGAGTAATTACAGTTAAATAAACAACTGGTTAATGTTATTAGCATTTGCCACTTGCACCGCAGCATTCAGGAGAAAGGGTCTGTTCCTCCCGATATTTTACCCCTCTTTATATTTACACGATTGTCAAAAAAATACCACCACAGTAACCATTAAAACAACAAACTGTATAATAGCCAAAAACCGGTATTAACGTTAACTCGTACCGAGTAACATACCGCTAGCATGCTGCTAACTAGCGGGCTCACCGTACTCACAGTGTGCTTTGGACTCCGTTTGTGTTCGCCTGGCTGAGGACCTGCGTTAACGCCTTTGGTCGTAACATGGCTACTTAATCACTCACTTGTGATTATATTTTAAATAGTTGTGCTCTTATGTGACCAAACAAACACCTTTAAACTGTCAAAAAACTACTCAACAAACAAAGTCAAGTCAGCTGATGTTTTCTTGCTCTTCCGGGTGTTTTCTCAATGCATTGTGGGAATTGTAGGCAGTGAATATATATATATATATATATATATATATATATATATATTATATATATATATATTTTTTTTTTTTTTTTAAAAGTCCACATTGATGAAAGGATAACGTTTTAATATACTGATTTAACATAGTTATGTTTAGTTAAATGTGTAAATGTAAAGTATTTATAATATTTCAGATGTAAATATATAATCTATATTCTGTTGTAGTTTAAGATTTTATGTGAATTTCATTTTCATATTATCATAAATTATCCAACCTTTCAGAATACATTAAAGACTGAGAGACAAATTAAAACATACATTAAAAACAAGCAATAAGAACAAATAGGTCATTTTACTTTTAATACTTATAAAGTATTGTGTACTTAAGATTTAATAAAGGCACAATACAGACTTTAACAGTTCCCGGAATAATATTTGTGGTATCGCTACATTTACTTTATTAACATAACTGTACAGATGACTGCCAGTGACGAAGACATTATTTAAATTTTCATTTAATAATTAGTAAGAGTAACATACTTGTAAGACCTTTCAGATATCACTGGAAGAAGTGAACAATGTGTCATAGGTTATAGGCAAAAACACACTGCAAGGACAAATGGAAATCTGAATCAAGGATTAAATTCAGCATAATACAACTATCAAATTGCATTGCCAAAATAAATTATCCACACACATTTACAATAGACAAGACAAACATTGCAAATAATTTATTGGTTTAAGATAAAAAAAGACTATTCATCTCTCCATAGGTAAAACAATAGATTTCCTAGATAACTTGCAATATAGTGCAGAGCCCAACATTATATTCAGGCAACACACTGCTTGTATGGAAATTCACAACAGTGTTACTGTGAAAGAGTTTGATTTTACTTTAAAAACAATTCCCAAATAGCTTTTCAATTTCTTTTGAATAATCAATAACCACAATTAATCACTTCATATAGACCATTTTATAATTTAGAACAAAAAAATCCAAATGGCTTCTTGTTTATTTACTGTTAGTCGACAGAAAATCAACTTGATTCAAACCTTTTGCTAAGAAAGTTATTTCTAATGACATGGTCTAAAGGGGTGGGTGATATGAATAAAATCCTTTATTCGGTACGTTATTTTTAAAAAGGTGAACAATAGTTTTGGTTAATTCTGCAAATGAAAATCCTGACAAATGTATTCAAGGGAGATCCCGTAAATCCAATATCTCAGGCAATACAACCAGAGGTATTACAAAGAGGGATATCTACCTCAACATAGCAAACCTTCTACCAGATGAAAAGTCTCTATTGTCTCAATATAATTGTCTCTTGTATATAAAGTCACATTGTCCAACCCCTTATCCACACACACGTTATAGTCTTGGTCCTACAACCAAAAAACCTTCACCTTCTCCTCCTCCTCCTAAACCATTTAGGCAGCAGTGCCATACCAACAAGAATCCGTACAATTCAGAGAAACCTTGTGAGAGGAAATAGAAAGAGTCAAGAACCTGTCAGGGTAAAAAAACTTAAGTGAAGAGATAACTTAAATAAATACCAGTCAACCAGGCAAGAGGGTGGAGAAGGGGAAAAAAAGTAATAAGCTGGTTCTCATGACCCAGAGTGCTGAAGTCCATCATCCAACCTACTGCAACAACATCCGGATTCACAACTTTTTTTTTAAACATTTTTTTAAAAACCACCTAAATACAATCTGTTCAAATTAAATAATGTGAAAATAAGTAACTATTAAAAGTTAATTCCTTGGTAACATAATGTAGACATCCAGTGAATGAGCACTTGTCATGTCAGAAATCATCACCGGCCGCACTGGCAGGAGTAACTCGGTGGTCACGGCAGTGATAGTCGTGGCGTCATTTCACAGTAGCAGTATTGCAACGGCATTTAGTACAGGACCAATTCTGTTGGAAACCAGCAACATCCTTCCACAACGTCTCCCGCCATGATTTCCCAACCTCCTTCCTATGATGTACAGATCAGCTGAAGAGATAACAGGTGATTGGAATACCACTGAGTATCTGGGTGTCAGGTCAGACTTGCATTTGATGACTGTGTTATTAATTAAAAAAAGAAAAAAGAAAAAAAAAATCTCCGATGCCAGTCACCAACTCCACCAGTTTTCCTACCCTCACCCCCAGAATGAACTGAGTGAGTTAGGCTAGCAGTCTTTCAATGGCGGCGTTGACGTCCCCTCCCGTGGCGATGAGCGCCTGCAGGTTGGCTTCGCGGTTGATAAAGCCCATGGCGCTGAGCTGGTCGAGCTGCTGCTGGAAACGAACCTCCGGGGTCTGAAGCTGTGAGGGAAGAGATGACGCATGAGGTCAGAAACTGCTTATTTAAAAAGAGGCTTCAGTTTTACAGGCTTTTTTTAGCGAGTCAAGAGATTCCACCGAATGTTTCTTTATACCAGCTGATTTTGACACAACATTTTAACACAATTTCTTTTTTAAAATATAAATCAAGCTGACATCATGCTCTCTTGGTATTAACTTCACTTCATGCATCATTTATGCATTCAAATATGGGCTGAACTTGTCCTCTCACACAATGTCAGATTTAAAGTTTTACTTTTCACCTTCAGAAAAGAAGAGCCAGAAGAGCCATTCAACTCGCATTAACTCAAATTGATGGCGCTTTTATCACGTTGACACTTAAATCTGCTTTCAGTAACTCTACTTCAGCTGGCATCACAACTCATTTTAATGCATACACTTTGAACCCTTTTCTCTTTCTAATAAAAAATCTAATATAAATAATTCTGTTCTTGTAACTCCCACAAACTCCACTGTTCTTACACAATACAAGTGTTTTCAGTCCTTACGTTTCAGCTGAAATTCTCTTTCAGTTTATACACTTGAAATTAATGCATTTCAGCTGATGCTTCATGTTTACTTAACACTCAAACTGAAAAGGTTTCAGCACTAAATTAAGTTTAATTATCAATTTGACTTCTTTCAGTTACTGTATTTGTTATTGTATTACTTTTCCTGTACACGTACATTTTTTCTTCTGAAAATGTATCTTCTGTCACACTGATTTTATTCAAAACGGATAACATTCATATTTAACGCCAACCAAAGTTGAGGATAGCATTATCTAGTGGTCTCAATGACAAACACTAACAAGCCTAAAAACTAATTAGGAGTTTATCAAGACAACATAAGAATCAAAACAGATGAAACTGCAACGTATGTTTTAAAAGTTAACCATGAGTAAGACTTTCTGCTCCGATTTTGGAAAACAGGACAAATTCAAGCAATTAGTTGAAACATACTGATGGCCCTCCGCCTGCAAACATCTGTAACATCTGCTGCATGAGCTGCTGCTGAGAGGGACTGGTGGCCGAGAATGGGCTGGGTCCTGTTGCCATGGCTGGTGGGGGAGGGTTTGCTGGAGGGATGCTGCCCCCTGTGGCTGGAGGAACTGAGAGACCTAAAGGGGATCTAGAAAGGGGGAAGTAATGATCATGTCAAAAATCCAAACAACTGTGGTCATTTTACTACTGCAGTGACTCTAAATGACCACTACCAAATATTGACCAAATATTAAACAATTCATACAGTGTAAATATTACTATTTGGCTTAATGTTTTTTTACATAAATTATACTATGGCTACATATAGTGGACCACCAAATTAAGTTTATCCATTTTAGAGCAAATAGCTGGTACCTGGACATGAATCCCGGGGCTTCTGTCTGTAAGGTCTGCAGGCCCTGTTGGATCTGTATGAGGGCCTGCATGGCTCTGGGGTTGGTCATCATGGACATTGTTTCTGGATTCTGCATCTGCACAGACAAATGTGAAAGAAGTCAACAGATTCCCCAAGGTCCTGAAAGGTGACACTCTTCATCTTTTGCACACAAGATACCAATTTAGGTGTCTGCATAAATTCTCTGTAGGTCATTCAAAAACCCAGGGGATGCTCTCAGGGTTACTAAGCACCCAGTCCTAGTTACGCATCATCTCTTGCATCATTTCTGAATTCCTTGCCAACTCTAGGGTCTCTCAAGGGAATAGAGGAGTCAAATAACGAAAACAAAAAAACTGTAAGAGCTGAGGTGGCGTACGATAGCCATCAGTATCAGCCCTGAGTTTGTTTTATTGTGGATTTTCTTTTTTTGTGGATTTTTCCTATTTCTTAGAGAAAATAAAAAGTAAAACAATAAGTCACCAAATAGTTGCAAACTACCATAAATGTCTTTCGTAATTTGATCGTAATCACCATGGGTTCTGAGAAATTATGGAGGGTATAAGATTTTATAGACTAAATGATTGAAACAATCAAGATAAAAAAGCTGCAGACCAAATAGAATTTGTGTGTTTCCTTAGCCATGTACCTCTTTTTCTTGACACTCTTTCTACCTCAACCACTTCTCTTCTTCTCTCAGCTACACTTGAGGATAGCAAGCAGCACACAGTAGCTGAGATGTGCCGACCTGGAGAGTGAATGTGATAAAACTGCTGCTTTTCTGGAGAATTAACATGCGCCAAGACGCAGGCGATGTGTAGTATTTTGACTAAGAAAATCATCATATGCTGTCGGCTACTCTGCCTTGAGAAACAAACTGTTCTCATCCCACAGAAAATTAATACAGTTACAACATAGGCTTCGCCACCCACAGCTTTTAATTGTTTGCCTTTGTCACTGGGGCAATAACTGAACTAATGCGACAATTAACACAAGGCATTCACTTGATGAGTGGACATTTATCAGCACTAGCTCTGTGAGGGTGACTTGGTGTTTCAGGGCACTAACATGGAAGCTCTGCACCGACCTGTCTCATGAGCTCAGGGTTGTTTAACACACGGGAGACATCCGGATTCTGCTGCATGAGCTGCTGCATCTGCGGGTTGCCTGCAAACATCTGTCTCATCAAGTCAGGGTTGGACATCACGTTCTGGACAAGCGGGTTCCCCATAATCTGCGTGAGCATCTGTGGGTTGGACATCAGCTGACTTTGCACCTGCTGCTGCATCTCCATTAAGTTGGATGAACCCATGCCTAGACCTAACAGGCCAGACAGGTCACCAAGTCCACCTGCGGAGGAAGAGGAGGAGTTGTGGATTAGTTCCTTGCAGGTATGTGTTGATGGGGAACTCCCACATGGTTGCGATGTGGCATTTTAATGGTAACTTGCTGCAGGTCCTCCCTAATATATGTGCAGTCACTTAAATACATTTTAAAATTTACACAGTTATTTGTTTTTATTCTTGCCAAAAGCACGTGTGGAAATGCAAAAGAAAGTTTGGATTGATTTCAAGTCCGAAACAATGCTGCTGATGTTCAGTCATATAAATAATAAGCATAACTACCCCAATCAAATATCAGCTTGTGAATAAGTGTGTTTGAAACCATCTTTCAAGCCTCAAATGTTGGAGCCCACTCCCCAATTCTAAGGGTCGACCAATACTGAACCTCTGTGAAATACTCCATACACTGCTGTAGGCCTATGTGATTAATGTTTTGACTCATTACTGTTTAGTGCACGGCTTATAACGTGTACAGTGTCTGATGTATGTTTTATACGCTTGCTCTAAAAAGGCTCATTATGCAAGACAAATCCCCTAGAAGGATATAATAATTTCCTTACAGGAAAGAAACGTTGCATATGGATGCAGATGTTGTCTTTTCACTATGTGGATTTACAGTATTTCCTACGTTTTCATCAACTTGCCATCACCTGCCATTATTATGTCAATCACTGTGTCAATTATTTGCAAAAAGCAAGCAAGTCATTTAAAACATCTGTACATTCTTACCCATTGCATTAGCAGGTAGTGTTGGTGTCGGAGTTGTGCCACCCGCTGCTCTGTCTGCTACAGTGGCGCTGGAGGTGCTGCTGCTGTAACTTGGAGGTAGTGCAGAACTGGGACTGGTCTGAGATGTACTGCCACCTGTTGATCTTAAGACACACAGCAATGGTGAAATACGGCTCTCACCAGACTTGACCGTTGCCTCTTCACCTACACACGCCTCATGAAATACTTACTTCTGGGCAGTCTTGATAACAAGATGAACAGTCAACCCATCTTTGATACCATGCTGGTTTAAAGTGTCACCATCCTTCAGAATCTTTCCGGCAAATATCAACACCAGCTGGTCCTGCTTGGCCTCGAACTTTTTGGATACCTCCTGTTTAAACTGGACAAATGAGACAAGAGCAAGAGAAGAGAACTGGTAATTCAGATTTTGCATTATATCCACTTGTTCCTGCATTATTACAGGGATTGTGTGGCCCTCTTTCAAAGAGGCGGTCTGTGTCAGACTCTAGTTCTAAAACATTAATTATATTAGTTTATAATATGCCCTCAATGTTTCATCTCACTACAGGTGTATGTAACCTGGAGTCAGATAGCAGTCGTACACTGTAAACAGGAGAAGGACAGGATAGGATAAGTGTGTAAAAGTAAACCAGCTTAGCAAATAGTTTAAGGTATCGAACAGTGGCTGAACAGTAACAGTACTTGGATTTGCTTTGTAACGTTTGTCAACTTCACCCCACCCAGTCACTGAGGACAGGGGGATAGATAATGTCGTTATCGCTTCAGGGCAAACACAACAAACACTGGAGGAGAAACGTAATTGATGTCTTTTTAAATGTTTGCCCCAACGCCAACGTTAGCTGTGATATTAGATAGGCTAACTTTCCTGCTATTTCCGCAATCACAGATGTGATTAAATGTTGGTTTAACTCCGGGCACAGACTTTATCACTGCTCAGAGAGTAAGATATGTGTGACATATGTTTGACAGTGTGTCCCGCTCCTGGACGATATGTAAAGAAATAACGTTTTAACCTTTCCTCTACAGTTGTGGAGGTTGGGGGGGGGAATTAATGTCTTTTAACGAACCTGGGCGACAGAAGAATCCTCCGAAATCGAAATTTCCTCTTTTCCATTGGGGGTTTTGATGTTGACGACGATCATAGATCCTCCGGGAGCAACATTTTTATCTACGCTGTCATCGCCGGTTTGGTCTGTGCTACTTTTCTCCGCCATCTTTACAACTTCTTGTTCTTCTTCTTCTTCTTCTTCTTCTTCGGGTTTTAATGGCGGTTGGCAATCCAGCTTGTAGGCGCGTTACCGCCACCTGCTGGACGGGCTGGAGTATGGCGCAATAGATAGATAGATAGACAGACAGACAGACAGACAGACAGAGATAGATAGACAGATAGACAGACAGATAGATAGATAGATAGATAGATAGATAGATAGATAGATAGATAGATAGATAGATAGATAGTTAGACAGACAGATAGATTGTCAGACAGACAGACAGACAGATAGATAGATAGATAGACAGACAGACAGACAGACAGACAGACAGACAGACAGACAGACAGATAGACAGACAGACAGACAGACTTAGATAGATAGATAGATAGATAGATAGATAGATAGATAGATAGATAGATAGACAGACAGACAGACAGACAGACAGACAGACAGACAGACAGACAGACAGACAGATAGATAGATAGATAGATAGGTAGATAGATGGATGGATACTTTATTTATTCAAGAAATTCAAGTATCCAGTAGCATGCAAAATACAAATTAAAATCCCTAACCTTAAGAATAGAATTAAAAATAAAAAAAAATAATAAAAAAACTAAATAAAAATGTTTTTTAAAATATTATTCCTGTTATTTTTAAATCATTGTTATATAAAGTATATAAGATTATATACTTTCCATGATTTCTTTCCAAGTAGATTCTCCAACGTAATATTGTGTCCCTCATCAAATGCTGATATTAATTCCCTCCTTTCTTGATGATATTTGCTACAGCAGTCTATCTTTACAACTTCTTCTTTTTCCTGTTTTACGGTGGTTCCAAGTGCAATCCAGTTTTACTTTTTGTTCCCAGTTCAGTTTAGTTTCACCTAGTGAGTTTGCTTGTAATAATATGGGGGGTATTTGTCAGGGGCAAGTTGGAAATGGGTATAAAAATACAAGCACATTCATTGACATGTAAACATCCCAGTCCCAATAAATATATACAAATAAATGGCCCATGCTTTCTTGTATATTTTTATATGATGTAGTTATTTTTGTAAGTACACAATATCCTTTTAGTTAATCAATAAAGAAAAATCTTATTTTATCTAACTATAATAACCTTGATTCTGAAAATGAAATACATTACTTGTCTTGGTCTTGCCCTACATGTATTTTTGTTCTTTGAAATCTCATAGAATTGATTGTGTAATTCAATTTATACCATGGTCTGGCTGAATATTTGATTCTGATTGACTCTTCTCATTCATTCCAGGTATTTGGGAGGTCCTTCGGCTCAGCTACTCGTCGGACAGTCCTGGCCTCCATGTCGTCCATTAATTCCTGATAATGGACACCTCGTTGGGCATTATACATATTTCTCATTGTCTTTTTTAAACACATGTATTCATCAGTTCTGCCTTGTTTTCATTAGGTAATAAGCTTTTGTTTAGTTATTGTTGGCAAATGTTCAATAATTATCTGGTAAAGATGATAAGTTACACATTTCTCGCTTCTTATTTCACAGTTTAGTCATCATATTTTTGTTGCACTGGTGTGGCTGCTAGCATTCGCGATAACGCCTGTTAGAAATCAAATCTAATCTGACCCAAGGTTTTGTTCCAGTAAGGGGACCCACCTTCTCAAACACCCTGGAAGCAAACACCACAATCTGTACAAACATGTTTCATTGTCCTTCCTCAAGAAACAATCAGTCTGAATCATACAACTGATATTTGTGGTCCACACCTAGAATTTTGCAGATAACCAAGCAATATAAGTTCTGGATTTTCTGTTGAGCTGTCCACACTGACCATTGGGGTGGTTTGCTGCGAAATCCTCCTGGCTGTAAGGTATAGTAGTCCAAAAAATGATTCATTTTTCATCTATTAATTAAAACCCGTCACATGTATTCTTACCCTGGATAATTAATTAGCAATTTATTCAAGCATGTCTTTTATTCAAAATGGGTGATTTTGATGTGATAAATGGATATTTTTTTTTTTTTTACAAATGATCTTATAGATTATATCTCTGCAAGAATGGGGGCTGCTCAGAAGTGTCTGCTATTCCACTATATTTTGCTGTCTGTCACGTAAGTATAATATGAAAGATAATAAAAGGTAAAATGTTTTTTTTTAGGTTGAAACATTGTCACATTGTAACATCAAAAAATTGTGTGAATTGTTCTAAATCCTCAGTTTTCTGTGCCATGGAAAAGACCAGTTCTTCAATGACAATGGAAACCTCATACTCCCGGGGTCCTACAATATTCCATGGATGGCAGGCATTCAGGATTTCCGCACCCTCTCTCTCATCACCATCCCTGGCACTCATGCCAGCATGGCCCTGTACGGAGGTCCAGAGACTGAACACCAGGCCTTGTCTCTGATGGATCAGCTCAAGGTCGGCATTCGTTTCCTGGATCTCAAAGTGTTTGGCCTGGGTAACACCCTCTATGTCATGGATGGGGTGGCTTACCAGCACAGCACTCTCAAGGAGGTCCTGGACATCGTCCGAGCCTTCCTGTCCGAGTTTAAGACCGAGGCTGTGCTCATTAGAGTGGAACCAGAGTCTTTTGAGAAGAAAACTGTCAATGAGATGGTGCAGAGTCTGATTGGCAATGACCAACATGTCTGGGTGGCTTCTGGGATGCCAAATATGGGTCAGGTCAGGGGGAAAATTGTGTTTTTGCAGAAGAGCACCTTCACACTAGGAATTCCCCTCATAGAAACAACCGAGAAAGGTAGCACAAAGGTTAGTGACGTTAAAAATAAGGACAACAAAATAATCAAACAGCTGAACCAAGCCACCGAAGCTTGTGGAGGTGATAATGCTGTTCTGACTTACTCTAGCGGCACTGGCTTTGGTACTTTCTGGGGAATGTTTCTGACTCCAAAAAGAGTAGCTGAAAAGGTAAACCCATGGCTCAATCAATACTTGAGACAGTTTTACCCTAATCAGCCCAGACCATGCTTTGGTATCATTGCCATGGACTTCCCTGGCATTGACCTCATTCAAACGGTTACCAATTTAAACTGGTGGTAAAGGCTCAGTAATGTGGTGGAACTACTATGAAATTGTTTCTATATCTTTCCCATCACGTATCACTGTACACACTGTGATATATCATGAAATCCAAAATGTAATTTGAAAACTGATACTCTCTTTGTCTGTCAGTTGTATCCTGAACTGTGTAATTTTGGAAGCAATTTCACTAAAATGTTCTGACCATAATTATGAGAAAAATAAATTTCCCTTTATTGCCTCCTCATTGATCTGAAGTGTGTGTTGCTCAATGATCTTGCATCCCAGTGACTTTGTATGAAGTTAAATGCTGCTTTAATGTGCTTCTTGCTGTGTTGGAATAAGCACTCAGATCTTTTATCTTAGGTAAAAGTAGCAATACAACAATGGGTGGTATCCAACCTTAGAGCCATGTCTCATATTGCTCAGTGCCAGTTCAAGGAAATAAAATGGTTGATGATGGTAGAAAATAAGGTAAAGCAGCTGAAATTAAGACTTACACATACATACATAAGATTTTACAAGGTAATGACCCAATCATCATGACCCAAGATATATATATATATATATATATATAATCTAAAGCTAGTTACTTGATTATTTAATTAGAGACAAGGCCACAGACATTGTGCTGTGTGAATTTAAAAAATGTAATGGGCAAAATACCTTTCTGTACATGGCAACAATAGAGTGGAATAGAGTTCCAGTAGAGATAAAATCAATTCAGTCCTTAATGTTATAGATTTAAAGGTGGAAAATAGTTATCTGACCAAAAAGAGAGAAAGACATAGAAATGTAGGTATGTGTATGAATGTAGGTATACGTATACGCATACCAGAGACTGTATACACAGTATGCTAGAGGTGCGTTCAGGGGACAGTGTGCCTAAAGAAGTGGCCACACTCAAAGATGGGAGCGGACCTTGTGTTGGATGTGTTGAACTGTGGCTGGAGGGCGTATGTGTAGTTGTTTATATTTATGGAGGTAATAGGTGAGAATGTGTTTAAGTAGCACATGTATGTTCAGTAAGTGTGATGATATAAACCTTGCTTTGTAGTTTTTTGTGTTATCCTTGACCTGGTATATATATTTTTACATGTCAAATAAATCTAATTACTAAAATCAATTACAAGTAAAAGTACCACATTCAAAAGTAAAGTAAAGTACAGAAGTATAACTGGCACAGTGTAGTTAAAGTGTAGAGTATATTGCATATTGCTAGTTGAGGTTAAGCTTATTTTAACTGCCTTATATACTGTTGGATAGTTTTATCCAGAAATAAAAGTGATCATATCAAACTAATCTATGTAAAAAGTTAATCTGAAAAGTAGTAACTCTACTTAAATCTATAAATATATTCCCTCTGAAAGGTAGTGAAGTTGATGTATAAAGAAGCATAAAATGCAAATACAAGCAAAGTATCCAAGTATCTCAATACTGTACTCAAGTACAGTGTTAGATACATGTATATAGTTACGTTATACTACTGTGTAAATATAATAAAAACATATCAGTTATGGTATCATAATAACTTTAAAGATATCAATCTTATTACAGAAGCTTACTCGACATCTGATGAATGTTTCAATAAATTATCGGAAGTTATTTTAAAGTTGATCAGCTAGGTCTTTCAACAAAGAGAAAATATTAATCACTGTAACTGCAGTTGTTGTCTTTTAAACAACAAAAATAAAACCTTACAATCTGTTCCCTTAAATAAGTAGATATGTGATGGAAATAAGCAGAAACAATACAGCACCATCACTTTAACAGCTGAGCCATCTACCACTAAAACCTATATCTTATGTTTACTGATATGTTTAATCTTGCATGTTTGTAATCAAAAATACGTCAGAAACCAGCGTTTGAAACATTTCACAGCCCCCTCAACAGAGAAGATTGTCCTTTACATTTACTTGTTCTTAAAATGTAAGAATTTAAATAAAAATCAAACAAGACTTTTTCAGGTAAGGGTTAAGCTTCTGCTTCAGGATGAGGGGAAGTACTACACTGGCAATTGTAACTCCTCCTCTTCTAAATATTACGAACTGTACAATATATTCCATAACAGTTTTAGGTGAAGCTCAACCTGTGCAGCCAAACCATCAGAAACAGGTAAAAGCATTTAAGTTCTAATATTATTCATATATTTTTTATTTTATAGTATAAAAATGTTTTAAGTTGAGTTGAAAAAGTGTGTTTGTATTGGTAAAAAGATTTCACGTCAGGGATCATGGGCAGTTTTTTTCTCCAAATGCTTATTTAGCTGTTTAGGATGTTTCAAGCACGATTTAAAGAGGATTTCAACTTCTGAAACTGGTCTGTCAGATGTAGATCCTTCAAAGAGTTTGTTAGTAGAGCAAATAAGAATTTTCTCCTATGGGGGATTAATAAAAGTATATCTTAAAAAGGTAAATTAGTAAACGTGTTAATTTTTCCAAAGCTAATTTCGTCATTTTGCTTCATTTATTATGACATTAAATATCTCAGGCTATATTCTCCAAGGCATTAGCAGTGGGTCTAGAGCTACCGTAAGTCTTGGGGCTTAGTCATTTTACATTTTAGCAAGAGAAACAGAGAGACGGAGCAGGAAATGCTTTTCGTGGCCTAAATTCACACCTTGCAGAGTGAGGTATATTTTCTCCTGATAATACATACATTGAACTTCTCTCTCTGTCTGTGTGAAGAACTCATCTGTTCCCTTGATGGTATCCAGTGCTTCACACTCATTTGTTGTACAGGGAAACTCCATATTAGGAAATGCTGGAATGTAAGAATCATCTGCTTTATGTTCATGTCTGTTTTCGTATGTAGGGAGATATAGTGACAGCTGGGAGCAGAGCAAGTAAAGAGGGAAATCTCTTTAGTTTTATAACCTACAGAATGTTTACATCCGACTATATAAGTGCCGGACTGGAGGAAAGAGAGGAATTCGGCCAGAAGATGCATCTGACACACTCACTTGTTTTTGTTTAATACAATCCTTAATCAAAGCAAGAAGAGTGGCGGACCTTTCCTTTTTCAGTCATCCACAGACCAACTTCTGGCAGCCACGGATATACACCACACAGGGAAAACTTGTACTGTGTACGATGAGTCCATAATGCCATTTTAAACTGCAGTCTTACGTTCAGCATTTATAATCTTTTATTTTGTTTATATTTATGACATGATACAGGTATTTTGAAACCTAAATAATAGGATATTTTTGCCAGGTGGATAAGGTAAAACAGCTGCTTGCAGAAACAAATAGGTATTGTGCTCATTTTTATCTTCTAGTCTTATCAACTTACCGAAAGTTTCAGCTGTTAATGATAACATTTGGTTATCTAGATGAGAGGCATTTTTTAATATTTGTCAATTTCAGAAACGTATTTACCAGATAAAAAAAGCTGATATGCAAGATCTTATCAGTAAAAGTCAGCTGAAAGTATTAAGATCTTTCACTTCCGTAAAAGTAACAAAACATGTATGACTTTTGTACAAGTGAAGACATGTATTGTAATGTTACTCAAGTCAAAAAAATATGAATTTAATTAGAAAACTGTACCTTCATTATCAAAAGTTAATACATTAAATTCAGTAAACTGGCCCACTGGCAGCATGACTTTAGTGATGGCAACGTGAATTTTTAGTCATTGTATTCTTATTCTGTTTTCAGCCTGCACAAGTTGGCAGGATGTCAGTGACCATGACCAAGGTTGATGGGCTCACTATGGTCAGTGTGACCTCTGACCCCGAAAGCGTTTGGCCTCCTCTCTTCAAGGACCTTTGCAACAACCCACTGTGCTGCTCTGTGTCTCAGGACCTGAGGAGGGTCCAGGGTACCTCTCAGTCAGCACTGGGAGTCAGTGCATGACTATCTATGACTATGAGTAAAGGTTTCATGTGGTGCATGAAAATGTCTTCAGTTAGTCGGCTGTGACACCCATTAACTGTTTTTTTTAAGTGTTTGCTGTTTGTTTAAATTATGTTTTTGGATTCACAGGCTACACAGATTATGGTTGGGGTTATCAACTTCTACCTCGGGAACATATTAATTAATAACAATGGCAGCTCTTGGCTGTTGTCGAAGTACCAATATTCTCTTTGGTTTGGTGCTTTGGTAAGCAAGATCATTTTTGTTATATATAGTCACAAACGTTATGTGATTATGTTATGGTTCAGTTATGTATGCTATGTTTGTTATGCTGAGGTTGCCAAATCACTGCAATAGTTAAATGTTGACTTGATAAAAGATAAAACACCGTGCAAATGATCCATCACAGTTCACTTTGACCTGCTCTACCTTAATTGTAGAATTAGGAGTTGTTATTGACATTTCAGGTCTGCTCACTTTTGGTTTTAGTGCCAAATAAAGTGTTTTTGTTCTTCCGTTCCCAGATCTCAGAAATGAACTTGTATTGATACAGCCAATAGAAATAGATTAGAAAAGCCAGGAAATTAAGACCCAGGTTGAAATAAATCAGAATTATCAATTAGTAAATTACATAAAGAATGTCTTATTGACTATTAATAAAGCCATTTTACTAAACTTATAAACCCTTTGTGAAGTATTCCTTATTAGAGAGTGGTAATCAGATTACTGTCACTATCATAAGTTTTGGAAGCATTCAAGACCTCATCCAGATGTGTAGCTTTAGATAATTTGGTGAATAGATATCATAGATATGATAGAAATACATACATTTAAAAAATAAATATCAAGTTTTGGACTTGCTACGGCCATGTCACTGCTACCTTTTCTTTGTTTTAGGCTGTAAGAATAACATAAATTAATAAAAACAAAGCAAAGTATTCACAAGTATCTTTGTTCTTAGTTGCATGATCAGCAAAGGGTTAAGTTTGTTTAAAGCTTCCATATTTGGGGTGGGTGGGTACTTCTGGGAACAAGGCAGAGAGAGGAACAAAGTGTTGTTTGTACAAAGAACGTACAGACAGACAGATTTAACCCAGTATAATATTGTAATATTATATTTAACCCAGGTTTTGATTCTACTTTAACATACACATACGGTAAGTCTTTATTCTATTTTCGATTCAGTCCTTATTATGTATACGGTCCTGTTTTTTTCCCACATCGAGACCACATTGGACCAGGTCACCACAACTGGTGGGCAGGAAACGGGTCTGAAATGATGGCAGATGTTGGTGGATAGAAAAACGAGATGAAAATAAAGGATTTTTCAATAAAATGTTGATAACTGTGACAAAGACATATAGACATGAATCTTTTCATGAGAAATGTCTTCATACAGTATTTAGATAAAATGAAGAACAAGCACACTAATGGCTGAAAGATGATAACAGAGGCACAGTTCAGGATTTGTGAAGTGAGGAACAAAACACGGCAGAAGCAGAGAGAGAAGCTGAACAATATTAACAGCAACAGTTATTTCTTTTTGAAAGAAGAATTGAAAGAGTAAATTAAACAACTGGCCAAGGTTTTCAAGGTTTTTTCAAAAAGTAAAAATAACTTTTCTACTGTTGTTTTGAAGTGAGAAAGAAGAGATGTCTATGGCAATCAGGAAATAAAATGGAGGGACGTGGACTTGAATCCAAAAAAAGGCCATGTGGTGTCAACACTGTAAATTGGTGACATTGCTATTTATTTGCACTATGTTTGAATAAAGGTTTCACAGATATGAAACTGTGTTTTAAAGAATCTCTGGTCTCTCGGGGGTAATCTAGTCCAGATTTGACATATCTTGCTTGGTTTTTGACCTGGACCTGGTCCAATATGACCTAAATGTGGAAAAAGAGTACATTCTCCCCTTTTAGCATTTTGACAAATAGAAACAAACAAACACAAATTTAAAAGTGGGTTTCAGACAGCGTTTAGGCTTTACCTAAAGGTTTTACAACAGTAAGAGGAGCAAAAACAACAGGATTTACTGAAAAGAAATGTGGGGGCATTTCTTTTAAATTCAATACAACCCATATGAAAAAGATCGCACATAATTTTTTTCAATATTGTGCAACAAATGCTATTAGCTCCTTTTTTGTTTTTTACTCTGTCGAGCTGCTTTCAATGTCAAGAATAACTTATACAGTCAGTGACAGATACTGCAGTGACAGCTTTCGACCACCGGTGGCAGCAGCGAGCACAAAGCTGCAGAGTGAGCTGCACCCTAGTCCCTGAGAAAAGCAGACGTAGGGCGTTATTATCGTGGAGTTTCATGTCGCATTGGCTTTAAAGAAATCTCCTACAGTCCGACGTGTTTCTGCTACTTCACATTTTCCTCCTGGTAGGTCGAGAACAAGTCTTATTCTTCCGTATAAATGTCTCAAATTGCTTCTTTTTCCACACTGGTCCATGGCGTACTTACACCTGAGGTTGAGATACAGGCTGTTCCTGTTTATTCTCAGCTGGAGGTCGGTTGTTTGTTGACAGAGAGACTGAAAAGTTAGGTAACATTGAGCTTCATTATTAAATAAACATTATAGTGCTTGCAGACCTTGTCAGTTACATCTTTTTATTTACAGTAACAGGAGGAAAACTGTGAGCACAGGCTTCACACCATGATCATGATTTGCATCCTGCACTTTTAATGTCCAACCAGTTTATTTATTTTTATTTTTTTTTTTTTTTAGGTTTGTTATTGTTATGCCTTTATCGTAATATAATACGAAATATCCATTAAATATGTTACTTAATCAGGGAGATTGGGAAACACAACCACTTTTGTCCACAGGGGCTGCCATAATAAACACAGCAAGAAAGATTCTTAAAGCTGCTTTAAAGAAACCGCAACCATGACCTGATTAAGTAGATTTAAAGTTGATATACTCTTTGTCTCTTTCTGTCCACAAGAGCAGGCAAGATGTCTATGACCATGACCAAGGCTGATGGGGTCACTGTGTTCACTTTGACCTCTGACCCCCAAAGCACTTGTCCTCCACTGTGCCAAATCCTGAAGGGCCTTTGCTACAGCCCTGTGTGCTGCTCTGTGTCTCAGCACTTGAGGAGGATCCAGAGAACTTCTCAGTCAGTGCTGGGGGTGAGTTACGACCATACGTTTGAAGTTGCTCTGTGAGACTCTAGGAGAGGTCACTGCTCTGTACCTGCCTTCAGATGATGTTCATGTTTAGGAAAGTTACAGTTAGAAAAACACCATGAAAATATATAGTGGTCCTATATATAATGGTATTTTCTGTACCACAGTTAACTTCACTGTAACTGTCACCTGCATTTATACTGTACATGTATTTGTTGTTTATACTGTGTTTCCTCCTCCACAGGCTCTTCATATTATGGTTGGATTGCTCAACATCGGCCTTGGAGTGATCCTCATTACCAGTGATGGTGGCTTGTGGTGGATACGTGAATGTTGCTTTCCTTATTGGTCAGGAGGACTGGTAAGCAAGCTATTGATATATTTGTCTTTTTAATGTTCTTTTTCCTTGCAAAATGTACATCTGTTAACTCCCAATGCTATCCCAAAGCTCAAGTGAAGACAAATACATCTTTATTGGGACTGTAAATCTGTCACACAGTTATTCTCATAAGAGACTGTTCAGATACTCAATGAGTTCTCTTTTAAGTGTCCAGAGAGTTCCCAAGAACATCCAAAGGACTGGTATCAGGTCTGATCCAAGCTAATTTTAATTAATTGGTATCGGCTAAAATAAAGCACATCAAGATTGCATCCTTTCTTATCTGAACTTTCTTATCTGCAAATGTTTCACTTGTACATGCAAGTGAAAACTGAAATGAGAATGTGAAAATATTGTGAATAATTTGGGTGAGCCAGTATGAGTCTGAATTCACTAACTCTCTTGATGATTTAGTTTTTTTTGTCTTTTCTCTAGTTCATGTTATTTGGTGTCATGAGCATTTTGTCTGAGAAGTATCCCAGTCCATGTCTGGTGAGTTCAGCTTTACAACATCCTCATGTTATATTTCATGGCATTGTCATTTGTATTTCTGGTTTTATTTCAAGACAAATAAAATGCAGGGCAGTTTTGTATTTGTCAAGTCAAGTCAAGTCAGCTTTCTTGTCAAATATGCTATATGCACAACATACAGCACAGATGAAATTTCCGTCCTCTCGGACCCACGGTGCAGACAGGCAATAAAAAAAATGTTTTCTCTAAATAGAAAAGACAAGTAAGAGGGGGGAGGGTGGGTACAGGTTGGAGTGACGGTAGAGTAGGGAGGGAGTTGAATCTCCTGACTGCCTGGTGGAAGAAACTGTCTTTGAGCCTGCTGGTTTTTGGCCGGAGACTCCGCAGTCTCCTCCCTGACGGCAGCAGGCTGAAGAGGCCTAACGTCACATATCTCTTAACAATATACACACCCACACTGTCTGACAAGTATATAATATGTACTTTCAGTGACAAGGGCAGATAAATGTTCAGTGTTTTGCTATAAAGCACTTGGGCAGTAAGTAAGAGGTGTCTTAAAATGAATACCAGCCACCCAGCTGCTTCCACTGCAGGAATATAGATTGATCAGTGTAAAAGAGTGAGATAAATTCCATGAGTACTTTATGCTGTTTATTGCCTGGTAGGATTTTGTGTTTGATTAACTG
The DNA here is from genome assembly GCF_905237075.1 of Dicentrarchus labrax. NCBI lineage: Eukaryota > Metazoa > Chordata > Actinopteri > Moronidae > Dicentrarchus > Dicentrarchus labrax. Next base: position 4,855,303 of record NW_026136707.1, on the reverse strand, counting down.
ACAAGTCTTGTATTGTAGGTCATCCTCAATGTGATTCTGAATCTAGTCGGAGTTGGTTTTGCCATCGCAGCCATCATACTCTACAGCATCAGCATAGGAAACATATGGATGTGGTGGATGTGTGAAGACTATGATAGAGAGTATGATGTCCGAACTCCATCTCCTCGTGAGGACCTCATGAAAGAGAAATGCCTGGAGGCCACAGCACTGATTCTGGTAAGTGTAGAAAATGTCTTATCATTAGTCAAAATAGAGTTGTATAACTGATGAGTGGAAGATTGAGGTCTTTAAGCATTTTACAGATATTGTCTGAAAAATGTACCATCCTCAGTAGTTATCTACAGAGCAGTTTGTATCAAGAGTAAATGCAGCTGGAGATTTGGTGCTCCCTTGTGGGGGCCACAGTGTTGGTAATAATCAATCCCAATAGACTATAGACACAAAGACAATTTACTGGATGGTGATTATTAGTTTTTTCTTTTTGGAACAGGCATTATACACCAGTTATAAACCAGTATGAGCTGCTGCATGGATACAACGTCATACATCAGAAATGCATCCAAGCTAACAAAATGTTAGTGTGTAATTTGTTACAGTCCAAAATAAAAGTCAAGTAGAAATTCACAAAAAAGGTTTAAAGGAAATTTGAAGGAAATAGGTCAAGTAAGAACAAATCCTACCATAATACATATAAATAAGTTTCAGTCAGACAACTCACATTTGAAATATTTATTACAGCAGTATAGCATATTTAGAATTTGCCGTCTAGGCTCCGACCTCATCACTCCTCGCAGATATGTTTACATAGAGATATTGGGGAGTGATGAGCAAATACCTAAACCCCTAGCCAGAGCCTACAGGTGGATGCTGGGATGGTGGTGGGGCTTACAGCACAGCAGGCAGCAATATGGATGCAGGGCAACAGCAGCATTGACAGAGCAGATGGAGAGCTGGGAAATGTTGCAGCTTCATGAGACCGCCAGTTTGAAAGGATGCACTTGGTTAGTGATTATGGAGTGTGAGGCATGTCATATGTGTATGACAGCGCAGCTCGAGTTGACTGCCAGAACAAGCTCGCAGGCTTCGCTCCATAAAACGAACACATGTTTAAAGTTAACAATGAAACAAACAAATGCGTTTGAAGATTTTAAAGTTAACACTTTTTGTGACCCACCAGATGCTTCTGAGGAGCATCAATGCTGTGCTGATTGTCCTGTCAGTCCTGGAGCTCTGTGTCACCATCAGCTCTGCTGTGTTGGGGATCAAGGCTCTGAGGAGCAGTGAGAAGAAAGAAAACAAGGTAGAGTCTGCAGAATCATTCATTCACTAGCTGTTACTCCCTGTTTTAAGTCTTTATGCTAAGCTAATCACCAGTTGGCTGCAGCTTTACATTTACTGTGCAAGCACAAGAGTGGAATTCCTGTTCTCATCCTGTGCTCTCCAAAATGTTGAACTATTCCTTTGAAAAATCTTTGCATAGACAAATGATGTGCCAGTCTTCAAGATTTGAATATATCTGCACCTTTCTGCGCTTCTCTGATATTATTTCTTTCTTCTAGAGTACTGATGACCCAGAGATCTACAAACCACTACTGGAGGAAGTTACCAGTAACCCTACAGCTTAAATGAAAATGAAAAAGCTTCACTGTAATATGTTTCTCTAATCATGTGCATTTACACCATTGACTCTTTTGTCTATACTACAACTATAACACATAATGCATTATACGGTATAGTCTCTGCTAAACGTTTGGTCTTTTCCATCAACTTTTACTTTAAAAAATTTGTACTTGGTAATATTCTGAACTATATTATATATGCTGCTGGCCATTTCATTCTTTGTTCATGTTTTTATAAAATTGTTCTGGTTTACTATGATTTTCTATCGGGTAATGTGCCTTAGAGTCAGTATGTTTGGATGTCCTGGAAACTGCCTCTATAAATAATTTTAGTGAGATAAGGTTTCCACCTTCAACGTGGAAAAATATGGGACACTTTAGCAGCGGCCTCATTCCATGGGGGACACGAATTAAGTGGGGGGTCTTCCCCCATGAGATTTTGAGTGTCACTCAAACTGTGACACTTAATTTCCTGCATTCTGGTGAAATTTTAAACACCAATTAGTCTTTTTATGCATCAGTTTAAAATTACTCTGAACATGAATGTAAAGGAAATACAGGATCAAAACATCAGTTCATAGACATGGGAAGAACGTTTGTCAAAATAAAATAAATGACTTTTTTTGTGTGAAACTGATCAGAAAAGCTCTCCTGGATGTAGGCACTGAAATAAAGATCAACCTGTTCTAGAGTGAGGGAAGTGTGGAGAAACAACAACAAAAAAGTAACAACTAAGTTGTCTTATACTGTATAGAGGCATGTATATAAAATGTATGTAATTTTAACCTTGAGTCCAGCTCTTTTCAGGAAAGATGAGGTAGCCTAGCCCTTGGAACAACTGTACAGTTCTGGGGATTTCATGAATTGACTGATTGCACTCTGCGTCCTCTGCTCAGGTACTGCTCGGACGTGTGTAGTAGTAAACTTGGGAATTTTCAGGGAGTCCTGGCATCGGTTGTCCTGCTGGAGGGTTGTAGGGATAAGGAATATATAGTGGGTAATATGTCAGGCTTAGCAGTAGTCGTAGCAGCAGAAGGGGCTTGTGCCATCATATACATGTAGTAGTTACACCACTGCCAATAGGCATTATAGGGGTTGGACAGGGGTTGGTTTGTCTGGCGCTTATGACGGGTTCCCCTAATGAAAGTTACAAATATCTGCAAATAAGGACCTATTTGTCGGGTGTGCCCCACCCCTCTGGTTGTCTTTCTTTCTTATAACATATCTATTACATATATGTGCCTATGTATATGTAAATGGTTGAGTTTGGAGAGGTTTGTTTTCTTGTATCAAATATTGAATATAAAAATAATACTTGTAAATATATTGAATATTTTGTGGACCTCCAAATCTCTGGCCATGAACCTACACGCCCATGACACATTTCTTTGATTTAGGGTGTAAGCATAGCATATAAATAAAAATCAAAGCAGAATATTCACAGATCTTTTTCTTTAACTGAATGCAAGGGTTAAGTTTCTTTATTGCTTCCCAATAGAGGGGAGGTACTTCTGGGAATAAGTGGACACTAGTTCCTGTTCTCCTACGCCAAACAACTGTGCAATAAACATACAGTCAGCCAGCCAGGTTTTGTTGAGTGGAGTACATTTGTCAAGCTTTTGCTTCTACTCTAACAGACACAAAGAGGTAAGTCTGCTTTATTCATATTATACTGGTAACCTATTGATGCTTAATTAAACTCTAGCCAATTCCTATTATACATGGTCCTTCCCTGCTACCTACATTTAAGTGAACGCATCCATTTAAGCCATTTAGTGCTCAGAACCTGGTTTGAAAGTATGTGACAAAAGGAGGAGACCATATATAGTCTGTAAATTATGCATAAATGTTTTTTTTATTAAACAATGCAATGTGGGTCTGCCAGAGCCCAGCTTACAGGTGTGTGTCTCAGCTCCAACTTCCTGTAACACAGGGAATAAACACGGCCAACAAGGAAGAACAAGATAAGGCCAACCCTGAGGCTTTCACAATGTTTCAAGTTTAACTTCACTGGAGGATAGGTGAACTTCCTGGCAACTTATCAGGAGAAAAAAAGTGGGTCAGGCAGCTCTAAAACAAACAAAAAACAATACTTATTCCGATGAAATGTGGGTGATTTTTGTTCAAATCCAAGATGGCGCATAACTTCCTCACTGAGTGCTCTGAAGCGTTTGGAGCAGCCCTGCACCTGAATTCAAATTCAAGTTCTTTATTGTCTTATATATCATCTGTCGCCTCTGATAACCCTGATGAGCTTCGGAAGCTCCCGCAGAGCCACCAGACATTGTATACCTTTTTCCACAGGCAGTGCAGCACTCCTCATGCTGGCTAAACTGGTCTTTGTGTGCATAATTTATGGAGTGCAAAGGTTAGTTTATGGTAGTTTAAGGTTTAAAAAAACAGCAACAGTAACATGATAAAGCATATTTAAAGTTGATATACTCTCTTATCTTTTTCAGTCCAAAAGAGCAGGCAGGATGTCTGTGACCATTGCCAAGAATGATGGGACCACTGTGCTCACTTTGACCTCTGACCCCCGAAGCACTTGTCCTCCACTGTGCCAAATCCTGAAGGGCCTTTGCTACAGCCCCGTGTGCTGCTCTGTGTCTCAGCACTTGAGGAAGATCCAGAGAATGTCTCAGTCAGTGCTGGGGGTGAGTTACGACCATACGTTTGAAGTTGCTCTGTGACACTCTAGGAGAGGTCACTGCTCTGTACCTGCCTTCAGGTAATGTTCATGTTTAGGAAAGTTACAGTTAGAAATCACCATGAAACTATATAGTGGTCCTATATAATTTTCTGTACCACAGTTAACTTCACTGTAACTGTCACCTGCATTTATACTGTACATGTATTTGTTGTTTATACTGTGTTTCCTCCTCCACAGGCTCTTCATATTATGGTTGGATTGCTCAACATCGGCCTTGGAGTGATACTCAGTACCAGTGATGGTGGTTTGTGGTGGAGAACGGACCGTAGCTATCCTTATTGGTTAGGAGGACTGGTAAGCAAGCTAATGATATATTTGTTATTTTAATGTTCTTTTTCCTTGCAAATACATCTTTATTGGGACTGTAAATCTGTCACACAGTTATTCTCATAAGAGACTGTCTAGATACTCAATGAGTTCACTTTTAAGTGTCTAGAGAGTTCCCAAGAACATCCAAAGGACTGGTATCAGGTCTAATCCAAGCTAATTTTAATTAATTGGTATCAGCTAAAATAAAGCACATCAAGATTGCATCCTTTCTTATCTGCAAATATTTCACTTGTAAATGCAAGTGAAAATTGAAATGAGAATGTGAAAATATTGTGAATAATTTGGGTGAACCAGTAAAGTGTCTTGATGATTTTTGTCTTTTCTCTAGTTCATGTTATTTGGTGTCATGAGCATTTTGTCTGAGAAGTATCCCAGTCCATGTCTGGTGAGTTCAGCTTTACAACATCCTCATGTTATATTTCATGGCATTGTCATTTGTTATTCTTGTTTTAGTTTAGTTCAACAATATACACACACACACACACACACACACACACACACTGTCTGACATGTATATAACACGTATTTTCATTGAAGAGGATAGAAAATAGGTTCAGTGTTTTGCCATAAAGAATGTACTTTATGCTGTTTATTGCCTGGTGTGATTTTGTGTTTGGTTGTACACAAACTGACATGTCTTGTATTTTAGGTAATCCTCAATGTGATTCTGAATCTAGCCGGAGTTGGTTTTGCCATCACAGCCATCGTACGCTACAGCATCAATATAGCACACATACACATACGGTTGTCGTGTTATAATCGTTATTACGGATCCTATACGCAAGCTCCAGATCTTCGTGATGACCTCATAAAGGAGAAATGCTTGGAGGGCGAAGCACTGACTCTGGTAAGTGTGGAAAATATCATCTCAGCAGTCAACATATAAGTGGTGTAACTGATTAGTGGAAGATGGCGGGCTTTAAGTATTTTACAGATACTGTCTCAAAATTTACCATCCATTGATTATGAAGAACCTCTCAAAATTAGCCAATTAGAAACAAGGTTAATTTGAAGGAAATGGGTTACGTAAGAACAAAATATATTATTTTAAATAAATCTAATGAAACAAACAAATGCGTTTGAAGATTTTAAAGTAAACACTTTTTTGTGACCCACCAGATGCTTCTGAGGAGCATCAATGCTGTGCTGATTGTTCTGTCGGTCCTGGAGCTCTGTGTCACCTTCAGCTCTGTTGTCTTGGGGATCAAGGCTCTGAGGAGCAGTGAGAAGAAAGAAAACAAGGTAGAGTCTGCAGAATCATTCAGTCAACCCAGGAAAGGTAGACTGAATACAAACACTCTATTTTTAATTTCATGCTGCTTCTTGTTTGAATGTTTATGTAATGAACCTATGGTAATCTCACTTCTAACTTTAAATTATCTCCTTATTTCCACGTCAGTCAGAACAGGAAGTCAATGCTGGTTTATGCCAGTTACAGTGCAGATCAATTAGAGATAGGATTAAAATAGTTAGACATTTTGGAAAGTGCCGGTTGATGATTTCGTTACTTTTTTGGGGGATCCTGAAATTTAGAATGAGCTTAAATCAAATAGAGGAAAACATGGATGTATTCCTCCAGGAAACAGTTCACTTCATAAGTGTATGTGCGTATGTGCTATTCTTCCAGATTTTAATATATCTGCACCTTTTTACGTTCATTCTTGGCATTATTTTTCTCTTTTAGAGCACTGATGACCCAGAAAACTACAAAGCACTGCTGGAGGAAGTCACCAGTAACCCTGCAGTCTAAATGAAAATCTCTGCTTTAATATAATACACTGCTGTAATCATGTGCATTCACACTTGACTGTATGCAGTTATTTACACAAATTATCCGGTGCAATCTTCTGGTCTTTTCCTACAGGGGTTGCTTAAAGAAACATTTGCACTTATTAATAATAATGTATTTGTTCTGCACTAAATTGCTGATGCTGAGTATCATCCTGTTACATACCTGAAATAGAATTAATATGTGCTGTTAGTCCTGAGTCACTTTAATGGCAATAATAAGTCTTAACCAGTGGTGGAAATAACTAAGTACACTTATTCAAGTGCTGAAGTACAGTTTTGAATGACCTTCACTACATTTTCAATTACTAATGGAAATGTGGAAGGGGTTGATTAAAAATATGAACTCAAACTTAACATTTCAAAATGACTTTCTGATCTGCCTCATAAGTGCAGTGTTGATCTTTTTTTTTTTTTTTTTTACGACTGATGAAGAAGAATCTGACCTTCCGAGCAGTTGTCATGGCTACATAACACTTTGCATTGTGGGTCCTACTCCACCTACTGTTCATATTTCTCTGGCTGAGCACTCACCGGCACTTGTTATTGTCATCATCAACCTCAGGTTTTTGTGTCTGGTGTCATATGTATTCTGGCTGGGAATTTCCTGTTTGCTCTTTGGTAAATTGCACATCAGCCTGTTCATGTAAATGTAATGTACTTCTGACTTTAATTCTGAAAGTCTGCTTAATAATAAACAGTGAATCCAAAATGAAAAACCTTTAATGACTCCGCCTGGGCTGATGTTCCTTCTCTGCACATGATTGGGGTTAACATGCTGATTGGTGAGTGAATGAATACAAATAGAATAGCTGCTGTGTTAGCAAATTTGATCTTTACAAGGACCAAATGTCACAGTGTCTATGACTGCAGCCAAATATGTTGAAGATGATGTTGAAGTGTATGCAGTGATGTCTGACTGGCCTCTGCTATGTAATGCTATTGGATAATAATAATTATTGGGGCAGATAAATGATCAGCTGATAATGCATATGATATATTATTATGAATTATTATGATTAAATTATAGGTCCATTCTAATAATAATAATAATGTATTTTCGTGTGCTAGCCTTTGTGTTCTATGAAGGCCAAATTAAGTTTGTGAAGTTTTTCTAATGAACTTTAAAAACAAAAAAATGAACGTTTGAAGAATCACAACAGTTTTTTGTGTGTTGTTGTTGCTGGTGTTGTGTTAACAATAGTGACGTCAGTTAGATTTGGTTTGGACAGGGATATGGAATAATAAATCATCCATCTTTGCTCACTTCATCTCAGAAACTACATGTTATGAACTTAAAATATGAAATTATTGGTTATCTTATTGGTATTGGCCGTGAGAAGCAGGTAATTATCGGTTATCGTATCTTCTGAAATAAATCCATACCGTGCATCCCTAAATATAACAATATAGATTATAACTATTCCACTGCTCTGTATTACCTTTAATGCTTCTCCAACAATATTGTCTGACACCTGCTCCCCACACCACTGATTACTTGCTTTTTGTGGGCTTTTATTCTGACACAAAACGGTCTTACAGGAAGTAAAATTTTAGCTTTTGCGAAAGGAACTGAGGCTGCTGGCAGAGGAAGCACACTAGCAATTGCAGCATCGAATCAATAACAGGTGAGTTCTCATCTGTTCTAGTGTGAACTTTATAAGGAGACAACATGTTGAGTGAGCTCAAAAGTGGGTGTTGTGGATATTTTCTAATGGTAAAGTTTACTAAAAATAAATAATGTATTGTTTTTTGTGTTGTCTGTGTAAGAGAGGGGAGTGGGAAAATGTTTTAGATTAAAAATACTAGTAAGCAACGATGAAACTTTCAGAATTTTCTGAGATAGTGACCATTACAAAAACTACACAACATTTTTTTGTATATCTTTACAAAAGGCTTAGTAGATTCATATTGCACTTAATTTTAATGTCATTAAAGTACACCATATGACTATGTGAAAAATACTTAAAATAAATACTATTTAATGTAACTGAGGCAGCCCCCCAGAGAAAAGGCAGGTATAAAACTGAAACAAACAATGCTTTTATTTTGGCAGCTAAGCTCTGCAGCATATTTGAGAGTTACTGAATAAAGAACTTCAAGCAAGGGACAATAGGCATAATCTTTCTGCCTTATAGCACAACCACAACCGTAATACATCTGCATATTTGTATTTGATAGGGTTGTTGGTCGATACCAGTGACTATTTACTTTGCCAGCTGCTGAGGCTTTAACACATTCATACACTGACCCATTGTCCTACAAACACTAACCCTCTCTCTCGCTCTCTCTCAAACAAAAAAATAAAATGAGCAACTTAAGAGCTTCAACCTCAAGTCAAAAGTATCATTCAAGAAGACAGCCTTGGTCAAGAGGAGAGGAGACACACTGCTGAACCAGAAGAAAAATATCCCATTTTATGTTTCAGGTGTGTGAAGATGCCCAAACCTGTCATCCAAGAAAAGGGAGTGACCGTCATCTCTGTGGCAGCTGACCGTAAGAGCATGTTTCTACCACTGTGCCTAATCCTGAAGGCGCTTTGCCACAGTCCATGCTTCTTGTTGTTCCAAGGTCCCATGCAGACTAGCGCCACTACTGCTATTGGGGTAAGAGGAGTTTAAATAAATGTACTCACATACAGATATTAACTTGTGGTCTTACAATGTTCAGTATAGACGATGAGATTTGATTGTTTTGAATCTTTTACAGACTATACAGATCATGGTGGGCCTGTTCAACATTGGACTTGGGCCAGGACGAACAAGCACATATCCTGGGGATTTGACCAGCTTGGGAGCTGCTTACTGGCTGGGTGCTGTGGTAAAATAAAATTGTTGTATTTACCATGAGAGCATATATGCTGTAATATTGTAATTGTAATAGCTCTTGTTTAATAGCTGTGTTATGTTACAGTTGTGCTGCCAAAACTTTTACACATGCAGCGAGGTCCACACAGATTCAAATTTTTGTGAGAGGATCATATTGTTGAGGGACACAAGAGAGCAAACATAATTCCTGATAATATGATAAACAAATACAACAGTTTCTGCATTATTGTCACTAATATGAACTCTCTGCTGACCTCTCATCAGTTTATTGTAACTGGAATCATGTCAATTCTGGCTGGACAGTTCCCTTCATCCTGCTTGGTAAGTAGAGTACAACAAACTGCACTGACTAACTAAAGGAAATTGCATTGTACTGTAAATATGATAACATGTCTTCTATCTTAGGACTTTTAACTGATGGGATCTTTCCTCTCAGGTGGGCTTCACTGTGTTTATGAACATTGTTGGAGCTATCTTCGCCATTACTGGCATTGTGCTGTATGCCATAGACCTGACAGGTTCCTCTCTCCTCTGGATTTGTGACCGCAGCAGAAACAATGCTGATCATGCTGACAACTGCAGAAATCTGGCGCTCTTAGCCCAGGTGATCATACTCCTAAAGCTGGACTGGAAAACACAATTATTATCAGACAGTATATGGCGTGGAGTCAGTTGTCTAACTTTTTGATTTGAAACTACTTTGACACACAAGAATCTACACTGAATTGCAAGTTTTTGTTCAAATATTAGTTTAAAGTAACTAAATTAAATTAAAAATGTTTTTTCATTTCTCATCCATCAGAAATTGTTAACATCCATGGACTCCACACTGATTGCAATGGCTGCTCTTCAGCTGTGTGTCAGCATTAGGTTTGCTATTCTGGGCATCAGGGCTTTGACCAGTGAAACGAAAAAGGAAGAGGTATGAACCAAAAAGAGCCCAATGTACACATGAATTAGAGGACAACTGGTTCATGAAGCAAAGTATTAGTAGTACGAGCAGTGAAAGCAGTTGGAGTAGCAACAGTAGTAGCATTAGGAATAACATGAATTGTTACTGCTGTGAGGATAAAAGTAGTAGCTTGCTATACTTGCAGTGTTAAATTCAGTAAAGAGACACGTGTAGAATTCTCAACTTTATCCTGTTTTTGCTTTATTAAAGTTCATTAAACTTCTTTCCTGTCCAAACAGGGTAGCGAAGATGTTGAAGATCAGCGGCCACTGTTGAAGGTCGTGCTCCTGACCAGTCCTGGTGCTTAAAATCATTTAAACTTAACACATGGATGCATGACTATGAATTACCTGCACGTCATTGTAATACTAATAATAATGTATGCTTTTACAAACAGTACACATGCTGAGAGTAATCAAAACTGATTTGTATCAAGGACACTGACATTTTATTTTCCAATCTGTGTTTTTTTTGTTTTTTTTTAATAAACTTGCTTGACTAAAACCACGGAAATGCATTCAGTTGTAATTTTTCTCTGATGAAATTTTGTTCACTTCAGTCATACTGGGATGTCTGGATATCTCAAAATTATAGCAGATAAAACCAAAACTATGAGCATAGATGATACTAAGGTTAACTTAAAGTGTTGGTGTTTGTAGATGTTTTAGGTGTACTGATTGAGCTTTTGGGATACTTTCAGTAAAGAGAAGAACCGACCCACACAACACGATGAATGTACATTATTAAACACACCGAGCAGTCACAGACACTGTGTGGATCAACAATCACTATTGTGGATGCAACTTTGATATTAGAGATACCCAAACTAAGATAAAAATAAGGTTGAAGAATTTTTTGACATGGCAACTGTGAGTTTTAATATTGTATAAAGATTACATTTTAAAGATAAAATTAGAAACAATACATGTAAACGATTGTTTTTTGTAAAATGTAATAAAAGTTAAAAATGTTTTTAATTGGTATCTAATCCTTTATCATAAACATTAAAAATAAAATGATTATCACCAGTAATGTTTATAGAGTTATAAAATGTTTGGGTGTACTGTCTTATAGACATTTTGAGGATTCTCGGCTTGTGATTGTACCCCAACATCTGAGAGAAGTATTGTGTATATACTTTTAAAACTGATCACAGACATTAAATTACGCATGAGTAAAACTTTGATTGCAGGTCTATAACTACTTTGTGTTGCTACTTTTACTCAAGCAGTTAATGTCGCTTTTATTTTGAAGAAATCAAATGGGCGACAGGATGTCAGTTGTTGTTTTTTTTTTTTTTGCTGCTACCTGAACCTGAACTCACCACCAGCAAATAACCAGACTGTCGCAGTTTCAGGTAGTCTTTATCCTCGAACCAGGTGAGTTCTCTGCACACACAAAAACACACAATTCATAATAATATGAACCTTACAAAGAGATAATCTGTTTATTGAGCTTTGAACATGGTGATATGGATTTTTTGTTAATCATGTTTTAATGATATGAGTAATGGTATATATATATATATTTACATATATATATATAAACCTTTGTTTATGTATTTATGTCATTTTACCATTTTGATTGAACAGTTTTTATTTTAGTGTGTGTGTGTGTGTGTGTGTGTGTGTGTGTGTGTGTGTGTGTGTGTGTGTGTGTGTGTATTGCTGATTGATTTTAATTTCCTACTTTAAACCTTTTGGGAAAGCTTTTGTTACATTTTGTGTCAGCCTTTCTACGATAAGAGGTTGAGATATGTGAGGATGAGAAGCGATATCTGGGAACTTCCTCCCTCCACATGACAAAGCCGGTTTGTGAAACCTTAAACCTGCATAACTATTATTTAACAAACAACATGATCCATGCCACACTGGCTATGAGAACACCTTATCACAGGCGTTAAATACCTGAAATATGTGCTGGTTGACTGGACGCTATTCACTCAGTCCACAACTTTCTCTTGTTTTTATTTCCACAAGACATGCAGGAATCATACCTCAGGGAGGGACTTAAACGGAAAACTGAAGCAAATAATGTCCTGCTTTGTCAACAAAAGCCTGCAGACCCCAAATATTCAGTTTACAGTAACAGGAAACAGTGAAAAGCAACAAATCATCACATTTGAGAAGTTGGAACAGGGGAATTTTGGGGCATTTTTGCTTAAGAAGTGAATATAGCAATTCATTATTAAAATTGCCTGACTAGACCCCTACCTTATGCAAATGAGGAACAGACAACATGATGCCCTGTCTTTTGAAAAGCACCATTTTTTATTTAGTGTAACAATGAACACAAAATAAACAACTTAAAATAGTCTTATACATATGTAATAGGCCTATATTCATATCTGCTATTAGCCTCATTTTGTTTAATTTTGTGGTCTTTTTGTCTCTTTGTGGTGGTTTTGTGATACCTATCTGCCACTGGGTTGTTGATAGGGTTACCAGAGACTCTAGAGATTTGATTAAAACATTGCTTTTTATTATTATTTTCAATATCTTAGTGTTGATCTCTGTATTATACCTGTGTGTTACATACCTGTACATAAATGTATAGATTATGTGCAGAATATTACATTTATTGTTCAGGTTTTACTTTTAGTTCAGTTAAATTATACTGTTCTGTTTGTATTTATGTTTTTAAAACTTAAATTATTATCTACCTCTTTGAGTTTACTTATATTATTTGTTTTGTGATTTACTTGGCTGCTGTTACTGCAATTTCCCAATGGGATTAACAAAGAACTGTATTCATGCATCCAGCCATCCATCCCAAAACTTCCATGTCATGTTGCAGGTGTGAGAGAGATGTCCGTCACTGTTGTCAAAGACGAGGGAGTGACTGTGGTCACTGTGACGTCTGACAGTAAGAGCATGTTACCACCGCTGTGCCAAATCCTCAAGAGTCTTTGCTACAGTCCAGTGTGCTGCTCAGTGTACAAGGGGCTGATGCAGAACAAGGCCATTTCAGCTCTTGGGGTGAGATAAATTGAAATGTGTGTTCATATGCAGTATTAAGTGGTGGTCCTAAGATGTCTTAAATTGTTTTAAATCTTTAACAGACTGTACAGATCATGGTGGGCCTGTTCAACATTGGACTTGGGCCAGGACGGATAAGCCATCAACCTGATGATTTTAATAATTTGGGAACTGCTTACTGGCTGGGTGGTGTGGTAAATAGTTTTGTTACATTAATTATAGCTTTAGATCATATTTATTTAATTTGTTTAACTTTGCTCTAGAGTGTTGTGGCAACAACAGGAAGTTTCCTGATGTTTTTGAGGTGCTTTACCAACCAGATACCAGAATGAGCAGAACAGGCTTTTCTAAATGGAGAACAACATTTACTGATTCTAGAAATGATTCTTTCTTTATGAGAAATAATTCATGGAAATATAACTTATAGCACAAGTGAAATACAATATAACAAATTTTAATGAATTTGACTAAGCTGTCTCCCCTCTTTAGTACATTGCAGCTGGAATTGTGTCACTTCTTGCTGACCGGTTCCCCTCTCTTTGCTTGGTAAGTAAAGACTAAAGGCCCTTTCGTGCTCTTTCTGTTGGGGTTTTAATAAGCACCCTGATCCCACTTTTATGTGAAAGTCTTCCGTATCACTTTCAGCACGGCACACGTATGAATATCTCAATCATCAGCCAAAAGTTGCTCAGGTGATTCTTCACATGTCAAATCAATCAGTAAACCCTTGCAGTCCGGTAGAAAAAACCCCTGTACAACGGGAGATGTTATGCATCTGAAAAGGGTTTAAGACTAAACTTTTAAAAGAATAATGTCTTTCCTCTCAGGTGGGCTTCGCTGTGTTCGTGAACATAATTGGATCCATTTTTGCCATTGTTGGCATTGTGCTGTATGGCATGGACCTGGGAGACAGCACTGTCTACAGGATGTGTAACTGGAGCAACGGGTACATGAGCAATATGTCTACTAATGATGACAACTGCAGATACATGGCGTACCTTTACCAGGTAAGCATACTTTTAAAGGATAATGCTTGTTTTATGCTATATGTTTCTTACTTTCAACAAATCCCATGAAAAGGCCTTTATGTTCCAACTGATTAGATAATCATTTAAAACCAACACACAAATACATAGTTCCATTTTTTTTTTTAAAGGCTCAGCAACTGGGCACTGTAGATTTTAGTTATTCAAAGGGGAGTTTATAGAGGATGCAGCAGGATGGTGAACAGACTCAAAATAAACTACAGTATGTGCGTTCACAGTAATGAAGCAACATGTTATTGCAGTAGTTCCCAACCTTCATCCTGAAGGGACGCCTTTTCTATCACTGATTAAAGTCATGATAAACTGGCGACCCCTAACAAAGTGATTTTATGGATATTTCATATAATATTCAATGAATGCAGAACAGCTGATAAACTGTACAATGAACCCAAATAGTGTACACAATAACTTCAGGAAGTTTGTGTAAAATGAGGGATTGTGCCCTCCTGGGAAGTTTTGGCGACCCCCAGGTTGGGAACCACTGCCTTATTGGATCAATGGAGCTCTATGGCACAGAGGAATACAATTATCAGGCTTTTGATACAGACATCAATTAATATTGGGGTTTTTATTGACAATGACAAAAACATCGCAATTTTCCAGCCCTGTCCTGTAATGTTAAACTTGAAAACACAATACAGTATAGCATTCAGTACAGTATTCACAATGTAACTTAAAACAGAGTCTGTTTCACAGTGCAGGAATCAGTGTAAATCATTACTACTTACATTTTAAACTTTTAAACATTAAAGTTTAGTGTCAAACCTCTTTCAAATTGAATGTTTTCCTTTTTTTTCTGTCTTTCTTATTTGTTCTCCTCATCAGCGTTTGTTGACAGCCATGGACATTACTATGATCGTCCTGGCTGTTCTCCAGCTGTGTGTCTGCATTAGCTTTGCTATTCTGGGCATCAAGGCTCTGCTTGGTAGGAAGAACGGCGAGGTATGAACCAAGGCAAACCCACAAGATCACAATCAAATTGGTGGTTAATAGTACTTATTAGTAGTAGTATTCCTAGTATAGCTGCTGGACTAGCAATATCAGTAGCATTAGTGGTAGAGGTTGTGGTATTAGGATGGATTACTGTTTGTAGTGATTGTAAAACATGAGTTAAATTAAAAGTAAAACTTTTTGTTGTGTTATTTTATCAGATTTTTCTTTGTATTGTGTCAACAGGGTGGCAGAGATGTTGAGATTTACGAGCCAGTGTTGAAGGAAGTCCTCATGACCAGTCCTGGAGCTTAAAATCAGTTCATCCAAAAATGAAGATGTAAAAGATGAATAAGCAACACTTTTTTTGGGGGTTTTTTCCTCTAGCTGAAAATAATCAAAACTGCTTTTATTACAAAGACACAATAATTTTATGCAAAAGAAAAAAATGTCTGTCATTGGGAATGTTTATTGTTTTTTTTTTCTGTCAGCTTCTGAAAGTTAAACTTGCTTGAATAAAAAGAGGAAAGTGTAAAAAGGCAATGTTTTTGAGTTTTTAAAAGCAATTTAAATTTTACTACATTGGGGAGGCAGATATCTCAAAATCTTGGCAGATAAAAGCAAATATATTCTTTCACTTGTTAATGAACAAAATGTGTTAATCTTGGCTAAATGGTGCAGCTCCTTTCATTTATTCTCTTCTCATCTCTGTTGTTCGTCAGGGACTATACTGAAAGATACATGGCGGTGAATTTTCAATTTTCAGTTTTCTGTGCGCCTCACAAAAAAAATCTATTTATTTCCATTTTATTGGGGAGGTAGTTATCTCAAAACCTCTGCAAATCCACCTGTCTGAATGCCTGGATACCTCTCGGGTTAAGTGGAAAATATGTATGTATGTATAACCTGTAATGACACTGTGTGCCACTAGGTGGTGTTCATTCTCTTAAATTCACACACACTTTGTAAATGACCTGCTGAACTGTGGGTTTTTCCAAATATGTGACACTGTTTCCTTATTTGAGAAGGAAACAGTGATAGCAGTGATACTGTACAAACATATACCATCTCCAAGCTCGACTTTATGCAATATAAATAATGGCTCAATTAATATTGTTTATAAAGGGTTTCAATTCCTAAAAAAATAATATTGCATATTAGGTTAGGAAATAATAAATACAGTGACATTGGTGAATAAAATAAATACAAAAATCCTTTTTTCTGTACAGATATATGTCCATATTTTCAGCCTTCAAACTTTGGTGATAAGCTTGGTTAACATGATAGGAATGTTGGAGGAGGATATGTTCAGACACTGACAAAGCATGAAACATAATGAAAGACAAATATTATTATAGGATTTGCAACTAACTCAAAAAGTATGGGAAAATGATCAAGAAGACTGGCTCATAGCAGGCTTAAACAAAATAAAAAATGTTTCCTTAAACTAAGAGTTATCAGTAGTTTGTTATGGCTGGGAGAAGGATTATCCAAGTCTGTCTGATGGCATATTGTTCTCTTTGTTCTCTTTGTTCAACTATTTCTCATTTCTTATTTGTATTTCTATCACAATTATTTGTTTTTATACTTATTTAACCACCAACCTGATGTGCATGGATGGACAGACATGACAGAGTTGAATCATTGCTTTGAGTTTCTGATTAAACAAGCCTTGATGTGGTTAAAAAAGAATCTACAGATCATTTATAGAATTTTTATTAATTATTCAAAGTTTTGGTGACAATGTAAGTCAATCTGAGGTTACTGTAGCTGTTAGTATTGTAAAAGATGAATTTAGATACCGTAGTAATCTGAAATGTGATTCAAAATAACAACCAGCCAGCTATACAATGTGACCTAATTTGATTTAATATTTTGTTTTGGTTCAGTTCGTCCAGATGTCTTTTTAAAGATGCATTTATAGCTCTTAAATACAGATTCCTTCCCAGATTACCTTTGTACCTTTACAACTATGTGTGGTTTTAAAATAGCGACACTGAGCTGAGAGGAAATTGTGGGATTCTGGGCAGCCATTGGGCATTAAAAATAAAACAAAATGTTTTGTGTGTTTAACCTACTGCCACACATGTCAGTGTAAGCTATCTTTAATGCAGAGTCAGACAGAAGTTTTACTCTAGACCCATAAATATCCGAACATGTCAGAGACACCTGCCCTGTTTCTGTGCAGCCTACAATATTCTGTTCTCATTAAAATTACAGCAGGTGCCTCGAATGTACTTGTTGATTCATGTTGAATTCCTGTTGCACAATACAGTTACAAACACACGGAGTGGCTTAAGGCAGAGCCACAGGTATGTCTGTGTTTTTCATGTAGTATTAATCCTGAATGATGAGGTGTAAGATGTCTACGTAATCTGTATTTAAAGGTACAGTAGGATTGGAAACTGATATGACTCACAAATTGTTTGACATTGTTTGACAGACTAACACTGGGCAACCACTCCACGTATGATTTCTAATTTGTTTGCACCAGCCAGGTCTGTAAACACAGCTGAAAAGGGCAAAGATCCGCAGTTGCCCTACCCTTATTACCACCACTAAGGTGTGCTTGAGCAGGCCCTTAACCTCCAACTTCCTTGCTGAAAAAATATATATGAAATCCACGTTTTCATACATGAAATGTGATATTTACAGTTGAAATATTACATAGCACGTTATATATATGAACTAATTGTATGAGAAAAAAAAATGTCCACATGTGATTTCTTTTATTTCACTTATGAAATATCTGAAAGTTACAAGTGCTGATTAAATATGAACGTTGAAATTGTGTTTAACATGTGATCAATTTATATTCCTGCAGACTGCAGATGACCATTCCTATTTTCAGGGAATTATAATGAAAACACATCTATGAATATTATATACCATTTATGCCGATAGATCCACCTAAATGTTACACACCTGCCACCATATAGCCACACTGTCTCTTTTCTAACCTTTTGGTTTGCTGCCTAATGGGAGAGAAACCAGTCAGGAGTTATTTGAAGTAGTAAAGAGGTGGAGTGGAGATGTCTGAAAGCTTTGCATAGTTTGTGCTGCGGTCATTGTTTGTTATTATATTGCAAAACAGATATTGTAGTCATTGCTTGTACATTCCTTAAAAGGCAAGAGGTATCAAAGGATCTAAAAGACGCCCCAGGTTACATTTAGAAAAAAATACCAGACTTACAATGACTGTGATACCACCTCTGAAGCTCCATAGTAGAGAGTTTTCTTTGACACATAGTCAGATAGCAGTGCCACATAAGCTTGTTGGGTCTTGCCCAGACATTGGTATGTGAGGAGGGAGGACAGAGGATCACGGGTGAGGAAGGGGACCAAGAGGTTCTGGGAGAAAACATGGTGTTTGAGGACAGAGATTATAAGTCAGTTAGTTTGTGGCTTTAGAGGGTTTTTTTCTGGGTAAATTCAGTGGATGCATTAACACAAGTCATATTTCAATTAATAGTCAATATTTTTCATGAATGAAGCATTGACACGAGTTAAAAACTTTAAACCTGAATCAACTGATTCTTAGCCCATGTTGAAGCGCAACAAACTGTAAACACAACACTGACATATTATCACCTATAAACCAAAACAATGAGCTGAAAAACGCTAAAATGCTGCTTTTCACATTAAACAGGGTAATTTGACCCACTGTTAATATAAAGAGCAGCCTTAAGTGTAGTCACTTTTAAAAATATATGGAAAAATAAACAACTTATTAACATGTAATCCATGTAGCACATAGCAAAGTGCATCAGTTTTAAGACTCTATTTTACATAAAATATCAGGAAAGTTAATCTACAGAACACTCAGATAATGCACATACTTTGGAAAGCATTTTACAGCAGTTGGTGGTTTAGGTTGCTCTTCATACTGGAATGCACTGTAATGTAATGCAATTGGAAACTCTTTAAGATTATGAACAACCAATAAAACAATTATGCACAAATACAGCATTTAATAACACAAGCAAAATAATTTGGTAAAGCAATCATCTACCACAGCTAGAATGCTGACTAGAAAGATGAGTAAGTTTGGATGTAGGCTGCAGTAGCTGATCCACAAAGAAGTCCTTCAAAAGATCAGCTCTACTTGGGAACATGTCAGCATCTGACTAACTTCATTGGGCTTTCTTTGAAGTCTCCTTCACTTTGTTCAGCATCAGCAGACTACTTTCATCCTCAAACCCAACATATTTGTTTCCTTAAAATAAGTAAGTAAGTCTTAAAGTGAGCTGCATTCAAAAGCCCTGAGCAGATGATGCAGAAACTTAGCCCCTCCCACAGCCCATCTGACCTGCACCATCTGATTAAAATATGTGACCACTTTTTTAAAACCAAAATGACTGCTTTTTCCACTGAAACTGAATTAAGGCAGAGTTGATGGTTTCACTTAGATAACGGGTGGCAGTACAATGTATTTCTGCAAGGCGGGCGAATCTTTTCGTTGCCACGTGATGTTTTTCTGCGTTCCTGAGATCACCTGATGGGTCGCGCTCAATGCAGGGCTGTGTGGCCAAATCATATTCATGGAAGAGTAATTCTGGTCTGATTAAAAGCATCACTTCCCCTATTCAACAGTTTTATGTCAGTCACCCCTTTAACCCACCTGGGCGGAGATAGAAACCCGGCCTGTAGCAGCCTTGCCATACAGAGGAAGAACAGAGGGGTCACTCCATAAATTTAAATGTATATGACTGTTGGTTTTATTGCTTTATTTTTATATGTCTCCATCTTTACTACTAAAGAAAGGTCATATTTATTTTTTAGTACCATATATTTTGATAAATATCAGTTAAAATCCTCATTGGCTGGTTTTCTTTCCTAATTTATATGTATTTATTTTAGCTTTTTTTATTTGTTGGTTCTTTTTTTGTAGCTGTATTTGTTTTGAACAAATCTTTTTGTTGTGCATTATTTTCCTTATGGCTCCCATTGACTCCATTACAATTCCTTCAAGGTCATAGTCAAGGTCAATGTGTAAAATTATGGAAATGTAAAACTTTACTGTTTACTGTGTCATTTTTGGCCGCTGTAGGCAGCTGTTATAATATAAAAATCTTTGATAAACCCCACTACACCAGACAGACACAGTAAGCAGGTAGATGGTGAACATAATGGAGCATTTATCAGTCCCTCAGGAGTTGGTTGAGACCCAAACAGAGCTACAAGAGAATGAATATTAAATTCTTAAACACAACTCCAAATAAATGCTAATGTTGCTCCGTATTGGATGGAAGTGTAAATAAGCAACTGTGTGCTAATAAGTTCACCATATCAACTTAAAAGGCACGTTTGAAATATATTCAGATTCTAAAATGTCTTCCCATATTGCCGGTGTTTGTCAATGTTTTTTCAGCGGTGATCATTTTCAGGCTCATTTTCTGTAAGTTGCTGATGAAGCAGTGTGTGGGGCTCAGTTCACTGAGCATTGATGTAAGTGGGTCACTTGCCAGTGGAAATTTGGAAAGCACTTGTGAGAGATTTGCTTCGTTAGGAAGCAAAGGGAAAGTTTAAATTCCCTCAGTCTTAGTCTTGTTCCATTGGCAAACAGGTATCCAGACAGCAGGGCATGTCTCTTCTGCAAGCCAGATTTTCGTAATTGGAGTATTTTTCCCGACATCAAAAGACTGCCTGAGCCCTCCAAATTTAAGACAAAGTTCCTGCTGTTATTGCAGAATTTCTTATGTTACTTATGCTGGCACCGGCCTAAATCCCATCTCTCTTTTGGGTTCCTTTTCTCCCGTCATATAAGCTTGAACTCCATGTCATTGTGCATGTTATTGTACTTTTGTTTCAGGGAAAGGAGGATGAACAGTTATCACAGTGGGATTTTTCTCTCTTTGGATTCTGTTGCCTGTGATAAAAGGCTGTATAAATAAATCTAATAACCTTAAACATGAACTTGTGTAGGAGAAGATAGAGATACAGAGAGGACTACAGCACCCTTTTGGCTTAACAACCTCATAAACAAAGCTAAACAACTCGTGACCACTTGTCAAAGGTTACAATACATATTACTATGAGATGTGAGCTTTCAGAGTGAGTTTTACCTTCTCAGAGTGGTTCATTTGATTATTTTCTAGAGGCCTGAAAAAGTAAAACTATGCAGTATTTCACAAGGGAAGATACAAATCAAGATGAACCTGTTGTTTTTTGTCCTTTTATACCTTGTTACCTGTCTTGTGACCCCTCAGATTGATTTTTGGCGCTGTTAGGCTATGCAGACCCCGAGGCTGGGGTTGGTTTGGGAACCAGTTCAGCAGGCTAACATCTCCAGGTCTCATGGCTGGCGTCAAACCTCCATACAGGTAACAAGTGCCTTTGATTTTAGACATGATAAAAATCTAAATAGTACTGTTTTGAATCCATGTTTATTGAATTCACTTTACTGTGTATTATTACTGTATTATACAGTAACATGCTTTACTCAGAATTTCCTTCTGTTTATGTCCAAATCCAAGAAATCTCCATAAAAACACATTTAGACAACAATCTTTGACCCACTTGTTTTCCTTTGCACTTGTTCATTTCTGTTGAGGCACTTGTCTCACCAGTGTGATGTACTGCAAGGGACATGAGTCTTTCTAAGCCGAAGATAGAAAAGCCACAACCACATAATTATAGCACACTATGGGTGTTTCCAAACAGGCTAACCATAATATCCTTTTTCTCTTTTCTCTCTCCTTTTTTTTTTCACCAAGATGTACATTTTTTCCTCAGAACAATTGGGTGTTACCTTGATGTTACCCCGCTCATTGACATCAGTAGGGTGGAATTTGATATAGTACTTGTGTCTTTTCTCTTCTTCTGGTAGTTAAACAAATCTGAGCTGCTTGTGACATTTGACCTTAATGTGTGTGGTAAAAACTCCCCCTTGCAAGTTACAGAGTACAGTGGCCATGTCACTATTCTGCTTTTACTGGAATTCAGTGGGACCAACAGGTAAAGAGACATCCTAGAACCAGAAGGCCCAGATTCAGGTCTCTCTGAGTGAGAGCATGAACCTTTACTGAAGTGCTTTTGACTGTGACCAAATGTGTTTATTTTCCTTTAAGAGTCAAGTATTTAAGGAAAATATAAAACAGCAGCACTTTAATTTAAGTTGTCCTATTTAGAATTTCTAAGCAGTATATAAGTATTTAATAAATGGTTTATAATTTACAATATAATCTAGTTGTATGCATTATGTTCATTAATGTAGTTGCCAACAACTACATCTCCTCCTATAGGTGCCCCTAAGTGGACAATAATGCATGTTAATAAGGTCAAACACAGTCATAATAGTATAACATATGCATATTCATAGGATAAGCTATAATTGTAAAATACTAAGATTAATAAAATGTTATACTATCTCTTCACTACATCACAGTATACTGTGTTATAAACCTTTCATTAAATGTTAATACAGTACTTATAAATGCTTAAAGTTTGTGTTGACTTTGTAATGCACAGCACATGTTGATAATTGAACATCTGCACATATTAGTAACCATATATTTTACATGTTCCTCTTTTGAGAAATACATAAATACATACATACATACATACAGCTGATATTGGGATAATTTCAGGTGTTTCAGTGAGGGTGCAACTTTTGACCTTATATGTATTTACTTCAGTTTTTCAATCAGTCCTGTAACCAGACAGTCTGAGGTTTGTGTCTTATATAAACCACACAAACTGCAAGTCATTCACAAAAATACACAAACAAATGATATATGAGTTTATTTGGAAGATTTATTACATTCATTGCTTTGGTGTACCAACAGGATGTTGAATCTGAACCCAAATATGCTGTATGGAAATACTAATAATATAACAGGAGTGCAACGTAAACGCCTTGTATCAAGTTTACAGTAAATGTGGGGCATATATTTGTGACATAAAATATTCTAAAAATGTATTAAATTTGGGTAATGACACATAGAAACAAAGAAGAAACACATATTTGTGTACAATAATGCACAAGATATCTACAACAAACATTAAAACAGGTCAGTGGTCTAAAAGATTACAAACAGAATCTTTCTGCAGAGTCAACATATGTTAGTTCTCATAACGTAGTGTAACTGTCATGGTCAGATTATACAAATTTTGATCAAAACCTCCATAATAAAAAAACATTGCCCACAATTCAACAGTTCAATCCTACTTAAAGGTAAATTCTCTACATATAAGAGTACAGAGTAAATGAAGTTGAGGGATTTGAGCAGGTACAACTTTGCAGGTTGTGTTGCACACCCAAACAGGTAAAGACACAAGAATAGCTATGTTAGGCATCTGCATGTAAACAAAGTGTTGCTGTCTCTACGCCTCGGCATGTTCGTGGCAGGGTGTGTAAATAAAGTTTCATGGGCACCAGTTCACTACAGCAAATGCTGTTTGAGGCCTTGGGATTGTGCTTTCCTGTGTTTTTTGTTCAAACTGTACAGCAGCCAGTAACAAGGTTTACCATTTTTATCACACCAGTACAAAAAGGTGAAATCAAAATGAAGACTTTAAGGCTACTGTTACATTCTCTGTAAATGTCTGGAGACATTTTCGCTCATGGCTTAGGTATATATGTCCTCAACAGGGCGAGGTCCCCGCTTATCTCTAAGAGCAAAACTTAATCTCCGTATGACACCCGGATTCTAAATCAACAGCTTTCCCAGCACATCCCACTGTAACAAAACAACCAGGTCCCCCTTAAATTTATAATGACAGAAGAAAATGCAGTTGTAGATCTTATATGAGAATTACTCTGCAACTGTCAGCTTCACTAACTACATAACAAAACCACTTAGATATAATACAGCATAAACCAAGGCTAAGCTCTTCCATTCATTCTGAGAAATAAGCAAAGTACAGCTCCATGTGATCAAGAAGGTAATTATTATAAGTTAAAGAATCTAGTTCATGTTGTGGAAGTCTGCACACAAGACATTTATGGCTAGTCTGTCTGTCCTGGAAGAGGGGACTGTCCTCTGTTGCTCTTCCTGAGGCTTGTTTCATTTTTATCCCCCATTTAAGTGTTTTTTGTGGAGTTTTTCCATATCCTAAGCGAGATTGGTCGGTTTGTGTGTCGTATGCTGCACAGATTGTATAGCCCCTCGAGGCATATTTGTGATTGGTCATATTGGACTATATAAAATGAAGCTGACTTCAACAAACTCACAGTGAACGTTCTCAGAAAAAGGGAATAATTCAGTGAAAGGGGGCTATTGATAGGTGAAATTAAGGCACATACTGTGTAATATTCCACTGCTAAGGCCAAGTAGAGAGGCAGCATTAGACTCTATGATTGTTGGTGTAACAAAGTGGCCTACAAACATAGAATGAGAATGACTTTTGAGTGTTTTTTCAGTGTCTACAACTTCAAGCTGAGTGAGCGCAGACGTAGAAGTTTTTGTGCTCGTCCCAGTAGTGGAGATCATCTGCGAAGCTCCAGGAGCAGGCCAGGTCTTTGCTGGTTTTCACAGTGTGGACCACGCAGTCGCCGGGCAACTTCTCAAAGAGGAGCTCTGCTACACTCGGCACCGTGACTTTCTTCTGACTCTGGATCAGCTGCTGGATGTGATTCTTATCCACAGGCTCAGGCGAGGAGCTGTAGGACACCCAGATGTTAAGTTTCTCATCTGATGAGGGGACCTCGAAGCGACTCCTCCCTGTTGGGCAGTGGAAATCCTTCTTGTTGGCGAACAGGCCTGTAGGGGACTTGAATATGCGCACAGACCAGCCCACCCAGTCATACTTCTTCTTTAATGTCTCTATGATAGCATCTGCTAGTTGCTGGTTGGTTAAGTTTGGCCGGTCTCTCACCAGTCGACGGGAATCCAACTCAGCCTGTTTGGGGAAGCTGACGATGCAGTCTTCAATGACAACATTCATTTTATCCTGGACAACCTTCATCTTCTCACCCCAGTCTTTCAGAAGCGCATCCTCCTCATCATATCCCTTCAGAGCGGCGTGGCCCAACAGCGCAATGAGCCCGATACAGAAGAGCTTCTTCAGCCTAGCACAGAAGTCCTCCACTGGCCGGCGACTTTTCTCCTCGTAGTTCAGAGTGATCTCAAGCACAGATTCCCCAGAGAAGTTATCCCCCGTCACAGCATTGTAAAGGGTGATAAGGTTTTTGTCACCTCCTGTCTTGGCGAAATGCTCCAGGAAAAGCTTCTTTTTGACTTCCCGGAACTTGGGTTTGGCATTGAGGATGTCCATGTACTTCCTGAACTGGTTAGTGATGTTCTCCTCCAGCGGGAAATACACGGCATCCAATCCGCTCTTCTTGATCTCATCGTTGATCCTCTGAATCTCCTCTGAGACCACCTCCAGACGCTCTCGCACCTTCTGAAACTGCTCCTTCATGAACGCAGCCTCTTTGCTCTCTACATTGTCCAGAGCCAGTTTAACAATTGGAGCAGCGATGGAGAAAACAGGGAAAAGGTCGCCGGCGATACTGGCCACCACTTCAGCTCCCTGTTCAAACACTTCCATCACCGTCTCCACCATATCCTTCTTCTCTGCTACAATCTTCTGTAGCTGGTTTGCCATGTTTGCTGATGTCTCTCAGACTGATTCTAACAAGGGAAAAATGTTGACATGGTTAAAAGTCAAAATTTGTCCAAGTACACCTCTTATAAGAACAAAGTAAAAATACAGACTTGAACAAAAATGAGGAAGAAAGTATCAGTCATTATACTGACATAAATGTTGGGTTTTCTTGATCTACTTACAGCTCTTTTCCAGTGTTGTTGGACTGTGGCCTTCTCCCTTGCTCCTCGTACAACACGGCAAAAACTGATAAGGAAAGAGAGAAACAGCCAAGTGAGCTTCACTGCTGGCTGCTGGCCACACCCAGTGAGCAATGAGTCAACAATGCAAAGGGAATTCAGCAGTGACGGAAACAACTGTTTGTATGTTATTTGTGTGTTTAGTGTTGGGTTAAAGGTATTAAAGGTCTTAATGTTAAACTGTATATCTCAAACAAGCAATGAGCCATTTCTCTTGGTGCAGTTGTGGGGCAACATTGAGGAACACTGACTGACCTTAAACCAAGCTAAGCCTTACAAATAAACTACTAACTCATACGTTTTCCCTGAACTCAGGTTTAAAATAGAAAGAAAATAGATTACAGTATGCAGTCCAATAATGTAGAACAAAATAAGTGCCAGTATTTCTCCTGTCAGCCAGTCTGTTTATGCTATTCTACAAACTTTATGCTATGATTTTGATAAATATTCTTTGTTTTCTTTCCCATTACAGTTAGTTAGTTAGATGAGAAGATCGATACCACTCTCATATACTGTATACACACCTGGAGCTGCAGCAGGCCGTTAGCTTAGCATAAAGAGTGGAAACAACTTGCCTGGCTCTGTCCAAAGGTTAAAAAATTTCCCTAAAACTCACTAATTAACTAATGCATCTTGTGTGTTTAATCCAAACAAAAAACACTGTCTAAAAATAACAGAAGAGATTTCATGTGGGGTTATGGGCTGGACCGATTGGCTGGGAGCAGTGACTGTGACTTGTGTACGTCAGATTTTGTTACCTTTGGACAGGGTTTATGTTAACCCTTTCCCCTTGTTTCAAGTCTCAGTACTAAATTAATCTAACCAGCTGCTGGCTCTAGCTCCAAATTGAACAGGCAGGCATGACAATGGTATCGATCTTCTCATCTAACACTGCTGCAAGAAAGAGAAAAAGCATACGTCAAAATGTGAAACCTTTGCTTTAACTTTAAGGCAACATGGATGAGGAAGTGCTACGGATTAAGTCATACACTGAGCTGGCATCAACACATTCATTTCCATGACAACTGAACATGAAGACTGTATTATATATCTGATAGGTCTGGAAATGGCCCTAACATAACAATATGAAAGGTTGAAAGTAAGTATTGTGTGATGTTAAGTGATTGTTGATATGAAGGAAATTACTTTCTGTCTTGCACTTTAAAAACAAGTCCAGTGGATTTGGAAAATCCTGATCTCACACAAACAACTCCTCCAAGGCCAGGAAACAGTAATAGCTGACTGTAACAGCAACCCAGGTTGAGTCTCTGGGCATGTTCAGACATGTTCTTTTGCAAAACTGGAAATGTGTAATTTGGGTGGAAATCACATTTTGGTACAGAATGATGGTACAGTCATCAGCTGGCTTCACAAACTCAGTCACATTCCTTGTCTACGTAGCAGCTGTATGTAATGAACCTGTCGTCACATGTTTTAATTCAATGTTCTGGCCACCGGAGTGTTGTTCACCTTCGGTTTTTAAATTGTGGCTGAAGGAGAAGCAGCAGTGCTGTCTGTCCCTCAGCCGGCCCAGTCAATATTGGAGCAGCAGGCGTGGGAAGTGATTAAGTGGAAGAGGTTAAACTTGCTCTGCAAGGGTGCGTTTTCCAATGAAACTCAGCAAGTTACCACGGCAACAAGACAATGGAAAATAATCTGTCAGCTCATTTGTCTCTTTGCTGAGGTTTGTTCTGGGGGTTTATCTAGCTAGACTGCAGAAGACTGCAGTAAGAGAAGAAGATAGCACCCATTCCTCTGCCTAATGCATCACACACCTCTGCAGCAGCCAGACACATCTGCAGGCACCCACAGACATGAAGGATGTCCACACTGGTGATTTAATTCCACCATGGGCACAAAGATATCTGTCTGATGTCTGCGAAATTAAAGGAATAGTTCCACGTGATGGGAGATACACTTATCTGCTTTCTTGCGCAGAGTTGATAAGAAGATCAATACCACTCTCTTGTCTTTCCATTACATATCAAGCTATAGCCAGCAGCTGGTTACCTTAGATAAGCGTAAAGAGTGGAAACAGAGAGAAGTCTCTAGTCGGGCTCTGTCCAAAGGTAAATCCGCCAACAAGTCCCTATAAAGCTCACAAAATAACATGTTATACATTGTTGTCAACCAAAGTGTAGAAATGACGCATTGCGGTTTATGTGCTGGCCATGATGTCTTGGCCAGGAGCAGTGACTTCCTGATGCCTCGACACACAACCTACAAAACAAGCAACTTGTTGTTTTATTCTTACATTTTGTACCAACTAAATAAACGAGATACGATGTGTTAATTAGTAAGATTTAGAGGTGCTGGTAGGGAGATTTTTTATCTTTGGACAGAGTCAGGCTAGCTGTTTCTCTGTCTTTTGTCTAAATTAAACTGACCAGCAGCGAGCTGCAGCTTAAGGTTTAATTGACAAGACATGAGAGTGGCATCAAGAAAGCAAGCAAAGAATAAGTGTTTTTCATAAATTGTCAAACTATTCATTTAAATAACCTCCACAACTGCTATAATTGTGATATAAAATATACAATATCCGCACAATTTCCTTGAGAACAAAAAACAACACAGTAAAGGAAACTCCAGCAGGATGTTAGAACATTTACAGTGACTGTAATTTATTGGATTTGACCATGCTGAAAGTGTGATTCCTGTTTTCCACTGATGTTCTCTATCTCTTTCAGGGTCCCAGGGGTTGTGTAACTGCATGCACTGAGTGCATGTGAACCACCTTCACACAGACAATTCAAACATAAAAGTGCTTAAAGAAATCGCATTTTCAGAGACAAAGAGCTGGAGGTGTAACTGCAGTCCGCATACCAGCAATATGAGGGCCAAGATATAGACAAGCATAGCGAGTCTTGTTTTCACTAATATTTCTACTAATATTCAGTCATTTACGGTGCTGGTAAGTCACTACTATAAGTACATTTACTCAGAGTACTGTAGTTTAAGGTACTTCGGTATTTCCATTTTATACTACTTCAGAGGGAAACATTATATTCTTTACTCCACCGCTTTCATTTGACAGCTAAAGTTACTACTACTTTTTATAT
Source organism: Dicentrarchus labrax (assembly GCF_905237075.1). NCBI lineage: Eukaryota > Metazoa > Chordata > Actinopteri > Moronidae > Dicentrarchus > Dicentrarchus labrax. The sequence continues at coordinate 4,826,273 of NW_026136707.1, read as the reverse complement.
TATGATTTTACATTTAAAAAAAGATAACCTGATAAAATAAAATGCAGCGTTCAAAATTAAACTAGTGGTTTCCAACCATTTTGACCTGTGACACTAATAAAAAAACTGATTCCCCCTCTACACTTGTTAGATTCATTTGAATAACTGTTTGAGCACCAAAAAAGCAAAGATTGATTAAATAAATAAATACAGATTTGTGTTGCAGACCTTTGTTTTTCATCTCTCCTACCACATTTATCATTTCACTACCCTTCACATCTTTCATCTTTTCCCACCCTTTGGAGGAGACCAACCTCTAGTTAGCAAATCACTGGACTAATACCAGTGTATATACAGTAAAGTAGTTAAAACTAGCTCCACGTCTAACAGCTACAACTGTACAATGCTGCACACTGATGCTTCAGTAATTATCTGCAATGCAGTACATAATATGTCAGTAACAGGGGGCGTTTTGCTGTAGAACGAGTACTTCTGATACATTTAATGATAATACATGTGTACTTTTACTTATAACATGAATGTTTATTTATAAAGGAAGATTTTTTACAGTGTGGTATTGACACTTAAGTAAAGAATGTGAGCACTTCTTCCGCATCTGGTAATAAACAGTTAGATGAAATGCACTGATTGAAAACAATGGTAAGCTACAGTGGAAAAGTGTCCATTTCTTGAGACAGTTTCATTTAACTGCATTTGTGATTATTACTATAAAAAAAAAAAAATGAACATGCTTCGAGTTCCAGGCTACTTCAAACCACAGAATGACCATAAAATAGATCAAATTATGGATGCTTCATTTATGTTAATGTGCCAGAGCTTCCTCTTAAACAGAAAGATGACCAAACCCTCCTCCTGACAGCTGACCACTCAGTCTGGCCTCAGAGAGAGACACAACTAATCGCTCTGTTAATGCGCCCTCTTAATGGACAACGTATCGATCAGTCCGTGTACAAGGGCTCTAATTGTATCATTTTACAGCCGAAGGACCGAGAGCCAAACAAACATCGCAGGTTAACGCCACAGATTCGGGTTTTATTACAACGCAACACAAGTTTATAAACGCCTTTAAAAAGTTTGACACTTCCTGGAAAAAGTTAAAGCGGTGGCACCGGAGCTGGCAACCAACGCCCATAAAAGTAGACACTTTTTGTTTAAACTGCATTACATTTTTTGCAGATTCATCTTAATGGACCCACTTCACTTTATTAGATGAAGCTGCGTTAACAAAGTATGTACGCGTATTTGACGTATTTAACAGCAATGCGTCAAAAGAGGAAAGAAAAAGCTCGATTATGTAACAAGAGACTGGAATGAAGTCGATGGGAGTTGAATCGATCATTTACTATTAAAGTGTCCCATCACTAACACACAGTTAACCTAAATGTTCCTGTCCACTATGAAGCATTTTGAACAGAAATGGACTCACCTTATAAAGTTTGCGGAAGAAATACACTAACAGACTGTTTGTCTTCCTATTGGTCATGTGGCTCTCATATTACAGAGCAGAGGCACACCCAGTTAAATAGAAAAAAAACTTGGGTGGTGGTGGAGGGAGAGAAAAAAAGTTGTGAGCATAATAGGTTGTTGCTGTGGCGATATTTTTACAGTTCAACCACCACCCATTTAACAAACAATGGAGTTATTAAATCATTCTAACTGCTGAAGGAGATTGTTTGGATTTAGAAAGAGTAAAAGAGAAAATAGTCAGCCGATCCTTATACATAATACTTAGTCATGTTTTTCATTCTTTTTTTAGTTGGTTGTAACTCAAATAGTGCTTTAAAGTAACGGAGTAATGATTACCAAAGATGACAAGAACATTCATATTTGTTGTTTATTACAAATTAAAGTAAAATATACATAAGTATCTTCATGAAGTGATTGTGGACTATTGATTTTTAAAGTTTTCCCAGTAGCACTATATTGCACCAAAAGCTGCACAAATATTAGAATAGATTTTTCTTTGTACACATTTATATTTAGGGGTGGGCGATACCAATAAAATCTGTTACCACAGTGTATGTCATTTATTTATTTTGTGATAGGCTATGTACGTTGTGTAGATAGTAAATATATTGGAAAATCAATCAAAGAATAGAGAGATAAAATGAACAATCTCATATGACGGGAGATAAACTTATCTCCTTTAGTCTGAGAACCTTCTTATTCATGTTGACATAAAGGAATATCTCAACATTTTGAGAAGTACGCTTATTTTAAGACGTAGCATAAAGACTGGATCTAAAAGGACACAGCTAGAGTGGCTTTGTCCAAAGGCAATAAAAGTCCGCCTACAAGCACTTCTAATGCTCACACATTATATTTGATCCCATTTGTTTAATCGAACAAAAGGCAAAGTGTAAGAACATTACAATGATACAGGAGTTTATTTGTTGAGACTCCAGGAAGTCACTACTCTCAGCCAAAAACTACTCTAGCACATAATCTACAAAATTAAGTTTTTATACTTATAATTAGTTTACTTTAGAGGTACTGGTAAATGGGTTTTATTACCTTTGGACAAAGGCAGTGTAGCAGTTTCTGCATAGTTCAAGTCTTTATGCTAAGCTAAGCTAACTGTCTCTTGGCTGTGCTCACATTATCTAACAAACACGAGAGCAGTATCAATCTTCTCATTCAACTCTTGGCAAGAAAACAGTGGTTTCTCTAAAATGTCCAAATATTCCATTACATTTTGAGCTTGACGGTTCATTTTTGACGTCCGAAACAGCAGCTGATTAAACAGTTTCAACTCAAGGTCCATTTACTTGCTTGTTCTAGAGCTTTCAAGGGCCATTAATGAACAGTGAAGCTCAAATTATATAATTTTTCTAGATCTAAACTGATAAATCTGGGTACTGCACCACAATAATGCCATAAAGCTAATTGATTTACAGCATTACCCACAATTGTCCAATACACCCAGAGATGGTAAACAGATTAAAAGGGATGGGTATGTTGGTGTATGACAAAAGTCTCTGGCAGCAAACAGGCTAATATCGTCATATCGCCCAACCCTATAACATCCACTGGGGACAGAATCATTCTAAGTTTTCATAGCACATAACAAATTGAAGCTGGCATGGAGATGTAAGGCTCTGAAATTTCTACAACACCCTTAAGCTGCTGTATCATCAACAGAGGAAAGATATAAAATAATAAAAAAATCATCATAAATCACAAATAAGAAAATTAATCACATACCAGAAACCAGACATAGCGGATTATGCATCAGCGCAGACAATATTTATGAATACATTTCTATATTTAATGGAAATATTTCCAGTTCTCTGGGAAAGACATTCATGAAATTGATTTGTTGTTCACTTCTTCCCGTGTGCAGCTACTCGGGGTGGATACACAGGTAGGCTCTTTTGTGTTTCCCATAGTAGTAACAATCCTCATGGAAGTTGTTGATCTCCACCACCTCCTTGTAATGGCTAACAGCATGGACTAGGCAGTTGGGGAAGCTCTTGTTCAACGACAGAGCCACTCCCATCATGTTCCCCTTCAGCTTCTGGCTCTCAATCTGCTCCTGGATCTGACTCTTGTTAATGGGCTTGGGGTTAACACAGAAAGAGACCACCACTTTGATCTTGTTCTTGGTCAAAATGTCAAACCAGTTGGCTCCTCCACTTCCG